>NC_091235.1:12293900-12333900 GCF_040958095.1 Procambarus clarkii
TTCTAAAAGGTTTGTTAGGCTGATTTCCCTGTCCAGAACCCATGTTGGTGCTTGTTTACAAACCCAATGCTCTCGAGGTGCTCAACAAGTCTTAGCCTAATTATTCTTTCAAGTATTTTGCAGGGGATGCTTGTCAGTGATACGGGTCTGTAGTTAAGTGCCTCCTCCCTATCACCTTTTTTGAAAATCGGTACGACATTTGCCTCCTTCCAGCAACTGGGCAATTCTCCCGACATAAGTGAGTGAGTGATAAGTGTGTGTGTGTGTGTGTGTGTGTGTGTGTGTGTGTGTGTGTGTGTGTGTGTGTGTGTGTGTGTGTGTGTGTGTGTGTGTGTGTGTGTGTACTCACCTAGTTGTACTCACCTAGTTGTGCTTGCGGGGGTTGAGCTCTGGTTCTTTGGTCCCGCCTCTCAACTGTCAATCAACAGGTGTACAGGTTCCTGAGCCTATTGGGCTCTATCATATCTACACTTGAAACTGTGTATGGAGTCAGCCTCCACCACATCACTTCCTAATGCATTCCATTTGTCAACCACTCTGACACTAAAAAAGTTCTTTCTAATATCTCTGTAGCTCATTTGGGCACTCAGTTTCCACCTGTGTCCCCTAGTGCGTGTGCCCCTTGTGTTAAACAGCCTGTCTTTATCAACCCTGTCGATTCCCTTGAGGATCTTGAATGTGGTGACCATGTCCCCCTAACTCTTCTGTCTTCCAACGAAGTGAGGTTTAATTCCCGTAGTCTCTTCTCGTTGCTCATACCTCTCAGCTCGGGTACTAGTCTGGTGGCAAACCTTTGAACCTTTTCCATTTTAGTCTTATGCTTGACTAGATATGGACTCCATGCTGGTGCCGCATACTCCAGGATTGGTCTGACATATGTGGTATATAATGTTCTGAAAGATTCCTTACACAAGTTTCTAAATGCCGTTCTTATGTTAGCCAACCTGGCATATGCTGCTGCTGTTATCCTCTTGATATGAGCTTCAGGGGACAGGTCTGGCGTGATATCAACCCCCAGGTCTTTCTCTCTCTCGGGCTCTTGAAGTATTTCATCTCCCAAGTGATACCTTGTATCTGGTCTCCTGCTTCCTACCCCTATCTTTATTACATTACATTTGCTTGGATTAAACTCTAACAGCCATTTGTTCGACCATTCCTGCAGCTTGTCCAGGTCTTCTTGAAGCCTCATAATTTTGGCGTCGTCAACAAACATTGAGAGGAATGAGTCTATACCCTCTGGGAGATCATTTACGTATATCAGAAACAGGATAGGTCCAAGCACAGAGCCCTGTGGGACTCCACTGGTGAATTCACGCCAGTCTGAGGTTTCACCCCTCACTGTAACTCTCTGCTTCCTATTGTTTAGGTACTCCCTTATCCACTGGAGCGCCCTACCAGTTACTCCTGCCTGTTTCTCCAGCTTATGCATCAACCTTTTATGGGGTACTGTGTCAAAGGCTTTCCGACAGTCCAAAAAAATGCAGTCCGCCCACCCTTCTCTTTCTTGTTTAATCTTTGTCACCTGATCGTAGAATTCTATCAATCCTGTAAGGCAAGATTTACCCTCCCTGAACCCATGTTGATGGGTTGTCACGAAGTCTCTTCTCTCCAGATGTGTTACTAGGTTTTTTCTCACAATCTTCTCAATCACAACGTGTGTGTGTGTGTGTGTGTGTGTGTGTGTGTGTGTGTGTGTGTGTGTGTGTGTGTGTGTGTGTGTGTGTGTGTGTGTGTGCGTGTGCGTGTGTTTAACTACTACTTTACATTCCTAGATGCAACTCTCAGAAGCTGTGTAACTCCCAAGTACCTATTTACTGCTAGAGGAACACGTTCATGAGGTGAAAAGAAACGCTACCAAATCGTATTTTCTCAGGCCGGGATTCGAACCTAGGACTTACGGCTGAGAATGGAAGTCGTTCACCGCTTAACCTCGGATCCCCTTCCCACCTTCTCTCTTTCTCTCTCTCTCTCTCTCTCTCTCTCTCTCTCATTTTCTCTCTGCATTTGTATATCTCTGAATGTGTCTCGGTGTCTCTTTTGCACTGTCCATCTCTGTTAATCTCTGTCTCTGTTCGTCTCTCTTTCTCTGCACATCTGTCAGTTTCTCTCTTTTTCTGCACATCTGTCTGTTTCTCTCTTTCTCAGTTTTTGAGTCCGTCTCTCTGTCTGTTTCACTTTCTTTTTATGTCTGTGTATCTGTCTCTCTTGGTGCCAGCATGAAGGCTGTGTGGACACGTTCACAACACGATGCGGATAGACATGTTTGGAGGACTGGTACTTGGGAGGCAGCGGATGGTTGGTGGCTGTTGGGGGATGAGGATAGTGTGCTAGTGGTTGGAGACCAGGTGTTGATGTCATGATCGCATAATACAGGTTATTTCAGCCCCATTACGATAGAATTTTTATTTTATTTTGCAGACATCAGTGCTTATTTTTTTGGGTTATAATATTGCAAAACAAAAATTATGAGAATGGAATTAATATATTACAGAATTCGTCATGGGGTTGTCAAGTCGTAAGAATGGACTTGAGAATGGTCCAGGACGGACCGAAACGTCGTCGTCCCTTCACCTTCTAGTGTGTGGTCTGGTCAATGTTCGTCATGGGGGTTTGCTTTAGCACTCGGTCAGGTGGCACTTGTTTCATTTGTACCAATCCTGACCCATATATGTATAGAGCGTTGATGCTTGAACTCGACACAACACGGCTGCTTTCCCCTCAGTGTTGTGCAGCTTTAATTGGATTAAGACTGAGTTGAGTGTCATGGAGCTGCCATGACGTGCAATACAGCTTACCACAGGCCAGCCGTGGTTACGCAGGTGGAGAGAGAGAGAGAGAAGCTGTGGTCCCATGGTGATGCTGTGGGATACCACTGAGAGAAAGATGCTGACGTCTCATTCGAGAGATGCGGGGGAGTGACACTGAGTTGCTGGAGGTCACACTGAGCGACATCCTGGCATGATAATTGAGAGATGTTGGGAGTCACATCAAGAGATGCTGGGTTAACATTGAGAGAGAGTGAGAGATGCTTGGGGTCACTTGGGGTCACAGTTGCCGGTGGGTAGGGGGGGGTGCTTCAAGGGTAAGGGTGTGTGATGTTACAGAGTTCATTTGCGAGAAGTGTTCTTCTCAGTCTACACTATAAGGCAGAGCTGTATAACTGTGTTATATTTTTTAAATTCTCGCCGTGAATTCTCTTCTTGCTTTATTTTGACTTCCCCGCCATCTGTTCCCGGCGAGGCGGGAACAAATGGCGCGGAATTCAGAGTATAAAAAGAAAGAGTTTTAATGCTGGAATTTCCCCCAAAAAACTATAATTTAGTTACATAGCCCTGTTTTACGGTGCGGCATTGAGGTGTTCTTGGACAGCCACCAAGAGAGTGTAGTTCAGAATGGCTGTAGCTGTCATTAGCCTGTAAGAGTCATAAGGAGAACGAAAAGACAATAAGAATGATGCAGAATTGATAATGGTCCAAGATTGACCAAAATGTCAATTATTTTATATTCAGAATTATACGATAAGTTTTTAAACCGAATTAGTTTGGTTACTGTTTACTTTTGCTAATTATTCATTTGTACTTTAATTATAAGTTCTGGTCTCTAGCCTTTGAAGAACTGTCTACACTTCTCTTAGAGTCTCTTCACGAGTGAAAGTTCTCCTGAGTTAATTATCATTAAATAAAATATGAACTGAGTTCGGGTCCTGTAGCAGGGTGGTCTACGTTCTCGATTCGCACGTGAGGATACAGAGATCGATCCCCGAGCTAGGTAGAAATGATTGGATACGTTTACTTTTTTTCTGAGGCCTCTGTTCACCTAGCAATAAATAGGTACCTGGGAATTAGCCAGCTATTGTGAGTTGTATCCTGGGAAAGGTATATATATATATATATATATATATATATATATATATATATATATATATATATATATATATATATATATATATATATATATATATATATATATATATATATAGGCTTCCTGTCTCAGAGAGATAAAATTATTATTATAATTAATAATTCAGAAAGCTCTTTCACTGTCAAACGAGGACTCAAGAACACATAAAACAGGATAACACAATAACATAGCACAGATAATAACCAGAGAGGTTATAACCGCTTGAATGAATATAGTGGAGAACGGTGAGAGAATTAGAGAACAGAATAACCACGATCAAGGGAAGAACATGGACGAAGGAGAACATGAGGAAAAACAATGCCACTTTAGCGCGAGTGAATATATGGTGAGAGGGTGTAAAGGTAAATTTTGGGTTTAGTGAAACGAACCAGGCAATGGTAAATAGGAGAGGGAGAATGGGGGAGGTGGGGGGATTGAAGGGGGGAGGGTTACCGAGAATGAGGTGGAGGGGGGGGGAAGAGTAGGGTTTGGAGGTGGAAGGGGATGAGGATTTAGGGATTAATGGGGGGTGGGTGCACTATTGGCACGCTGCTGTGATGTGTACTATGACGATAGTTTTCTCATTCTTTGATGACAGCTTTCTCCTGCTTTGACTTCGCCCCAATAATTTCTCTGTAGAAAGGGCTTTGCCCATCGGAGAAAAAGCCTTTTCCGACCAGCGCCATCATTGTCAATTAATCAGACGAAGCAATCAGAGTCCAACTGTTCCCAAAGCCAACATCAGCGCTACCACCAGCTCCACGGACGACTCTCACAGTAAATTCCTATACCCAGAAAAAATCCCGACTTTGGGAGTAAATCCGACACCCACCGTTAATCTAGACAGCCACCGTTAATCTAGACAGCCTCCGTTAATCTAGACACCCTCCGTTAATCTAGACACCCTCCGTTAATCTAGACACCCTCCGTTAATCTAGATACCCCTCCGTTAATCTAGACACCCTCCGTTAATCTAGACACCCTCCGTTAATCTAGACACCCTCCGTTAATCCAGACACCAACGGTATATACCCGCCAAACACACACCGAAACTACGACATTGGTACAACGTTCGAACAAGTTTTAACACCTCCTAACCAGTTATAACAACCAATATAGCAAGTTGTAACAACGTTCTAATACGTCATAAACACGTTAAGCCAAGATGTAACAACTTTATTACAAGTTGTAACAAGCGGAAAATGGAGACAGTTTCGGTTTGTGTTTGCAGAGTATTCCCCAGTTTAACCCGACACTCTATGATAATCCCAATCCGATGACAAACCACACGTCAGAAAATAGAGAAACGACAACGTTTCGGTCCATCCTGAGCCATTATGAAGTCGTGTGACTTAGTAATGGTCCATGACGGTCCGAAACGTCGTTTCTGCCACTTCTAGTGTGTTGTTCGGTCATCAAATCTCCAGCCACGTTATTGTGACTTATCATCTGCTTATCCCGACCCCAATACACTCAGTTAATCCTCACTCCCCCCAGTAATCCCCTCACACCCAGTAACCCCCTCACACCCAGTAATCCCGACTCCCACTGTAATCCCACTACCTATTTCAAAAGTTTAGGCTTACATTCTTCTTTTCTACGTTACATATTGTGGTTCATAAAGCTTAATATTGTTAATTATGCTCGTTAGTTTCGTTCAATTCGTTTATTGAACAATATTCAATATGCATAATTACAGCTGAACAATTTTCGTTAATTGGAAATAAATTGAATATTTTGTTAATGATGTTTAATGTTATTATTCTTAATTTCCTTTACATTTGTGTTGATTCTGTCGTTATTATTGCGATTGTCGTTGTTTTACTTGTTCATAATGCTTACTTATGTCGTGTTGGGCAAACGTTCCCTACTTAGTCACTGTGGACACTACAACAGAACTCGTATACACAATATAACAGCCATCTTAGACACAATATAACAGTCCTCGTAGACACAATATAACAGCCCTCGTAGACACAATATAACAGCCCTCGTAGACACAATATAACAGCCCTCGTAGACACAATATAACAGCCCTCGTAGACACAATATTACAGCCCTCGTAGACACAATATTACAGCCCTCGTAGACACAATATAACAGCCCTCGTAGACACAATATAACAGCCCTCGTAGACACAATATAACAGCCCTCGTAGACACAATATTACAGCCATCTTAGACACAATATTACAGCCCTCGTAGACACAATATAACAGCCCTCGTAGACACAATATTACAGCCATCTTAGACACAATATTACAGCCCTCGTAGACACAATATAACAGTCCTCGTAGACACAATATTACAGCCCTCGTAGACACAATATAACAGCCCTCGTAGACACAATACAACAGCCTCCTTGGACATTATATAAGAGCTAGCGTGGACAGAATATAAAGGGGGACTGCGATATAGTGTCTCGTGAACACTATATAGCAGCCTCCGTGGACGGTATACAATGGCTCTCGTGGATGATATATAAGAGCTCCGAGGATACAATTTAACATTGTTTCAATCTGTTTACATATATCTCCCATGTACCAAAAGTAATCCAATCTCGCCTTATATTCACACCCATGTCTTACGGCAGAGAGGAAATGCATTTATTTCGACTGTGTACACAAACATTCATGAAATTCAAATATAATTCACGCGGTTCATTTTGTCGCGTTAACCCAAAAAAATTTACAATATGGGGCAGTTTTTGCGAATCATTTTTCATGCTGAAAAAAATGTTAGGTGAAGAGTTGGTTAACTTCAGAAAGAACATGTGCCACTTCAGGCTGAGTTTGTCTGGCATAAATTCGGAAAAAAAACGTGGTCGTCTGTCTGAAACGTTCTAAAGATTTAATAACGTTTGTTCCCAACTTTCAACAGGGAGGAAATATAGGCGGTGGAACGTTGAAGAATTTAAACCCAAGAAAGTAAGTATTTTCTATTTGTGTTTATTATATTAGCTCTTGGGCAACGAAGATTCTTTATTTAGATTCTTTCCTGAATCTAATGTCATGTAATTTTGTATATAATGTATTTTAAGGAGATTGAGTAGAGATTAATATATTCCTTCAATTATCTATTTCGAGGATGCTAGGATGTTCTGTAAGTACCTGGGAGAGGGTAAATTGTAAGTAATACTTATATAAATAAGTAATACTTATGTAAAGAAGTAATACTTATCTCCCAAAATTTACGAAGACGACGATAAACCACTAACAACACGACGCAAAAAGATATAAATATGATAAGAGGAGCATGTAAGGGGGCTGGACTAGGCCTATATACAGATATAGGAACCTCTATATAGAGGCCTATATAGGAAACCTGGATCAAGTATAAGGGTTGTGAACCCAGCTGGGATAGTAAAAGTGGTTCATTATATCCCTCTTAGGCTGTGTCAGGATTATTCCCCTCCTCTCATTCCCTCCCTTTCTCTCTCTCTCTCTCTCTCTCTCTCTCTCTCTCTCTCTCTCTCTCTCTCTCTCTCTCTCTCTCTCTCTCGCTCTCTCTCTCGCTCTCACAGAGAGACAGAAGCCTATGAACGATAAGGTGACTAGGATGAAGGAGATGAAAGGACAATGAAAGGGAATGAATAACAAACGATGATCAATTTAGTGGAATAGAAAAAAATGCAACCGCCCCATTCACCTGGGCCCTTAGAGACTCGAACCCTGGTCCCCCACGTGTATGTGTGGGCGAAACCCTATCTTTTTTTTTATTAAATACAACCGTTTTGCCTTGCCAGTAACGTACGACCCCAAGCCACCTACCTATAACCTATCGAGGCAGAAACGTGCAAAAACGTCATAAATTACTATGCTTTACCAATTTTATTTTACTAAAACATTGTATTTTTATAGAATTGGTCCATTTCTCAAGTATTGCGTCGCACTGAAACGGGTTCGGTCTAATTTCGAATTAGGAGAATGTGGGGAATAAAATAATTATTCTGGAAGATAAAAACCGTAATACGACTTTAATGGAAGACACGAAACTAAAAAAAATACAACAGTTTTGTTATTTAGCTTTTTGTTAAAATTTTATTTACATTATAATAGGCTTTATTAATCAGTCATATTGCCGCATGGACGCGGTTTTATTGACATGATACGATAACAAGTGAGCACAAAATGGCAGGTATTTGCTCGTCTCTCGAAGGACACGAACATAAAACATTGCTTTCAATGCTATAGAGTCCGCGCGGTGGTGGTCCTCTTATTTCCTCTATTGGTCCTGTCCTCGAACGGTGTTGGTCCTGTTATTTTTTCTATTGATCCTGTTATATCTTCTATTGGTCCTGTTATTACCTCTTTTGTCCTGTTATTTCCTCTATTGGTCCTGTTATTTCCTCTATTGTCCTGTTATTTCCTCTATTGGTCCTGTTATTTCCTCTTTTGGTCCTGTCCTCGCATGGTGTGAATTCATTATATTCATCGTTTCAGGCCACATAATGAGAACCTATTACTCCCTTTGTAATAGGTCTCGCATAGTGAAACTACCGTTGTTCATGGTCTCGCATAGTGACACTACCATTGTTCGTGGTCTCGCATAGTGACACTACCATTGTTCGTGTTCTCGCATAGTGACACTACCATTGTTCGTGGTCTCGCATAGTGACACTACCATTGTCCATGGTCTCGCATAGTGACACTACCATTGTCCATGGTCTCGCATAGTGACACTACCATTGTTCGTGGCGTCAGCGACCCTCCTGGCCTAAGTGTAATCGTTCAAATTATATTAATTCGTGTGTTTTATTCAACAGGTTTACCCTATATCCTATTATATCATTATATCAGTGTCTTTGTTCCTATAGTTATCATCCGAAGCAACACGACGGAGAGGAAGGAAGGAAAGATGAAGGATAAGAAAGGGAGGGGGAAAAAATGTGATTGTTAGAGACAGAAAAGGAGAAAGAGAACAGAGAGAAGAGGAGGAAGAAAAAAGAATGGAACGGGAATTGAAGTGGTGTGTCATTCGTCAAGTGGAGGAGAGTGGGGGATCGCCGTGTGTGTGTGTGTCTCTCGTCAGTATTACAGCCGGTGCTGGCGTGGTGAGGTCGGCATTGTTCCTGGTTATTTGGTGATGAATTTGCATACATATGGAAGTTACATTATTCAGGCACCCGGTGTGTCCTGCGGCAATGATATGAATGACGGTCGGAGTAACGTGTGTGTGTGTGTGTGTGTGTGTGTGTGTGTGTGTGTGTGTGTGTGTGTGTGTGTGTGTGTGTGTGTGTGTGTGTGTGTGTGTGTGTGTGTACTCACCTATTTGTGCTTGCGGGGGTTGAGCTCTGGCTCTTTGGTCCCGCCTCTCAATTGTTTTATCAACTGATGTAGAGTCTTGAGCCTACTGGGCTCTGTCTACATTTGAAACTGTGTATGGAGTCAGACTCCACCACATCACTACCTAATGCATTCCATCTGTTAACTACTCTGACACTGAAAAAGTTCTTTCTAACGTCACTGTGGCTCATGTGTGTGTGTGTGTGAGTGGGTGTGTGTGTGTGTGTGTGTGTGTGTGTGTGTGTGTGTGTGTGTGTGTGTGTGTGTGTGTGTGTGTGTGTGTGTGTGTGTGTGTGTGTGTGTGTGCTTGTATGTCTATATGTGCGTGCGTGCCATGTGTGTGTGTGTGCGCGAATACACAACTTCTTAAACAAAAGCAGACGCCACATATACCCTTCTGGACAAAAGTAAATGACCTAAGCATCCTATTGGACAAGGAACCAGAGGGTACCGACAAGATCGACCCAAAGGTCGAAGACGTCGACCAGTAGTACCAGACCAGAGGACACAACCAGCCACCAGTTATAAACAGGGGGGACACAGAAATCCTTGTGAAATTGGATCAAAGGGAGCCAAACACAGGCGAAGGAGCCGGTAGAGTGCATCCACCGCTCTCTCGGGCACAAACAAGATGCCCAACTCCCGCCAGGAACATCTTGCTTAAGTTTACCCGAGTTTACTCCAATTCACTCCCGCGAGCGAGAGCCACGGCACAATACAAGCCAGTAAGCACACCCTAGATTTAGCTGTATTCCAAGCGAATAATAATAATGTCAAGGGGAGAGAGAGAGAGAGAGAGAGAGAGAGAGAGAGAGAGAGAGAGAGAGAGAGAGAGAGAGAGAGAGAGAGAGAGAGAGAGAGAGAGAGAGAGAGAGAGAGTGAGAGACAGAGAGACAGAGAGACAGAGAGACAGAGAGAGAGAGAGAGAGAGAGAGAGAGAGAGAGAGAGAGAGAGAGAGAGAGAGAGAGAGAGAGAGAGAGAGAGAGAGAGAGAGAGAGTATAGTTAAGGGGGTTGGATCAAGAAGAGTAAGGGGGCAAACTCTCCTATATAAATCAAAACTGTTGGAGTGGAAACCTTAATGGCTCCAAAATTAATGGAGAGGGTAAATCAGGAGATAGATCGAGGGTAGTCAAACCGACGGTTCATTAATAAAGGGCCTTCCAAAATGCTCCTTTTCCAACGGGCAACAGACTGCTCGGGTCTATTCTTAAGGTGCCAAGACACCCGAGGAGCAGGGGACGATTAACACAGGAAAAGATAATGATGATATGGGCAGTGACGTGACCTTCTTAAACAGTGACGTGACCTCCTTGGCTGTGACTTGATCTCGTTATCAGTAGACGGTTGATTTGTACCTTAAACCATTTACCTAGATTATTTACGGGCTATTCATGTCTGTGCCAACTCTTGGGTGGCTTAATCTTCATCAATCACTCAATCTCCTAAATTATGAGGACTGTGTTTTGCTTAGCTAACTTAGCTTTGCGGTTCAGTGTCTGAGACCATTTTGTGCCTCGGAAATATTGTCCACTACCGCTCATATGATGGGTATGTGGGGGATAATAAAGAAAAACTAAATAAAGGAAAAGGCTTAATGAAAGGTAACACGAGAACGGTGAAGAAGATCGCTTTCAAGACGATAGAGGAGGTCGTCTGGCAGGGGTCAACGACCCCCTCCTCTGCACCCTCACTTTGATCTGGGATTGGGTGGTTATAGAATAGGAGCTGCCTCGTATGGGCCAATAGGCCTTCTGCAGTTACCTTTGTTCTTATGTTCTTATGTTCTTATCTCCCCCTGTTTCATTCACCCCTCCTGGATACTTCCCTTTCCCTTCTCTACCTCTTCTATCTTCTCTTACCCCCCTTCCCCCAACCACCTTTCCTTCTTATCCATTCTGTCATCCAACAACCATCCCTTCTATTCCTGATTTGCATCCACCTCCTCTCCTCTCCTCTGTCCCCTGTTCCTTGATCTATCTCCCCTTCTAGCCTCCCTGCGTCCACCCCACTAGGCCAGACCAGCAATAGATAGCGAGAGAATTAACGTCATCATGGCAATCAGCCACGCTTATCTCTCCGTGAGATCGGTGTGTTAATGGTCTACTGCATTAACCTTCCCACACCCCCAGGAGATGAAGTAAGGAGGCCTCTCTTGTGGCTGGATACATGCACATCTCGCACTGGACACTAAGTGGAGCAGAAACGCCATATGCTGGCTACTGGAAGTGAATGTTGGAAGACATATAATTACTATATCTTACGTATTTATCGTCAATAAATTACAAATAAATAAAATCACAATTTTTGTTCATATTTTTTGTGTTGCGTGTTTGATTTTATTCGAATTCTGTTACTCTTTGAGGTCATTGTTGAGTAACATAACTCAGGGTTCATTGTTCATGTAACCTTCTATATAGACTTGTTGAAATCTTAGATTATCTACTAAGGGTAGTATCTACTATATTTATCTACTATACTACTACTACGATTATTTACTATATCTTATATATATTTCCAGTGCCATGAAGTCAAAGGTCATTGCTTTTTTTTTAAAGGCGTAAATTTAATTTATATTTGGCTTCGATCAGATAACTTTTCTGGAATAAATGCTCAACAATTTTCACTATCTCCAGGGGGAAGGTCGTTAATTTTTCTCGTTGCTCCTGGCAGGAAGCGATTCCCCTTTCCCTTTTTTCCCAGTTTGTATTTTCCTTTCTACACTTCCTTCCCTCAGGACGGAAAATCTCTTTTTTTCTCTCTCTCTCTGCCTCCTCCTTGTTGGTCCTCCGCCCTTCCCCCTTGTGGGTCCTCCGCCCTACCCTTGTGGGTCCTCAGCCCTACCCTTGTGGGTCCTCCGCCCTACCCTTGTGGGTCCTCCGCCCTACCTCTCTCCGTCACGACCCCCTCCAGAGGTAACACGTACCCTTTGCTCACCGTTGGTATTCACAGGGACCACCGGTGGCCCCTGGGAACCGGTGGTTCCAAGGCCTGATAAGGATCCCCGACGGCTCGAAATGGAATGAAATAAATTTTGAATATCATAAATTTCAATGAGATATGATGACGGTGTTTAGCTGGGCCTTCGATTTGCGGCTGGGCTCTAAGGGTGTGGTTCCACCTGGTGGCGTTGACTCACACTAATCTTCTTGATGGACCGTGTGGGTGTGCACGTGTGGGTGCATAAACACACATAAACACACACACACAGACACACACACATACGCGGGCACACGCACAAGCGCACAGAGGTAATAAGTGGAATGCGTTGATGTTAAGTCAATACACAATTTTAAATGTAAATATCATTTGAAAAAGCAACAGTAACGAGTCCTTGCTTTGAACTACAAAACGTCGTGCAGCACGTGAAGACAAATATGTTTACGTACGCGCACTTCCCCGTACACACACACACACACACACACACACACACACACACACACACACACGCGTAGATAATTCGTCTCCCTTATGACTATATTCCAGGGCGGATCTAATCGGCTGCCCAACCTCCATGCCCAAGCAGCAATCACGTCTCCCAATCACGGGTGAACAAGGCCGCAGCTGCTTGTTGGGCTTCAGGCGCCCCCAAGGCCCCAGGAACGAGGTGTAAGATAGTAAGACGATACCTTACATTAGGCGCCACGTGACCTGCATACCTGATTGCAACAGGTATCACAGGAATCGAGAGATGAGTGACTTATGAATCTACGTCTTCTGTCCTCTTAGGTTTAGGGCCCTTTTACTTTGCCTATACATGTCCTTCCACTTGGAAATCTTGTGGTATTAAGGCAATATGACTCGTGTTGCGGCAAGATACAGAGGCGAGATTTGTAATATCACACATTCTTTGGAGCTGAATCAGAGATGAGCTTGAGGATTCTCGTCTTATTTACGACTAGCTTAAGGGTTTGTGTTGCGTCTTGGTTTAATCTTGTCTTAATCAAAGGCGGTTGTAGCGTTCTTGATATTGAAAAAGTAACTCTGGTAACCCACTAGTAATGTGTGTGTGTGTGTGTGTGTGTGTGTGTGTGTGTGTGTGTGTGTGTGTGTGTGTGTGTGTGTGTGTGTGTGTGTGTGTGCTCACCTAGTTGTGCATGCGTGGGTTGAGCTCTGGCTCTATTGGCCCGCGTCTCAATTGTCAATCAAATGTTTTTTTTCCATACACACACACCCAGGAAGCAGCCCGTAGCAGCTGTCTAACTCCCAGGTACCTATTTATTGCTAGGTGAACAGGAGAATCAGGGGTGAAAGAAACTCTGCCCCTTTATTTCCTCCTCCGCCGGGGATCGAACCCGGACCCTTAGGACTAAGAATCCCGATCGCTGACACTGACCACACACTCAGATGTGTGTATGTTTGTGACATAATATATATATATATATATATATATATATATATATATATATATATATATATCATACCAACGTGATGAACTGTTGGCTCTTAAACCCATACAAGCTTTTGTTTAAGGCTTCTCTTATTTGATGCTATGACCCTCCGTATATTCTTAAAGAGCTTCCCCGCCCTTACCTCTCGTGTGTATTCCGGCAGGAACGAGAGGATCTGGCGAAACAAGGCTATCAATTACGCCCTTCGCTAACGATGTCCTGGTACAGGTAACGTCTCTCTTGTCCAGAACCAAAATATTGCTCGCTCTTTTGCAGTCTACCTCACCCTACACCAATCTTCCTCGCTATTCTACGATCTACCTCGCTCTTCTATAATCTACCTTAGTTGTTTTACAATTGTCCTCAGCCATTGTGTAGCGTTCAGCGGTGCTCCTCGCTCACGGGACGTATGTCAATGTGATGGGCGTTGTTGTTAATTGAAAAACATTATTCACAATGAATTTAAAAAGTGGGCGTGGGCTCCCTTCCTTCTGGTTTCCTTATCCTCGCCCCGTGCACGCCTCGGCCGCCCCCCTATTCACGCCTCACCCCCCCCCCCTCCCTCTGCAAGCCTCGCCCCTCTCATCTGCACGCCTCACCCCCTCTGCACGCCTCGCCCTACAGGAAGTGATTGTAGAGATTTTACAATTCTAACCAGTATACATACAATACGTACATTACAGTACGTAAACATACAGTGCATAAATTCCAGTACGTATACATACAATACGTTCATCCCCGTCTGTCCTACATAGACAGGGCTAGACATGAGTTCTTTTCCAGATAATTTATCAGGCTACTGTGGGTGATTAATGTGCGTTTATAAAGGGAAAAAATGATGGAAGAGGAGTAAGGGATAGAGAGGGAGGTTATCTTGAGATCTTGAGATGATTTCGGGGCTTTAGTGTCCCCGCGGCCCGGTCCTCGACCAGGCCTCCACCCCCAGGAAGCAGCCCGTGACAGCTGACTAACACCCAGGTACCTATTTTACTGCTAGGTAACAGGGGCATAGGGTGAAAGAAACTCTGCCCATTGTTTCTCGCCGGCGCCTGGGATCGAACCCAGGACCACAGGATCACAAATCCAGCGTGCTGTCTGCTCGGCCGACCGAGGGTAGAAGGGGGAGGAAGGGACACGGAAGGAGGGTAGGAGAGTGAGGAAGTGATAGGGAAGGAGGGTAGGAGGGGAAGGAAGGAAGGGATAGGGAGGAAAGAGGGAGGAGGCTGTGAGAGGGCAAAAAAGTAAGTAGAGTGGTAAGGAATATAAATGAATATAGAGATTGATGAAGCTAGAAATAACACGTGAATACGTGAGAGAGAGAGAGAGAGAGAGAGAGAGAGAGAGAGAGAGAGAGAGAGAGAGAGAGAGAGAGAGAGAGAGAGAGAGAGAGAGAGAGAGAGAGAGAGAGAAATTAAGGGAAATAATTAAGGGATATAAGGAAGAACAGAAAGTAAAAGAGTAGTGTACATCTAGATAAAAGAGGAGGACGAGGAGGAAGAGTGAGGAAGGACTAAACTAGACCTAGCGAGAGAATGAGCATTTCACAGCAATTTTATGCGTTTTTAATGGGCGGCCATAAAATTGAACGCTGTGGGGGCGCACGGGTGATGGGGGGATGGGGAAGGTCGTGCACCAGCTGTGGACCTCAACACCGTGGAGGGGGGCTGACGTGGGAGTGGGTGGCTTGTGGGGCTGGTGTAGGGGGGTTGTGGGCTGGTGTAGGAGGAAATATTAAGGCTCCAAACCTATACCACCAAAACCAACACTGGCTAACGTGAGAACATTACCCTGCTGATCGTATTGATCTTCGAGATATGGACGGCTATGATCATTTGAGAGTTTCTTGACCCACAAACATATGGAAAAAAAAATGGGTTGGGTTATTCATTTTCAGCCAAGTTTTTGTGACTTAATCCATTGGAAAGTTTCTTGATATTGAATGCGGTGTTTTATTTTTGTTTGTGATATGTATATTGAGCATGTGGCAGCGATGGAGAATTTTCTTTTTTCACGAATAGGTTACTGAAGATTTCTTATTACGCTCTCAAAATAATCACTTTTTTATTTTGATAATCACTCACATAATAACATGTAATCAAATTTCTTTCTTTAACTATAAACTGTATAATTTAGATTTAGAAAATGCATTAATTAATGATCTAAAAAAATCATTGCAGTGGTCTGATTAATCAAACTTACATTTTTTGCAGTAAAATGAGTCACATTTAGCTTTCAAACTGAAAGACGAATATATATATATATATATATATATATATATATATATATATATATATATATATATATATATATATATATATATATATGTATATATATATATATATTATATATATATATATATATATATATATATATATGCATATATATATATATATATATATATATATATATATATATATATATATATATATATATATATATATATATATATATATATATATATATATAAACAAGCGTACCATCGGCCCGGCAAGACAAATAATGGTGAAATTTATAACACAAACCTAGGGTGATGAGAAACAATGTTAGAAACTAACTACTCACACCATGAGACCAGAAGGCATGGCAGGATGTGCAGAATACCCCCGTTGAAGAGCAGAGGTGCAACGGGTACTCTGAGAGATAACTCTATCAACATCAGAAGCCCCAGACTGTTCAACACGCTTCCACTACAGACAAGGGGCATAATTGGCCGACCCCTCACAATGTGTTCAAGAGAGAACTCGATAAGCACCTCCAAAGGATACCTGATCAACCAGGCTGTGATTCATACGTCAGGCTGCGAGCAGCCGCGTCCAACAGTCTGATTGACCAGTTCAGCAACAAGGAGGCCTGGTCGACGACCGGGCCGCGGGGACGCTAAGCCCCGAAAACACCTCCAGGTAACCTCACGGTAAGGTAACCCTACAGTTAAATTAAAAAAAAAATCACATCATTGACCTTTTCTTTTTCCTCGTGCCTCTTTCTCCCTCTCTCTCTTCCTCTTTCTCTCTCCATCTTTCCCTCCCACCTCCTTCCTTCCCTGCAGGTTCCTGTGCGGTCACAAACTATATGGTGGTTATAGTGACCGACCGACGTACGTGGTAGGCAGCCGCGTTCCCTGAAATTTGTGGCAGTCGTAGACTCGCTCGAGCGACCTCCCTTGGCTAGGATAATGAACTCGCTGCTAGCACGCCGCTGCCTTCCTCGTGGTGAACCTCCCGCACGCAACTAAGGCTCACTAGCTGCCAATGAACTCCCTGCTAGCACGCCGCTGCCTTCCTCGTGTTGAACCTCCCTAAGGCTCACTAGCTGCCAATGAACTCCCTGCTAGCACGCCGCTGCCTTCCTCGTGGTGAACCTCCCTAAGGCTCACTAGCTGCCAATGAACTCCCTGCTAGCACGCCGCTGCCTTCCTCGTGGTGAACCTCCCTAAGGCTCACTAGCTGCCAATGAACTCCCTGCTAGCACGCCGCTGCCTTCCTCGTGGTGAACCTCCCTAAGGCTCACTAGCTGCCAATGAACTCCCTGCTAGCACGCCGCTGCCTTCCTCGTGGTGAACCTCCCTAAGGCTTACTAGCTGCCAATGAACTCCCTGCTAGCACGCCGCTGCCTTCCTCGTGGTGAACCTCCCTAAGTCTCACTAGCTGCCAATGAACTCCCTGCTAGCACGCCGCTGCCTTCCTCGTGGTGAACCTCTGCAGACGAAACTAAGATTCACTAGCTGTTAAACAAGAAGCAAATGCTGGTCATTTACATGGGGGAAAGCGTATTGAAATAGGACTTGAAGAAAAAGGCACCTTTAGTTCGTCCCCAATAATGCTTAAGATGTTTTGCTGCTGTTTAGAAACGCATAAATGGCCTTCCTTTTTTGCTCCAAGATGCAACATTTGTTCTTTCTCGACCCCGAAATGAATAAATGGCTCTTCTTTTGATTAAGGAATTGCAGAATTTGGCATAAAAATTTCTCAAGATGAAAAAGGAGATGAAAAGGAACGCTGTGGAAATGTTTTATTCGTGGAGAATTCTCCAGAGAAGTAGATGAAGGATTGCAAAGAGTTGGATGAGGGATTGCAGAAAGGTGGATGAAGGATTGCAGAAAGGTGATTAAAGAATAGAAAGGGTGAGAAAGAGTTAACGCATAACTGGAATAACAAATGAAAGGTAGAGAGGGCAAAAGGTAGGCAGCCATGGACAGGGATAGTAGAGTAGAGAGTTAATTAGCAAATGATTTTCAGTTGACTGGTTTAATTCATTTGACCAAAAAAAGAAGAAAAGGAGTGAATGGATTGGTGAAAAGAGACAAGGAAAACGGGAAGACGGCAAAGAGAAAGAGGAATGGGTGACATAAGAGTGAAATAAGGCAGAGAGAGAGAGAGAGAGAGAGAGAGAGAGAGAGAGAGAGAGAGAGAGAGAGAGAGAGAGAGAGAGAGAGAGAGAGAGAGAGAGAGAGAGAGAGAGAGAGAGAGAAGTAGCCAAGATGAGAATTAGGGAACACAGCAGCAAGCCTGTTGATTCATACAATTTGGGTCCCGCTTATATCCACCCCTTCTGTTGGTCCATATACTAGGCAGGTCCCGTATACACCCGTCTCCTCTCTCCCATTTAATTCCTCTCTCCCATACATCTACAATTAATTCCTGCAACCTGTTAGAGTAGACTGTCTCAATAATGCTAGCCGACAGCCCATTCAGTAAGGATCAGTCCTCGGCCTCAACTCATGTAATCAATAGTGGACACAACGGCGTTGTGACGTCCTTGTAACAACTATAAATGAAATTGTTGCAACACAAAAATGAATTGTTGTTTTCCTGATCTCTATAAACATTGGAAATATTGACCCATCTCTCGATTCCAGTCCAGGCCTTGTCAAACACGTGACTGTCTCTTTCATCATAAAAACATTTTTGTCAATGTATTTTATTTCTACACGGAATATTAATGACCCAAAACATTAATAAATAATTTGTGATCATAAAAAGGTTTCTAGTCATCATGCATTCCTAAAATAATCTATTACGAAAATCTTTACCTCAAATGATGGCGATCAATTGGCTATATCATTAATCATTCTGCATATGACATATTGTAGATCATTGTGGATGACAACAAAATGTCATCATCAACGCAGTTTTAGCTGCAAAATTAACACACCTTATCTATAGGTTGGTGTTAATTCTGTCACTCATCATTATGGATGGTTTAAATTAACTGTGGATTCCTTCACATCATATTTAAGATCAGCTATATGGTAATCTTTTCAAATTGAAAATCATTGGAGCAGCTTTGGGGAAATCGATGCAGCATCCTAGGTCATCTCTGATCCAAGGACGGCACTGCTCCAAAGATTTTCTCGTTGATTTATCACTTTGTTGTGATTTTATTATGTATATATGTAGCAATCAATATATCTACATAATGTAGCAATCAAATCATCAATCACCACACCAGCAACACCATATAGAGAGACTATCACCATAATATATAGGAAACAATGGATTGGTCTCACATTCTGTAACATTTCCTGGGATTGGGCAATCCTGAGACACAACATGTACGTGATTCGAACCATCAACGTCTTATAGACATCACAATGTGCATACATGCTCGACTTAGCATTACAAAGACCGACTCCTTCGAAGGAAACCGCATTCACAGTAAACACATCAGTGTAGCGAACGCTGGTGCTCATTTTGTTCAAAATTTCCGTGTAAAGTGTGACGAATTAGCAAGGTGCCATTCCGTCACGAAGGTCGGCCGAAGAGCTGAAGTCTGAGGATGGCTACGGGACTCCACGAACGGTCCTCGTGGGGTAGATAAGCAAGGTAGGACGCTCCAGCTATGGGCTCACTATAGCCCCGTGCTTCATGGACTTTTCGTCCTGAGTAGCTATATCTAAAACAACAACAACAGCGAGCTACCAGACTTTCTGCACCCCGCGTGCTAACACCCGTCACAAACCACCTAGACTCGCTGCACCTCGAGCGCTTACACCCGTCACCAGCGCTCAAATCAATGAAAGAACATCGCACATCATCCGAATACACATTAAACAAGAAGAAACCTTTCTAGTGAAATACATTTATAGACCAAACTAAATATATATTAACTAGGTTAAACAGAAAGGGAGGAACCCACCCTCGCAGAGACCTCGGATTGTAACCTTTTTGACATTAGTACCACAAATGGGGTTGGTTGTGGGGTAGGGAAGGGAAGCAGGTTGCCACAGGTGCCCCCTAGGTGTCCCCAGCTACCCTCCAGGTACCCACTAGGTGCTCCCATGTGCCCCCAGGTGGGCCTGTGAGGGACAGCTCATTAACAGCCAGGTAGAGGTGGTCCCAATGTCTTTACCAGCGTCTCCAGGACCGACTGATGAAGCGATAGTTACACAGAGTATGGCACGTACAGGTGAGGGGGGGGGGGTGCTAATTGGGTGCTAGGATGGGAGGGAGTGAGGGGTTGGGTGCTAGGATGGGAGGGACTGAGGGGTTGGGTGCTAGGATGGGAGGGAGTGAGGGGTTGGGTGCTAGGATGAGAGGGAGTGAGGGGTTGGGTGCTAGGATGAGAGGGAGGGGGAGAGAAAAATTTGGGTGCTAGGATGGAAGGTAGGGGAAAATTTGGTGCTAGGATGGTTGGGAGCGGGGATATGGGTGCTAGGATTGTTGGTAAGGGGGATTTGTATGCTAGGGTGGGAGAGAGGGGAAGATTTGTATGCTAGGATGGGGAGGGGGAAAGAGGGGGAGATTTCAGTGCTAGGATAGGAAGGGTAGGGGATTTAGGTGTTAGGATGACCTCTCGGTACATTCAGATGGCCTGCAACCAGTCAAACTTTCCAGTCACTGCTTTAAACTTGCATGATACTGCAACTACAGTCTGCATCAGCCCGGCACAAAACTGACTGGAACTGTCAATCGTGCGGCGGAAGACTGGCATCATGGTTTCTACTCTCTGGCTCAACCCTTCAATCTCCTGCAAAAAAAAAAAAAAACGCTGGATTTTGAGAGAGAACCGGACAAGCGCATTTTGGAGTTACCGGATCAGCCTGACTGTGATGGGTGTATGGACCTGAAGTCAACGAAGACCAACAACATTACACACCACACAATTCTTTTGGCCATGTCTTGGTACAGTTGGCTAGAGCGCGATTGGGAACACTCAGCACGCAGGTTCGAACCCTCATTAAGGCGACGAGGTTGTCGACAGCGTCTTGACACTACCGGGCAAGGTAGTCCGTGTCTCATCTACTCACCTTGTTGTATTGGCGGGGATGAGACACGGCTCTTGGGTCCCGCCTCTTAACTCTTTTTAATCGAATGGTGTAGAGGTTCCAGAGCCTATTTGGCTCTGCCATATCTACATTTAAAGCTGAGAGTGTGTGTGTGTGAGCGGAGTCTGCCTCCACTTCCTCACTTCATAGCTTGCCCAACCACTTGGTCAAAGCTATGAAGCTTTGTTGCAAAGCTCTTGTTGGTTAGCGACGTTCTTGCTTCATGCAGGTCGGCGTTCAATCCCCCGACCGTCCAAGTGGTTGGGCACCATTCCTTCCCTCCGTCCCATCCCAGATCCTTATCCTGACCCCTTCTCCCAGTGCTATATAGTCATGATTGCTTAGCGCTTTCTTTCCTCTGATAGTTCCCTTCCCTTCACTAGACGCGTGATCCTGTGGTCCCGGGTTCAATCCCGGGCACTGGCGAGAAACAATGGGCGGAGCCTCTTTCACCCTTATGCCCCTGTTACCTAGCAGTAAATCGGTACCTGGGAGTTAGTCAGCTGTCACGGGCTGCTTCCTGGGGACGGAGACCTGGTCGAGGACCGGGCCGCGGGGACACTAAGCCCCGAAATCATCTCAAGATAACCTCAAGATGTGTAAGGCTGTGGTGCGGGGGGACGCGGGTTCCACTCTACCCTCCGTCTCCTTCCGTGTGTGAGACAGAACTGTGTGTCCGTGTATCAAGCGCTTTATGCTGCCACGAAATTACTCAATTGATAATCTTATTTACAGAAAATATCAGTGTCCACATATTACAATGTTCATCAACGCGTTATAAGCGGCTTAGTGTATTCATCATCCTGATATGAAAATATGAACTTGGGCAAGAGATAGAGAGAAAGATATATAGAGATATAGACTGTAGGAGAGAACACAGTGCCGCAGGGGCTAGGTAGGGTAGGATGGGGGATAACAGTGCCTACAGCCAGGGTCAACAAGACAGTGCCAGAGGAGGCTCTGGCACTGTCCTCCTGGGCTCCGGCGCTCACCTTTACCCATGAGTGAGCTGCCATAATGAGCGCAGACTGGAGTATCAGACACAAAGAGGAGAATTCTGACTTTCGACAATGAGACAGACAGCATAATAAATGAAAGTCAAATACGAGTCAGAAGGTAACTGCGAGATGGTACGATTTTGGGTCTAGGTAATTATGCCCCTTCCTGTAGCAGAACTCGTGTGGAAAACACTATGTCTTTTTTAGCTTAGTTTCGTGTGTAAAACAGTATGTCTTTTTTAGCTTAGTTTCGTGTGTAAAACAGTATGTCTTTTTTGTCGTATTGCGTTGTCTGAGAGCTGTGGAATCTTCCGTTAGCTTTTTTTTTTTAGTTTAGTTTCTTAGCTTAGAAACTTAGCTTAGTTTCGTGTGTAAAAAAAGTATGTCTTTTTTTGTCATATTGCGTCGTCTGAGAGCAGTGAAATCTTCCCTTAGTTTTTTTTCAATTAGTTTCTTAATTTTGTTTGATTTTTTGTGTGCTGTTGGTAACTGACTTTACTTTCTTTAACTGAATCGCTCTGATAACGAGTCTTTAATAACTTGCAAGTCAAAGTTTTGAGTTCTTCATAATTTTAGTAAAAATCAGAACGAAAATATATATATATATATATATATATATATATATATATATATATATATATATATATATATATATATATATATATATATATATATATTTTCTAAAGTTTGATTTTTAGCACTAACATTATTAAAAAAATTGACTAAACAACTGGTGTGTCTCATGATGCTACTTAATGGAAAGTTTTCGAACCAATCCTCATGCCAGGCTCGTTTAAGTGGCGGCCGACCTTATAGACACATTCATAAGTTTTAACGTGCCGTGTATTCGAAATCGGGGTTTCATTAAAAAATAAATTAATATTATAAATACTATAATTTTTTTATAATTTGGTGTAGATTGGGATATGTATATATGATTTAGTTAGCAAGTATTTGCCATTGCAGTACGTTGGATAAGCATTTAGAAATACAATTCGAACAGTGGATGAAAGTGAAGCACCGTACGAGAAAAATTTAGAACGTCATCAGCAGTGAATTGTGTGTAAAGTGTTTTTCCTCCACACGCGGAATTTACCAGCTTAATTAACGAACATTTGTTCATTATTTATGAGGACGAGCTGGACTTTTGGGATACACTGTTGAAAGAACAGAATTTGAAGGTCGACCATACCACCTCCAGTATGACTTCCAGACATTTTGCTGATAGTGGAAACTGAGTGCCCATATGAGCCATAGAGACATTGGAAAGAACTTTTTTAGTGTCAGAGTAATTAGCAAATGGATTGCATTAGGAATTGATGTGGTGGAGGCAGACTTCATACACAGTTTCAAGTGTAGATATGATATAGAGCCCTATAGGCTCAGGAACCTGTACACCAGTTGATTGACAGTTGAGAGGCTGGACCCGAAGCTCAACCCCCCCGCAAGCACAACTAGGTGAGTACACACACACACTGTGTGTGTACTAAATTTATTTGAAAATGAAGGTTGAACCAACTAAAAATGTGATACTCTACCTGAAATCCCCAAATAATCTGAGTACGAAATCTAAAGAATGGTCTAATGGAAATAGAAAAGCATATCCTGAAACCAGAGGCAATAATATTGTGACTCCAGGGCGCACGAATTTCTGTTTCCTCAAACTGCACTTGTACACAGGTGGCCAAGTTTGTTCAGTGAAACCATATTCCATTTTTATATAGACAAATGCTAAGGGACCGCTCAAATGTTTACCCAGAGTCTGTTGCTCATTCCGCTGCATCTGGCAAAGTTCTGAGCAAACAATGTCCATACTAGTTTCATTTTCCAAGGTACACCTCTCTACGGTGCTCTCCTCTCGTGGCGAAAAGCACGACTTGCAATCTTGCAAATTATGTGTCCTTCGCTGGAAACAATATGTAATATTCGCATTTACTTAGCAATTTGCAACTTTTATTCGGCCGAAAGTAAACAAGGAGAATAGGCTGGTGAGTGTAAAAATGTATTAAGTTAAAGAAAATATAAAATTTCAAAAGAAAAGAACAGGCGGGTAATTCCTCGATCAGTAGAACGTAATTGGAGAAAAGGAGAGGGAAGGTGATAGAGGGGGATGGAAGATGATGAAGGGTAAGGAACAGTGTAAAGGGAGAGAAGGTAGTGATGATATATGATAGTAAAGATAGTAAAGACAGTATGTAATGATGAAGGTCACAGTAATGAAATGTGTGTGTGTTCAAAGTGGTTACAGATGACGATACCCCTTCCATATATATATATATATATATATATATATATATATATATATATATATATATATATATATATATATATATATATATATATATATTTAAATTAATTATATATACACAAACACACACACACACCTCGCGGCTGAGTGGACAGAGCTGGGTGGTCGTAGTCTTAAGGGCTCGGGTTCGATTCCCGGCCGAGGCGGAAAAAATGGGTAGAGTTTCTTTCTCCCTCTTGCACCTGTTCACCTAGCAGTAAATAGGTACCTGGGAGCTAGACAACTGCTACGGGCTGCTTCCTGGGGATGTGTGTATGTTAGAGTGAAATAAATGTAGCATAGCATTATATGAATGTAGTAAAATGCATTATATAAATAGATAGGTTAGAGAGGCGGGATCCAAGAGTTAATGGCTCGGTGCTGCATATATAAATAGCAAATACACAAACACACACACAAACGCCAGTATTGTGGATATATTAAAACAATTATTTCTTAAGACACTGCCCGATCTATTACTGCCTATTGTAATCTATCTATTGCTTGGGGGGATTTACTCTGATGTTAAATGAAGCCAGCAGCAGTTAGCCCATCTTGGCCTTCTTGAGTCCCGGTTTAGACTCTAATAAATATCAAAATATGGATTATAAGATTGGAATTTATTTCCAAACTTGAAATTATCGTGCTAGAAAGCTTATTATTAGTGCACTCACGAAGCCACCCATCGTAAGACGAGGATTAGGCTGGGTTGGCTCGGGTCGGGTTCGGTCGGATTGTGATCCATTGACTGCGTTGATGCTGAAGGTGAAGGATAATTCTTCTCCCTTTCCTAGAGGAGAAAAACCAATGGGGCGATGTATTTTGATGTTTGTATTTCTTCAGGGCTTCCACAATGTGTGTATCCTGCAACACTCAAGACGAGTTCTGGTCCGCGACCGTCCAAGTGGTTGGGCATCATTCCTTCCCTCCCAATCCCATCCCAAATCCTTATCCCGACCCTTTCCAAGTGCTATATAGTCGTAATGGCGTGCCGCTTTCCCCTGATCAATTCCTTCTGGTAACACCTGCTGGTTTAGGCCAATAATTATCCTCCAACATATGATTGAAGAAGAATTAAGTCATTACTCCCGGCAATTAGGCTTCTAGGGAAGACGGTGATTAATTATTAAGTGTGAAGAAGTCTGCTTACCTGATAATGTGTGTGCACTGGACAGTACGTCACTTTCGCGAGCCGCTTCCATTTTCTAGTACGACAATTTTCTGCCTTAAGTAACGCATACGCGCGAAAAGCGACGTTCGTTGTAGGAAGACAGGTTGCTTCCACCCCCCAACCACCCTTATCCCTCCCCTCCAAAACCCATCCACCCTCCAAACAATCAGTTTCATCGAATGAGGATGTGACGTCACTCAGAGGAATCTCCGATTGATTACAAATCGTCTTAGCATTCAGAAGTCAAGTCACGTGACCTGGGAATCAAAACATGGGCCTCAAACGCCCAAACTACCTTGAAATAACACGAGTAAAAAAAAAACAGTCTCTATCTGTGCCTTTACTTAACCTTCCCACAAAAGCTGGATAAAAAATGGCGTCTATGAGAGAGAGGGAAGGAAAAAAGTACTAAAAAAATTCAATATAAGCAAGTAATAAGAAGGAAAAATCTTCAAATATTAGTTTCAGGCACAAACTTTGTAAAATGATAGTGTCAACAAACCATTAAAAATGCTCCTTCATTCCGGCTTCACAAACAGGCTGAGTCAACACCGTCGAGCACACTGGGAGAGGAACGGTGGGAGGCTCAGGAGACAGTGGTGTGGGAGGCTTAGGAGACAGTGGTGTGGGAGGCTTAGGAGACAGTGGTGTGGGAGGCCCAGGAGACAGTGGTGTGGGAGGCTCAGGAGACAGTGGTGTGGGAGGCTTAGGAGACAGTGGTGTGGGAGGCTTAGGAGACAGTGGTGTGGGAGGCTTAGGAGACAGTAGGGTGGAGGGCCGAGGAGACAGTGAGGTGGGAGGGCACAGTACAAGATGGATTTTAAGTGGTGCCCTCCCAAAATACAGAGGTGGGAGAGAGGGTACTGTCTCCCCATGCCCTTCTATCTCTCTCTTTCTCTCTCTCTCTCTCTCTCTCTCTCTCTCTCTCTCTCTCTCTCTCTCTCTCTCTCTCTCTCTCTCTCTCTCTCTCTCTTACCACCGGCAATCAATATGCCAGCAACAACAGGTGAGACACTAATATAAACAATGCAACCATTGATACCAATATCTTCACATTCACTAGACAACCGGGAGCGGTGCAGCGCGGGAAGACATTATCATCCTCATTGACTTTCATCACACACACACTATGTCTTCTCCTGATGCAATGGTCACATTGTGTCTTATTCTGTTGCAACGATAGCACTCACTGTTTGTATAATGTTGCAAGGTCCTTACTTGTTTCTTCCTTGGCAAGATCTTATTCACAGTTTCTTCTGTTGCAAGATATTTTTCACTGTTTTTTTCTCTTGTTGCAAGAATGGCACACACCGTTTCTTCGTCTCCTGATGCAATGATCTCAGTCAATACTACTTCTGTTGCAATGTCTTCTCCTTGTACAATGATCTAACTCACTGTTTCTTCTCCCCTTGCAAGACTCTTATTATTTCTTGTGTTGCATGATCACACGATTTTTCTCCTGTTGCAACGATTAAACATCATTTCTTCTCTTGCTTTGTTTTGCGTTGCAAAGACATTACATAAGAGTATCTCTTCGAAAGGTTCAAACTGACAGGGGTGCAAGGAAGGATTGAAACTGATGGAGATTATGATAAAGCAGAAGAGATAAAGTAATAACGAGAACAGGAGAAAGACGAGGAAATATATGAAAATAAATAGAGGAACAATATAAGAAGGAGACTGATAAAATAGTGAGTAATTGGTGGGTGAGGAACAAAAATGACAAACAAATTTAAGAAAAATGGTAATAATGATGGAAAAAAATAGGAAACACAACAACACGAAGAAAGTAGAGGAGGGGAAACTGATGAGAATAAGAAGAACAAGGAGGGGAAAAGGAGGAGAAGGAGAGGAAAAGGAGGAGAATAACAAGAGAGAAAGTGAGAAGAAAACATTTTGTTGCACTCAGTGAGTGGACCCGAAAAACCTCAGCCTCCCACTCCCTCGCTCCATTAAGGCAAGGAGAGAAATAAACCTCCGAGATCTCTTCCAGAAAACCGCAAATCTTAAGAACCCAACAAATATACAAACATTCCAGGGAAAACAATACAACATTGCAATACAAAAATTAAAAAAAGTAAATAAAATAAAATAAAAATAGTGGGAGAAATAATAAGGCATATATATATATATATATATATATATATATATATATATATATATATATATATATATATATATATATATATATATATATATATATATATATATATATTTAAAGTAAAGTAAATATCTGAGAAGAGGGAAAAAAAAAGTTACTTTGGCACAAGTGGTGGAATCCTTAAGCCAATGTTCCTGCTAGTTGAACACGTCTGTGGTAATATTAGCAACAGGAGGTCAGGGAAGCTCTCCACAGAGGCCCAAAGGAGGGTCCAAAGAGCTAGAGCTCAACCCCCGCAAGCACAACGAGGTGAATACAGCCCTGTGACTCCAAGTCAGAGAGCCTTGCCAACAGGAAAAAAAAAAAAACTAAGGAAAGACTTTTGTTTGTTTGAGGGGGTAAGAATATAAGAGTGAGGAGAGGAATAAAGTGTATATTATTGGATATAGGTTTGATATGTACTGGGCTGGAAATCAAATAGCTAAAACAAAATTACGGGTTATTCCTGCCCGTGCCACCTCTTGGGTTGCTTAATCTTCGTCAGTCAGTCAAAATAGTAAAGCAGAGAGAGAGAAGAGAGAGAGAGAGAGAGAGAGAGAGAGAGAGAGAGAGAGAGAGAGAGAGAGAGAGAGAGAGAGAGAGAGAGAGAGAGAGAGAGAGAGAGAGAGAGAGGGAGAGAGAGAGAGAGAGAGAGAAGAGAGAGAGAGAGAGATAGAGAGAGAGAGAGAGAGAGAGAGAGAGAGAGAGAGAGAGAGAGAGAGAGAGAGAGAGAGAGAGAGAGAGAGGATGCTCAGGTATTATGGAAACAAATGGACAAATATTAAACTATTCCCAGATTAATGTAAGTTGAGTCGTGTTGGTTATGCATGGTCTATAACTGTATCAAGTATTATGTATGAAGTATTTTACGTATCTTATGTATGAAGTATTTTCTGAATCAGACGAAATACAACAGTGCACTTCGGTAATCCCTTTGGCTAATACAATATCTTTTTATCTGATCTCCGAAAATCTTATTATATACGCTTCTGCGCATGGATACACTTTGCCTTTTCCTGTTACAGGAGGAAAAGATGCAGACGAAACGTTGCAGCTGAAACACACATTGTAAATCTAATACTCCCAAGGAGGTAAAATTAGGTTGATTTTGCTGCAAATGAAACATGAGTGGCTAAGTGGCTTTAGGTATTGTATGTACTACCTCTATCATTAAATCTAACAGAATGTTTGTACTGTAACGCTGCAACTATGTATGTTCTGTTCCTAAATAAATTATTATTATTATTATTATTATTATTATTATTATTATTATTATTATTATTATTATTATTATTATTATTATTATTATTATTATGAATTATCGCTAGGGTCATTGCGACTTCCCGGTGCTTAAAAAAAAAAATATGTTAAGGAAAAGGCTAAATATTGTTTAAAAACATGTAAAAAGTGTATCTGACATACATTAAGGTCTGTGAGATGGTTCACTCACTTTAACATTCACATGTACTAGATCTGTGCATGACGCAATGGTCAATAGAATCAAGGGAAATGGGACAGTGTGATGTATTAAATCTTAAAAGGAGTTGGACATTGATACAGACGTCTTCGGCTCCTCAAAGCCATGTCATATTCAATGTCGCTGGATAAACAACTTCGTTAATATTCTATGGATCACATATTTTCTAACATGAAGATACGAACATGACAAAGATACAGGCATAATATTAATTTTAATGTAGGAAATTAAGAGATTTTTTTAACGAAGAATATAACGAATTAAAATGCACGCATGTAAATGTACAATATATTCCCAATGGAAATTGAAACGTTTCAAACAGCTGAACGTAGCAGATATATATGCGAGCAGGGAGGGGAGAAAATACCTGCTGAACTAGTATTACCAGTGGAATAAACAGTGAGAGAGTGAGAGAGAGAGAGAGAGAGAGAGAGAGAGAGAGAGAGAGAGAGAGAGAGAGAGAGAGAGAGAGAGAGAGAGAGAGAGAGAGAGAGAGAGAGAGAGAGAGAGAGAGAGAGAGAGAGAGAGAGCGTATAGAAAGATACAGAAATAGACAAAAAAGAGATTGAGGGAGATATAAAAACAGATGAACAAGAGAAATAGTAAGAGCGAATAAGAGAGTTTGCCCTGAGAGGTCCCGTGTTGGACTTGAGGACTGAGGTGAATGGTCCAAGAGGGTCGGAAAGAGCCCCTGGGTGAGGAGGAACAAGGTCCCTGAATGGGAAGACAGGAATAGAACGGGTGTCACGAAATCAAATATAATTGATTTTAAATATAATTAAATAGAGAATTACCTACTGTAGTTAAATATAACAATTTAGATAGTCGTGGATTTCATGATGTATCATTGAAAATCTAACCAATCAGAGATGAAATATAGGTTCAGCTGGAGAACAGTAGTAGAACAGTAACAGTAGTAGAACAGTAGGTTAGGTTAGGTTAGGTTAGGTTAGGTTAGGTTAGGTTAGGTTAGGTTAGGTTAGACCTAGCTCTAGACCTAGTTAGATGGAGACCTTATATAGTTCATACGGAACAGGAACTGTTCACAAAAGAACGAGCCCTGGTCCCTAACTGCTAATACCGTCTCAAGATCTCATTACAACATCTTGGGGGGGGGCACTAGGCTCAGGAATAGGCTCAGAATAGGGGATCAATAGGCTCAGGAACCTGTACACCAGTTGATTGACAGTTGAGAGGCGGGACCAAAGAGCCAGAGCTCAACTCCCTTCAAGCACAACGAGGTAAGTACTAGGAGTCCGAATCCGGTACTCCAGAACATATACATGCACAAATATACATTCACAAACACACACGCACACACATATACGTATGTGTATGTATATACATTAAGGTTTATAGTTATAAATTTATCTTGGGCACCATTCAAGTTTCTTATACATATGCAACTCAAGCATGATTAAAGAAACTGATGAAAAGTCTGTGCCCAAAATGCTCCACGAATGTTAGTTTATGCGTTGGTGTTAGGTCCTTTCTACACTTTCAAGGCCATCGCTGCTGTAGTGATTATGGTATTAGATAATAAGTACGCAACTGGTCGTTTGTACAAAAGAAAATGGTGAATCCAAACTGGGAGGAGGAGGAGGGCATTCCTGACTGTCTCGTACGAGATTAATACAGCACTGGAGCAATTAATATTAAAATTGCATTCCGGTAGTTACTTGTAAGTAGATACAAACTGAACTTCAATCACAGGACTATCATGTGGGATCGCGGATGTGTAGCCAAGAGTACAGGCTATGGAGTCTCTCTGGTTAGTCTCTCGCTTCATGCAGGTCGACGTTCAATCCCCGAGCGTCCAAGTGATTGGTCACCATTCCTTCCCCCTCCCCCGTTCCATTCCTAATCTTTATCATGACCCCTTTCAAATGTTATAAAGTCGTAATGGCTTGGTGCTTTCCCCCCTGATAATTAATTAGCCAACGAAGTCTCTCGTTAATCTCTTGCCAACGAATTCTCTCGTTAATTTGTGGCCAACGAATTCTCTCGTTAATCTATTGCGGACTAAGTCTCTCGCTAATTTGAAGCCAACGAAGTCTCTCGCTAATCACTGGCCAACGAAGTCTCTCGCTAATTTGAAACCAACGAAGTCACTCGCTAATTTGAAACCAACGAAGTCACTCGCTAATCACTGGCCAACGAAGTCTCTCGCTAATCACTGGCCAACGAAGTCTCTCGCTAATCACTGGCCAACGAGGTCTCTCGCTAATCACTGGCCAACGAGGTCTCTCGCTAATCACTGGCCAACGAGGTCTCTCGCTAATCACTGGCCAACGAAGTCTCTCGCTAATCACTGGCCAACGAAGTCTCTCGCTAATCTGTAGCTAACGAAGTCTTGCTAATCTTCATCATTCTGATGGACTTGTTCCTCAGGTTTCCAACCCCGTTCTTTCCCGTTTTTGTGTTCATGTCAGTCAACAAAGACGAGTCTGTAGCCAGCCATTCCAGCAGCTAAGTCTTCCCGGCAGTCAATCGAAATACTTTCCACCAGTTCCGCTGTTATGTGGACTTCTTAATTACGTTCTGTCTCCCTCTCTGTCCTTTTGCTTCAGTGGTTTACATCTGTCCTCTTCTTGCTCTTCCTCCTCCTTCTCTTCTTAGAAGTCTTTTGCGCACAACGGAACACAGATAAAGTATCAGCGAAGTAGAAAGTTCAGCGGATGGACACAAACAAAGCAATAAGGAAAGGCGTCGAATTGGTCGACATGAAAACTGAGGAGAGCTGACGGAAAGCTCTCTCCCTTCACCCTCTCACATTTCTCTCTCTCTCTCTCTCTCTCTCTCTCTCTCTCTCTCTCTCTCTCTCTCTCTCTCTCTCTCTCTCTCTCTCTCTCTCTCTCTCTCTCCTTTCCACTCTCGCAATTTCTTCCAAGAGGAAAAGTGATGGAGCGGCTCTGAGGGATAAAGGATAACACGTCTCCTTCCCCTTCCATTTTCCCGCTTACCCCATTTCCCCTCCCCCCTTACCTTTCCTTACCCCCCTCTTCCCTCCCCTCAGGCAGATTATCTAAGAAGATTTACGAAAGAGTTATATAGTAGGGGGTAAGAGAATTAGAGAGTAGGGGGGAGAGGTGGAGAATAGGGGGGAGGGGTGGAGAGAGGTGGGCAGTAGGGAAAAGAGGGGAAGGGAGAGGAGGAATGGAGAGAGATGGAGGATATTTACAGGACAAAAAACACCTCGGGTGAAAAATGGGAAAAATTAAAACATTGGTGGCGGCTTCCCTAGAGAAACCAGCAACACGAGGTGATAATTCTTTCCTGGGGGGATCGTGGGGAGGATGGGGAGGGACTGGTTTAAAGGTAGGGGGAGTAGGGAGGATTAATGGAGGGGATGCTGGGAAAGGCAGGGTTCGTAAGGAGGAGAGGAGGCTGGCGGAACAGGAGAGGGTGGACGGAGGGTAGGAAAGTGGTGGGAGGGGGACGAGGGGCAAAGGAAAAGGGATAGAGGGATGGATAGGGGTTCATGGAGACGTGGGACTGAGAAGGGAGTATGATGGAAGGAGAAGGAATTGGTTGATAAGGAGTGGACGTAAATAGGAGAGAGATAGAAGTGGGGACAAGTAGGAAAAAAAAACAATAAAGACAATTACAAAAATTACTAAAAAAAACCGAACACTCGACCTGCAAACACCCCCTAGACGATTACATATTGGATGACAACATACACGTCCCCCATATGCATCTAATGATCCATTACACATATAAAATTTAGTTCAAATATTCGTATTAACTTATATCACCATCAGCACTGAGGACATGCGTTATATTAGCTCCCGGAAATAAATTATATAATTACCATGTAAGGTGAGAGTATTGTATTATATGAACATATTGCTGTATTTATGAACTGCATTAAAATATTAAAATTATAATAATGCATTAACACTCATTTTCTCACTTGCATTCCGACTGCACTTAAGAGATTAATCATATTGTTGGGATGCAAATCCAATTAATGGTTGGTATACAGAGTGTGAGTATTGGGAGAATACAGGGGAGAGAGAGAGAGAGAGAGAGAGAGAGAGAGAGAGAGAGAGAGAGAGAGAGAGAGAGAGAGAGAGAGAGAGAGAGAGAGAGAGAGAGAGAGAGAGAGAGAGAGAGCTTCGTGGTTAAGTGGTGAACAACGTCGATTTTCAGCATGTGTTCCCTTGTCCCGGGTTCGAATCCTGTCCGGTAGCGTTTCCTTTTACCTCATGCACATACTCGCACACACGATACACTTGCACCGTGACAGAACCCGGGAAGGATTGACTAGGAACCAATCCATAACTGTTTGCCCCCTCTTCACCCAGCAATAATTGAGAACCTGGGTATGAAATCGACTGGCCAGTCATGTTCCAGAGAAAATCTACTAGGTTAAGGGTGGTCAGGGGAAGGAAAAGCTGTTAATCTGTTAACAGGAGTCAGAAGTAAGCTATTACACGGTAAGGTACTGTAGTTATCTGTTAAAAAATAGAAAGCTAACTTGAGTTTATGAGTTACTGATGAAGTTCTCTCGTGTCTGTGTGAGTGAGCTGGTGTTATGTTTAATGATATATATATATATATATATATATATATATATATATATATATATATATATATATATATATATATATATATATATATATATATATATATATATGCAAACAAGCCTGAATGGTCCCCAGGACAATATGCAACTGAAAACTCACACCCCAGAAGTGACTCGAACCCATGCTCCCAGGAGCAACGCAACTGGTATGTACAAGACGCCTTAATCCACTTGACCATCACGACCGGACATAATGAGGTGATAGCCGAGGCTATTTGAACCACCCCACCGCCGGCACTCGGATAGTAATCTTGGGCATAGCATTTTACCAAATCACCTTCATTCATTTAGTTATATATATATATATATATATATATATATATATATATATATATATATATATATATATATATATATATATATATATATATATATATATATATATATATATAATTTCACAGCAAAAGAGGAAGAAAAGCTGTTATTTACATGTGTATATATATATATATATATATATATATATATATAATATATATATATATATATATATATATATATATATATATATATATATATATATATATATATATATATATATATATATATATATATATACACACATGTAAATAACAGCTTTTCTTCCTCTTTTGCTGGGAAATTTTGTTATCTCTTATCTCTCCTGGGAACTTTGTGAATGCAAACTAAATTCCTGGCATGTGAGGCTGGTTGTGGTGCCGGGCAAGTTGGTGGCTGCGTCATATGTTAATGCTTAACTTTTATATAAAATATATACGTGTCTGTTGTATACGCATGCACGTATGCATGTGTGTATCATTCGTTATATTGCTCTATTATTTAGGGTCTTTATTTCTCGGTTTCTCTTGTATTGGAAGGATGAGAGGGTATTGTATTACTGTGTGATTTATACTCGTAATCTATATGTAGTAATGGAGGATATACGATCGTTTTCCAGATAACAGTTTGTTGTATATAATGATTTTTCTCGTTAAAAGAAAACGAAAGTGGTGTTATCCCCATCTTATGAAAGACTATCTTACCCTGTGGTTATTCTGTGATTGTTTCGGGGCTTAGCGTCCCCGCGGCCCGGTTTTCGTCCAGGCCTCTAACAAGGCCTCCTCCAAGGACCTCTCACGACACGTTGGCATCTTGGCTGGTAAAGTTAGTCTATAGAACTAACAGTGTATTTAACACCATAAACAACATATGCATAACGATCAAACCGTAATGAAACCATCGTTACAAGTCGTACTTGTTCTCTTAACAGCTTTAAGACTCTTTAAGACTCTTTAAGACAGTTGTCTTAAAGAGTCCTCCCCCTCAAGACGACCTGCCTTCACTGCCCCAGGAGAGAACAGACGACTTGATCCACCACCTGCCACCAACTTGTCGAGTGGAAGTGACTTCCAGGACACTTCCTTCCAAGTTTGAAGCTCGGTGTCTGCACTGAATTGCTGCGTCGGCCACTTTGTTGGTAGTCCTTTATAGCAGCTGGTGGCAGAGAGGAGGTCGAACACTTAGAATTATATCTGGAATGGTGGCAGGGAGGGGGTTCTATACAAGGGCTGGTGGTGTGTGTGTTTATCCCTGTGAGTGTCCGTGTGAGTGTGTGTGAGTGTGAGTGCCCCTGTGAGTGTCCGGGTGCGTGTGTGTCCGGTTGTACCTGTGGGTCCACGAGGCCATCTGTGTCCCCTCAGATGGTCTCCCTTATCACAGTCTATGGGTGTGTGTGAGTGTGAGGGCAGGGAGGTGGTTCTATTCCTTTGCTTGTGATATAGCTGTGACAGTCAAGGTGGAAGAGACGAGGTGATAGGTCATGATTTTAATATTGGTGGTGGCAATATAAATGATGGTAGTAGTGGTGGTGGTAGTTGAGAGGCAGAACGCGATTGTGGTAGTAGTGGAAAGAGCAGAGATGCTGGAGGGGACGGTGGGAGGGGAGGGAGGTGGGGGATGGAGGCAGACGTGATGGGGGCGAAAAGTGGGTGTACTGAATAGGTCATTCCCATGCAGGGAGCCAGTAGGCTACACCTGAGCCACCTCGAGCCACGCTGCGTTGTGCAGGTTCATATTGTGGTGGGAGGCAAGGGAATGGGTGAAGGAAGGAGCATTGGGAGAAGGGGTGAGGCTGGTGTAGGGTCATGGGAAGGGAAAGGAGAAGGAATGGGAATAGGGCATGAGGAGGGAATGGGGTGATTGTGTATTATCACGAACCACAATGAGAGAGAGGGGGGATGAGAGAAAGATAGAGGAGAAAGAGGGGGGGCTGGTGCTAGAAGAGAGAGAGAGAGAGAGAGAGAGAGAGAGAGAGAGAGAGAGAGAGAGAGAGAGAGAGAGAGAGAGAGAGAGAGAGAGAGAGAGAGAGAGAGAGAGAGAGAGGGAGAGGAAGAATAAACACGAGACAAGACCATCCAGGTCAGGGTAGTGACACATGCTGGAAGAAGAATTACGACCTCTGGGATCTCTTACAGAAGAGTAATACTGAAGGTGGATCCCATGGCACTGTTGGCTCCTCCATCGTTAACTTACTCAGCCTCCGTGCATGATAAATATCTCCCTCGTTAACTTACTCAGCATCCGTGCAAGACAAATACCTCCCTTCGTTAACTTGTTCTCATTTCTACAGCTGAACCATCACTCTTTTTCTACTTCACATTTTCAATAGGACCATTTCCTTCTAATTGCATTCAGTATACCCAAACGAACTGGGTAGATGGTCATTTGTCTTGTACTGGAACGAACTTGAACAGGATTGAATTTAGGAGTTTTAATGTGCATAGACAGTTTGTGTTTATGGAAGACCAGTTCTAGCATATTGGGTCGAGGGAGACCTCCAAAGAAATGGTTCAGACCACTTTGAAAACGTTCAGACTGTTAGTAAAAAGTTCAGATTGAGTATGAAACGTTCAGACGCATAGGATAAGCGCTCAGACCACCAGGGAAACGCTCAGACGCCTAGGATAAACGCTCAGACCACCAAGAAACGTTCAGATGCCTAGGATAAACGCTCAGACCACCAGGAAACGTTCAGACGCCTAGGATAAACGCTCAGACCATCAGAAAACTTTCAGACGCCTAGGATAAACGCTCAGACCACCAGGGAAACGTTCAAGTTGTCCGAGAAAACGTTAAAGACTGTCAAGAAAACCTTAAGGACTGCCAGAAAAACGTTCAGACTGAAAAAGAACGCTACGACATGAGATCTAACAACAAATCATTAATTTTTCCGTCAGGGAAGGCTACATTTCAGGTTGCAGCCTCTGGATCTGGCCATGGGAGACTAAGAAATGTATTGGTGGGGAGATTTAGTGTCTCCACTTTAACTTGAACAAAGATTTTCGTGGCACAGATCTTTTTCCACCTTGGTGTATCTTTAAGCCCCGACCAGTGTGCAGGAGGAGGAGAGGAAGAGGAAAATAAACGGAGAAGGAGGCAGGATAGTAAGGAGAAGGAGGAGAAAGAGGATGGGGGAGGGAAGATGGTGAGGAGGGGAGAAGGAGAGTGAGGAGAAGGAGATTGTTATTTAACCACAACAACAACACAGAGGAGCAAAGTTATAGCTCTGCTCCTGTGCCAGGTAAGACCACTACGGGATCACCATAGCCAATGCTACTTGTAACTTTTTGTTCCAAGTAGCTGAATCTAAGACAATACCAATACAAAAGTGTATTGTTCCAACCTTCTAAGCGAAGTAGTGAGCCCGGCAGCCTCTGCTCTAACTTAATACAAAGACTGAACTTCAGTCCCTGATCTTTTTGCAAGTCTGATCATCGATGGGACATGTAGACTTTTCTCCCTCACTCGGCTCTCCAGCTCGATCTATTGAAGCCCTACGTACTGCAGAGGAAAGAATTCAGTTGCAAAATAAAACACGCTGCAATTACACCTGTTTGAGTTAAACAGATAAACTTATAACCGAATTATACCCATATAATATTGTTTTTTTTAAACTGTAAGCTAAATGTTGTTGAAATTATGTCTCAAAATGTTTTAAGTCTGATTTACCCTTACGAAACCTGTGCATCTTTCTTCAGTACAGGAGGCTTTGTTTACATTTATTAAACAGGTTGTGACGTTTGAAACGCTGTTTGGTTGTTTATAACAAAATTAGGTTGTTATGTTTTGAAGCATTGTAAGCTATTTAATAAATCGTAAGCTATTTAATAACCAGCGTCTAGAAGACGTCTCTCCACCCAGCGTCTTGAATACGTCTCTTCACCCAGAGTCTAGAAGACGTCTCTCCACCCAGCGTTTAGAAGACGTCTCTCCACCCAGCGTCTTGAAGACGTCTCTCCACCCGGCGTCTTGAAGACGTCTCTCCACCCAGCGTCTTGAACCACCCACAAATATTCGTGTTCTCTGTTTAAATGAAAAAGTTTCGCCCTTACCGCAGTCCTGTTTTGAATCATATGCGTAAGATTTCCAGAATACACAACTTTTACTTCTATATGCAGCCTACACAACCACTTGGGCTGGACGGTAGAGCGACGGTCTCGCTTCCTGCAGGTTGGCGTTCTATCCCCGACCGTCTATAAGTGTTTGGGCACCATTCCTTTCCCCCCGTCCTATCCCAAATCATTATTCTGACCCCTTCCAAGTGCTATATAGTCGTAATGGCTTGGCGTTTTTCTCCTGATAGTTTCCTTCCCTTCCCTTTCATGTGCACCAGATTATGTATGTTTTAATAACTTTTATCAGCGTGGATACTTTTATCTTATTTTAGGGTAAGTAAGTGTATATCCTATTTATACATGCGAGAATACATCGGACTTCATTACACACAGAAATCACAATAAGGTGATGCATCAAATGAGGAAATCCACAAGGGCCGTGACGAAGGTTCGAACCTACGTCCGGTAAATCAGGATGATTTTCCGGTTGCAATTCTTTTAACCATGTCGTAGCTCAGTCGATTAAGGCAGCGTCTGAGATCCTCTCGTACGTAAGTTCGAACCATCGTCACAACCCTTGTAGATTTGTTCATCGGACTTCCTCATTTACATCATTCTCTGAATTTATTGATAAGGTTTTATCAGTAAGGTCAAAGTCAAAAGTCAAAGTCTTGACCTCTCAACAGTGTATTCTTAATAACCTCCGTATCAGTGGGTTCCCCTCGCCTCCTCCCCCCATAAAATGTTGTTCGTCTCTGTCTTATCCCCTCTGACTCGTTATAATATTCCCGACGCGAATAGCAGTGGGTGGGAATCTCTCTCCTGAAGCGACGTCTGCATGTCAAACTCCTCGATTCTCCAAGCGTTTCGACCAGAAAGTCGCTGGAAAACGGTTTGAATACCTTACTAGGGCAAAGGTAGTGTATCTCTCAGAGCTCAAGATGCTTGCTCTCTAAGTGGTGTTTGTCTTGGAGAAATCCAACGATTTCTTATTAAGTTACCCAGTAATTTGCAGCTTAAACAACCATATATTCCCCAAACCGGTTTTGGCAGTTTATTTATGATGCTATTTAAAGGTTAGGTCCTGTGACAGGATTATGCCCAAGTCTTTTAGGGTTGCTCAGCTCTCTGGTATTACTTTACTACATTTAGCTTCACTGTTTGAAAATATTTCACGCGGAGGCAAAGCGCAGTACGTCCCTTGAAGTTTTTTTGTTTGTGTTTTGTTTACCTCGTTAAGCATTACTGCTAAGGGTATTACGTTTCTCTAACGGAATAGTATACTGTGTATCCACTCCGTGATGCTTGGCTTGCGTTATTTGATGTCAGACTTTGTTGTTAAACTCAAGCCTTGTGACACACTGAATTCACCGAAGTCACCGAATTCAGGCATATCGTCATTGTGTATTGTATTTTCATTACTTGATGAGAATTATTTATTTTTTATTTTAACGATGAAATTTTTTTGTATATAAATTATAAAGGATAAATTGTGTTACAAATATGTATATAGCTTCTGCTTGCAAAGCTACAGAACTAAGTCAAACTGTTCTAGATATTAGTCAATTTGAAGCTTTTCCTGGTGAGTTTTCAAATATTCTGAACCTTCTTAGGACGCATGTTCAGATGATCGTTTACCACATTCAGAACATCTGAAATGTTGTACTAGTGTTTCATTTAAACCTATCCAGTGCACCACATGTTAATTTTCACAACACAATATTTTTTTAAATCGGATAATCGGATTTTTTAAATCTTTTTTTAATCGTGTCCGCACACTTAAACACGTTTCCTCCTCGGCCTTGTATACAACGATTCAAACCATTAATATACACAGATATCAGTCATGTATGCCAAGCTTTCCTGCCAGGCTATCTTCAAGATGCAGACATGTAACAATTCAGTGTATAAGATCGGAAGACAGTTGCTGCTCATCATTCAGCTCCTTCACTGGACCTCATCTCTCGAGGCCCAGCGAGCCTCTATGTGACCAAGTAGGGGAAAGGGATCTCTCTATTGAGTGTAGATTTTTGTCGAGACTTCATATGCCTTATTTTGATTAAGTTGACGAATTTCACGAATTCATTGAAAAAATGGTCACATTTCAACTGGCACGGTGTTTCTTTTTTGTGTCATCCATTGCCCCCCA
>NC_091235.1:12336400-12363900 GCF_040958095.1 Procambarus clarkii
ACAGTGTCAATAACTTGAAAGGACTCACAGTATTAATTATTATTCACTCGCTTAATATCAGATTTATATATAGCAAATGTGAATATCAAGTGAGCTTTTGATATTTGAAAAACAGATTGCACACTGGTATAATCAGCTAAATCCCATTTCTTCTCCTATTTGATTATGTACATAACAGACACCAACTCGCAAACACTTGCCAAATAAACTATCATTTAACACTATTACAAAAGCATTAGTGGAGAATATATCATTACTAAATGTCCATGGAAGTGAACCCTCACCAGAGAAGTAACTGATAAACGTAAGCAACTCTAACTTGAGAACATTTTACACAATAAGTATTTAGCGGCGTTTTTTTAGGTTGACTAAAATGAGACACACAAAACGCATCAATTGTTTGATTCTAGTCCCAAATGTATCTATATAAGGGTTCTTTTTCTTGTGAAATTTTCACAGCAGCTGGGTGATGTAGTGACGCACACGACTGCCTCGTCTTTCACCTCATAATATTGAACTCTAGCTCCTGGACGGACTATTGAGTACTCGAAAGATGGTAATCCTTCTTGCGAATAATGATCACCAGTTCTACTGTGGCTTTCCTTGTCCTAGTGATCAACATCGGGATACAACAACACAGCATTCAGTGATTTGCACTAACGGTATGTCTTCCACGTTAAGGTATCTATAATTATAACACAGTTGTGTTATAATTAATTCATAATGTTAAACAGACAACCGTATTGATATATTTCTGAATCTAAGATGCCTGAATAAGTTCTCTAACAGTATTTGACGTCAATGTCAAACAGGCAGATTGTTGTCTGGTAGAAAATTCATATCTGGCTGTCCATAACCTTATCCTCCTCCTTGCCAACGACAAATCCAGATGGTGAGTCTACCATTGTTTGTGAGAATAAACAATGGTAGACTCACCATCTAGATAAGTCCACTATAATAGTAGACTCACCATCCGGTGAGTCTACCAATGTACTCACTCCCAAGATCAACAATGCTTAATATATTCTTCAGACTTGCAAGTGGTGCATTTGACGATAGCTGAGGCTTAGGCACAGAGCCAGCCCCTCTCTTTCGAAGACTTCAGAAGAAATAGTGATGTAAATAGGCTATCCCAGGAGGGACGGATGAGGCATGACGTCACAAGCCCCCCCCCCCCTTTTTAAAAGGTTCTAACAAGACACATTAACTACATAGTCCTGGCGACGGAAATTACGTCGTATCTCTATCGAGCCATTTACATCAAGATGACCTAAGATACGTAGAATATTTAACAACTTGATCACATAAATTCAGGCATTATGGCCTAAATATAATGTAACTCTCACGGTCTCCCCTCATGTTGTATGAGGTTCTGTTTGCATGTCCCAAACAACTCTCATTAATGCTGTGTTGGACTTTGGTACTGTAGCAGTTCTCGAGAAAAGGTCTCATATTCTCTGTGTACAATACCAAGCTCGCCTAAACATGTCTCCTAAACGTTTTTCTAAACGCATGTGTCTAAACGTTTTTCTAAACGCATGTTCCTAAACGTTTTTCTAAACGCATGTTTCTAAACGTTTTTCTAAACGCATGTTCCTAAACGTTTTTCTAAACGCATGTTCCTAAACGTTTTTCTAAACGCGTGTTCCTAAACGTTTTTCTGAACGCATGTTCCTAAACGTTTTTCTGAACGCATGTTCCTAAACGTTTTTCTAAACGCATGTTCCTAAACGTTTTTCTAAACGCATGTTCCTAAACGTTTTTCTAAACGCATGTTCCTAAACGTTTTTCTAAACGCATGTTCCTAAACGTTTTTCTAAACGCATGTTCCTAAACGTTTTTCTAAACGCATGTTCCTAAACGTTTTTCTAAACGCGTGTTCCTAAACGTTTTTCTAAACTCATGTTCCTAAACGTTTTCCCCTTATGTTTGCCAGTTTTGTTTATGCTGAAGTTATCCCATTTATGTCAGCTTCTGGTGCTAGGCCAGAGGTTAGGATAATTCACAGAGACTTTTATGCATTCAGTGAGTCGTCTCTATTTTATATTACACTGTTCAAATGATCTATTTACTCCTCTCCTCAATTCTCTTATCTTGTATATATATGTGAATTCTTGTCTAATGGCCATTTCTGCGACCATGCGTAAAGCTTATTCAGGGCGACCTGCTGCTTTTATGGTCCTCGTGCATTAAATATTGTCTACGTTAGTTTGAGTTGGTCACAAACATTGATTTTAAATGCATGCTTTTACTTTTCACATTTAAGTAATTTACATATATCAGGAATACTGTAGATCCTAATAATGATCTTTGTGATACGTCCCCTGTGACTCTCCAGTGTTAGGTCTCTTCTCACAGTAACCCTCTGTTTCCAATTAGAAGGTACAGTCTAATATCCAATTTAACATCCTCCCAGTTTCACCTACTTTATTATGAAATTTATATATCAGTAGTTTGTAAAGGACTACATAAAATGCCTTCAAATGCCTTCTGACTGTGTGTGTGTGTGTGTGTGTGTGTGTGTGTGTGTGTGTGTGTGTGTGTGTGTGTGTGTGTGTGTGTGTGTGTGTGTGTGTGTGTACTTGTTTAAACAGTGTTTATATAGGCTGTAAAAAAATGCTGTTCATTGAATTTTGCAACTTGTGACGAATATATCTTCATTGTGTTGATATGTTTATTCATTATATTTTGTTTTTACATATGGAGATAAATGGGCTTTTATATGTTAAGAAAATACATTACCCGTAAATAACTATAGACATAATTTATATAAGGTATATTTGAAAACTCATTACACCACAATACGTTTACTTCAGAAGCCTTTTGAAATGAATATATGTAATTCTACACCCAAGAAAACAAGAAAAAAATATAATCCTTTGTGTCCGTCTTTGCACCGAGCAAGACAAATATATGCAAAGAAAAATGTTCAAAAAACTTTAAACAAGTATTACGAAGATTTGCCATTTTACTTATACCAGAAACTTCTAAAGAAAATATCATAATTTGATTTATGACTTTCTTGGTGCTTCAAGTTTGCACAACTTTGGAGAAAGTCTATTGACAGTTTTTAAAGATTAATTAAATTTGAAAATGGTGTAGTTTATTAATGCTTATTTAAAAGAAACATATATTTTGACAACATTAATTACTTATGAAGTAATGAATAACCATCATTTTTTAGGTTAGGTTAGGTCAGGTTAGACTAGGTTAGGTTAGGTCAGGTTAGACTAGGTTAGGTTCACACGAAAAAAGCAGTTTATTAAATTATATATATAATAATAATAATTTATCAATCAATAAGTTAAAAATCTTTGACAAACTCTATTTTAACATATTAACGAACCTTAACTTGCTAGGTAACTCTGGCTATTCGGTGCGCCATTATATATATATATATATATATATATACAGGTTTCAAGGGGTTGTCATAGCCAGGGGGTGGTAATGGAGAACAAGCTTCCATTACCTATAAAAAGCTCCTATACGGCGTGCGTCTCCAATAGCCTCTGACAACCAAGTCCAACTCGTGGCCTGCACGGGTGGCTTAGTCTTTAAGTACGGCGGAACTGCTTTTACCGACAGAAGAAGGGGCGAGGGCGTGCCTCTGGCGCCTTAAAACCAGTCGCTCCGGGTAGATGGGACTCGTTAGCCTGGGAAGGCAGCTCCTCTAGGGGAAGGGAAAACCCTGATTCTAAACCTCCGCTGCCTTGCGGCCATACCCCTCTTTTGGGAAAGGCTTCAGGAGTCAACCTCAAGGAAAAATCCTGAGTTGGAGCCCCTAAGGCTGTTCACTGTTGACCTCGACCTCTTTCTGGCAGCTCCTGCGACGGTGCTGGAACAATGTGTATTGGCATTTGCCTGACCAATGGATAATTTCAGCAACGTGGAGAGGGGGGACCTGCTGCATGGGTAACAGCTTCTCCTCCATATCGACCCACCCTGGCTTTGCGCCCTGAAGAGCAACAAGAGCGCAACTCAATAGTCTCCCGAGACTGAAGGATGCTTACTACTATGTATACAGAGAAAGCGAGAGATATCGCGAGAGAGAGAGAACAGGAGCGAGAAAGAGAGAGAGAGAGAGAGAGAGAGAGAGAGAGAGAGAGAGAGAGAGAGAGAGAGAGAGAGAGAGAGAGAGAGAGAGAGAGAGAGAGAGAGAGAGAGAGAGAAAGAGAGAGAGAGAGAAAGAGAGAGAGATCAAGAAAAAAAAAACAAGAGAGCGAGAGAAAGCTGGGAGAAAGAGAACGCGCCAAAATATATACGTTTGATGCTGCTAAATGAAACAGAATATGATCTCTCCCTCATCTAGGTACCTTGAGTGTGTGGAAGCGATCTCCAAAGTATTCTCTCACAGTGAAAGAAATACATTCTTGAGTCTTAACTTTACCGTCATTCCCACCAGAAGAGAATTCGTAAGAGGTAATATGCCAGTAACGAGAAGCTGAGGTACGTAACTTTTGCATATGATATGACGGGAAGAAAAGCAAGAGCCTCTTTTATGTAATGGATGGTAAGGTGACGCGAGGGAAAGCAAGATAGTGGAAGAGAAACAAGAGGCTATGGTTGAGAAGAAGATAAGAGACAGGCGTAAATTTAATGAATGCAAGTGAAACAAAGAGAAATAGAGAAATATATAGATTAAAGGATATATATATACACCATTATATAGTGGGTGAAATGTTGTAAATATAGTCATGATGTATTATCGAGATAAATGAAAGCACTATAGTAAATGACACCAAGAAATGCTTAGATGTTGATCAGACCACACTCTAGAAAATGGAGGGACGACAACGTTTCGGTCCGTCCTGGACCATTCTAAAGCCTCAAGTCGGGTCGACTTGAGAATGGTCCAGGACGGACCTAAACGTCGTCGTCCCTTCATTTTCTAGTGTGTGGTCTGGTCAACATATTTCAGCCACGTTATTGTGACTCTTCATCTGCAATACTTAGATATTTCGAAACACAATGACAGCAAAATAAGCTTCATAAAACCTCTCAGTACATCACTAGAGTCAATTATTCATCACCACGTGACCAAAATTACGACAGTGACAGAGTAGACTAAAGGTCACAGGATTAACATATTCGGAAAAAAAACATATGTCTATTATGAACAGAATTGAAGACACATAACTCGGATATCTTCTTCAAGATACCACAAGATACCACCATCATATGCCAAGACTATATGCATACCACACAACAAACTCGTAGCAAGGACTGTGCTAAAATTCCCACACTCAGAAGCAAAACCCCAAAATTTCTTATCCTTCTATAGTCGTATAACACCAATATCGGTGCGATATACATCTATCATAAAAGTGTATAGGTAGAAAAACTGTAACTACTATATTTGAATATGAGAAGACAACATTTGCGTGATATTTTTCCTCTTTTTTTTATCTCTCTCTCGAAAAAATAAACATTTTACAGGCGACATGTAGGGAAAAGTGTCTGAGTCAAGGAGCGGCAGGCAGGGTTACTAAACAATATTCTCCTGTGGCACTGTGTATTGCCTCTGTGGCACTATGTATTCCCCCCGTGGCACTGTGTATTCCCCCTGTGGCACTGTGTATTCCCCCTGTGGCACTGTGTATTGCCTCTGTGGCACTATGTATTCCCCCTGTGGCACTGTGTATTCCCCCTGTGACACTGTGTATTGCCTCTGTGGCACTATGTATTTCCCCCTGTGGCACTGTGTATTCCCCCTGTGGCACTGTGTATTCCCCCTGCGGCACTGTGTATTACCTCTCCTCACGTCACCGCCGCCAGTGGACAGAAAAAAGACCCGCGAAGAGGGAGGTCGAAAAGCTGGAGAAAGTAAGGAGATGAAAAAAATATAGAAACGAGGAAGAGGAATACCCACAACAGAGGGGTGAATGGAGGACAAAGGAAGAAGAGAAAGGGGAAGAAGAAAAGATGGAGGATAATGGTGTGTAACGCGAGACATAAATTAAGGAAATGAAGGCAAAATGCATTTTTGAGGAAAACCTCTTGATTAAAATCTTATAGGAGAGGAAAAAGCCCAGGGAATATTTGCAAGAAATATATTTCCACCGCCTTATTGACATAATAAGAATCAAGGAAAGGGAAGAGGTGGAGGATGGAAGGGTGGAGAAGAAAGAGGAGGGAAATGAAGAAGTTGAGGAAGGGAGAGAATGAAGGAAAGGGAAGGATGGGCAAGAGAAGGAAGTAGTTAATACCTTAATCTCCCCAAAAATTGTAGCACTAGCAATATCAAGATAAACGTTTTGATATGTACACCAAAATACACGTTGGGTCCAACACGACATGTTGGGTCCACCACGACATGTTGGGTCCACCACGACATGTTGGGTCCACCACCACATGTTGGGTCCACCACGACATGTTGGGTCCACCACGACAGAGGATATCGTAATATTTTAACGTGTCTGGTTCTCTCTGTTTACTTTCAGATACAGGCAAAGTTGTAAATTAAACACCAGAAGGGCCAAAGATACGAATTGTGTTGTCAGCGTTGATTTGCAGGAAACCATAGTTCATAATATATATATCACAAAAGTTTAAGGTGAGTAGCATTCAAGTCATAAATTAATTTACGCATAAAAGTCATTTGAGTGTAGTCTTTCCAGGGAGCTTCAGCTACTTTTCACTTCCAACTCGTTTACACTTTTCAATTTATTGCCAAAATTGAGAGTTATGAAATCGGCGAAACTTGTTTTACTTGTGAAATTGTTTCGTTGAGGCGGTCTTCTTCCCTCTCTTGCACCGTGTTGGATGCTCCATCGCTTATATTTGTGTTGTTATAATATGTGTTAAAGCTGTCTCTCTCTCTCTCTCTCTCTTTCTCTCTCTCTCTCTCTCTGTCTCTGTCTCTCTGTCTCTCTGTCTGTCTGTCTCTCTCTCTGTCTCTCTCTCTCTCTCTCTCTCTCTCTCTCTCTCTCTCTCTCTCTCTCTGTCTCTCTCTCTGTCTCTCTCTCTCTCTCTCTCTCTCTCTCTCTCTCTCTCTCTCTCTCTCTCTCTCTCTCTCTCTCTCTCTCTCTCTCTCTCTGTCTCTCTCTCTGTCTCTCTCTCTCTCTCTCTCTCTCTCTCTCTCTCTCTCTCTCTCTCTCTCTCTCTCTCTCTCTCTCTCTCTCTCTCTCTCCCCCCCCCCTCTCTCTCTCTCTCTCTCTCTCTCTCTCTCTCTCTCCCCCCTCTCTCTCTCTCTCTCTCTCTCTCTCTCTCTCTCTCTCTCTCTCTCTCTCTCTCTCTCTCTCTCCTCTCTCTCTCTCTCTCTCTTTCATTCACGTGCTCCCATCTTTCTTTCAGCTGCCCAACCACTTGAGCAGGACGATAGAGCGATGGTCTCACTACGTGCAGGTCGACGTTCAAGCCCCGACTGTCCATAAGTGGTTGGGCACCATTCCTTTCCCCTCTCCGTCCCATCCCAAATCCTTATCCTGACCCCTTCCCAGTGCTGTATAGTCGTAATGGCCTGGCGCTTTCCTCCTGATAATTCCCCCTCTCTCTCCATCATCCACCTTTTCTTTAATTATCTCTTCCATCTTCCTCTCTCCTGCCTGGAGTTCATCTGGCGTGGCCGAGTGATCTAAGGCGTTGGATTTAGGCTCCAGTCTCTATGGGGGCGTGGGTTCGAATCCCACCGCTGCCAAGAATATTTAGGAGGCCTGGTCGACGACCGGGCCGCGGGGACGCTAAGCCCCGGAAGCACCTCAAGGCACCTCAAGGTAGGCTATATTTAGAGCACATGTGATTCAGTTCTCACTATTAGCAACAGCTAATTTCGGTATTAACGATAAGCTGTGAGTGCCTCCGTTATCAATTACCTTGAGCCAACTTTAAGGTGGTTTCCAGGCCTTGAAAAGGATCCTGGTTTTGATAAGAGGCCTTATTAAGCCTATTTGAGTCTTATTTTTAAGCTTATTAAGGCTTATTTGAGCCTAATTAAAGGGTCAAGGCTTTAATAAGACTCCAAGCCTTGATAAGGATCAAGGCCTTGAAAAAGCTCTGGAACGGACCGAAGGATCACCACTGTGACGTCATATATCTGTCCTGGATTGTATTTCTGTCACGTTATTGTGATATTCTCTGTAAATCAACGTATATTTTACATATTTACTAAACCATTATTTGCTAGGATGATTCAATTCAAAACTATAGAAACACTACGGGCTCACCATAGCCCGTGCTACTCGGAACTTTTTGTTACGAGTAACTGAATCTAAAGCAAAAACAACAGCTATAGAAAGGAAAATTGAAAAAAAAATGTGTGAGCAGCCTCGAACTTCGACCATAAGGAAATGCATTTGTATGAACACAATTAAAATCTTAAATAATATCTAATCCACATGAATTAAGCAATAATTTATTGAGACACGACGAAAAAAACGATTAAACATAAAAAGATAGTATCGAAAACAGCTTCGTATTCAGCTCGTGAGGTTTCCGATCTTCCGTTTGGCTTCCACCTTAATACAAAAACATTTGCTTTACTGCAGGTGTTGCTTGTAATCGTGATATGCATTAATTTTACAATCCTCGGCTGCATTGTACCCGCGTCAGCAGTCAGCAGCGGCGCTGGAGGAACGGCCAGTCGCCATCTGTGGGAAATCTCTCTTCTGAGAATTTTACAGCTGCCGTAAAAACCCAACGCAACAAAGGAGTAAAGACTTAACACCATATCTAGGTTGGGGTTGATGTGGGAGGTTTGTCTGGGGAGGTTTGGAGGTTGATGTGGGGCTTTTCAACTAGAAAATTGGGGCTGTGAAGGGGGGTTAAGATGGATTGATGTGGGGGGAGTTGGATTTTGGGCTATCAGGTTGTGAGGTTCAGAGGCGAAAGCTGATTTGAAGGGGATAGCTTGGGTTGTGGGGAGGGTTGAAGGGAGGGACGGGGAGGGGCAGGAATAAGGAGGTAGAAAAAAAATAAATCTAAGGTTGTTGACCTTTCGGCGCGAAGCGGGCAACCTCACCATCTAATAATTACTGGGTCGCCTATACCGCCACGTCAGGTAAGGAGATGGAGGTGAAGATGGGTCAGGTGATGGGAAGTGAGGAGGAATGGTGATGGAAAGTGATGGAAATAGTAATGGGAAGTGAGAGGGAATGAGGGTGATTGAAAGTGAAGGGGGACTATCAGGAAGGAATTTAGGTAAAGAGGAAATTGAAAACAACTTGCGTAATGGAAGACAAAAGTCAGAATGAAGATGATCGTGATGAAGGGTTAGGAAGAGGTTGATGATTTTGTAGAATGGGGGGGATAAAGAAAACATTTATAAATGTAACCAGTGATGAATCTAGAGAGAGAGAGAGAGAGAGAGAGAGAGAGAGAGAGAGAGAGAGAGAGAGAGAGAGAGAGAGAGAGAGAGAGAGAGAGAGATTCTGAGGAAGTGAATCATGCGACGAAAAAGTAGATAACACAGGAAGAAGACAATGGAAAAGAACGTACTGTATACCCAAAAATAGTCATTAAGTACTGACGCCCCTGAAGCAATATGAAATCACTAATACAACATAGAGCTTTTGACTCAAGGGGGCAGCCGTTGACGTAAGGGGGCAGCCGTTGACGCAAGGGGGCAGCCGTTGACGTAAGGGGGCAGCCGTTGACGCAAGGAGGCAGCCCTTGACGCAATAGACAACTTTGATGCAAAGTGGAATCCAAGATATCACCATTGGATATGATCACATAAATCTCTCCATTAGCCACTCCTGATGGCACGGGTCAGACTCCAGCATAGAGTTCGGATGCTCAATTACAGTGGACTTTATCTCAAAGATATTTCCATTACCTCATCAATGCACTGTAGGCGAAGGAGAAAACAATAAAGGTACAGTAAGGACAGGAGATGGAGGGGAAGAAGGAGAGAAAGAGGAAGATGGACGGGCCATAATGCTAAGCTGGCAATAAACCTCGATAATAAAACAAACGGTAAACCTCATAATAAAACTTGTTCGTTGTCTCGAGAGCCATCAGTGATTTACTGCTCTCGCGTCAGAAGAAAGAGAGGAAATGAGGGAAAAGAGAAGGAGGGGGTAGGAGGAGGAGGAAGAAGAGGAGGAGGAGGAGGAGGCTTAGAAATTATGAAAGCGAGAAGACAGGTGGAAGTAAGTGAGAGAGACAGGCATGGAGGAAAAACTTAAATAGGAAGGAAGGAAAGAAGGTAGGAAAGAAGGAAGGAAGGAAGGAAGGAAGGAAGGAAGGAAGGAAGGAAGGAAGGAAGGAAGGAAGGAAGGAAGGAAGGAAGGAAGGAAGAGGAGGTTAAAACAAAAAAAGGGGCGGCAGTGTAAAATTGGAATTACAAAGCCGTAGCAAGAACGACATAAAAGTAGAGGAAGGGGGATGAAAGGAGAAGCAGAAAGAAAGGGAAGAGTATAAATTTTCTGGACCCAATTTTATTTTTAACAGCATAAAATATGAACGCAAATCCCCTCAACACTACAACAAACACGCAGCGTTCTCAAGTCTTTTGTCGCACTCTCCCAAACACGACAACCAACCGAAGAGACGGTTGTCGACCCCGCACGCTGGTGTGTATATGTATGTATGTATGTGGCCATGTATAACCATAGCCAGGAAGAGGTCCAACGTGGAGGTTCCTCGCCGTATATACAAGGGAAAGAGAGACATGACGCTCCAATTTACAAGCTTCCTGTACTCATGAATCACTGCGCAGTTGATATATTTGCGCCCGGAGCGCCTCGGCCTGCCGTCGACAAGCCATTCATCTTCCAGCTGCTCCAAACCTGGCGAAATGGGACACATCTGACCTAAATGAATTTTCTAAAAAGGAGATAATGAGTTTCCTAACGAACTCGTGGCTAGCGCTCCACAGGCTCACATTTGGGAGTATGATATGAGGTTGTTTTCCTGGGACATGTTGCTGGGACGTGTTGCTGGGACGTGTTGCTGGGACGTCTTCCACACACACACACACACAAATTTATATACACAGGGTCCTCGAGGCCGAGCGAGCAGCGTTCGAGATTCGCAGTCCACGGAATCAGGTTCAATTCCCAGCGAAAGAGAAACAAATGGGCAATTATTCGCCTGATACTTCTTTTCACCCAGCAGTAAATTACTACCTGAGAGTTAGCTGTTGTGCGATGCATCCTGGGGATTTTGTGTGTGTGTGTGTGTGTGTGTGTGTGTGTGTGTGTGTGTGTGTGTGTGTGTGTGTGTTTGTGTGTGTGTGTGTGTGTGTGTGTGTGTGTGTGTGTGTGTGTGTGTGTGTGTGTGTGTGTGTATGAAATATATATGTAGTAGATATGATAGAGGAAAATAGGTCGGTAGTCAGTCCATTAAACAACCGTCTCTCAGAAAGGCGGGGTCAAAGAGCTAACATCAAATTCTGCAGTCACAAATTAAAAGCACAAATACTAAACACACAATTGCTTAACCATATATAGACGAACACATTAATGGAAAATACCAAATACTGGAAACGTGGAGTAATAAGTGAATATATTAAAGACAAAAATGGGGCTCAACAAAGAGAGCGCAAGAGAGCATGGAATAATATGAAGCAATAAGAGAGATATGTGAAGCAGTAATGTGTGTGTGAGGAATGATAGGGGGAAGCTTAATGGGCCAATAAAGGCAGGTGTGAAGCAGTAAAGGGAATGTCAAGAGAATAAATAGTGCAAAAGAAGAGAGCTTCTGAAGGCAAATAATAATACTAAAAAGATGGCATTCGATGTTAGAACACTCGGCAGAGTGGAGATGTGATCCCTACACATCTTTGGGTTCAGTGGTTTTATTAAAGAAAACCAAGAGTTTAGAATAAAGTTGGTGTGGGATACGTGGAGCGTCTCAAGGGTTCAATTGGTTGTTTATCCTATACATATAAGCGATTTAGATTCAAGACTGAGCAGAAGTATTTACAAAGTTCCTGATGATAAAAAATTGAGCGAGAAGACAAAATTCAGAATATTCAAAAGTACTTCAAGACATTCTTGACAGGCTTTTGAAATGGACGAAAGATTTTTAATCTTTTAAAAATGGGGACCATGCTTTCTCTGATCTTGAGGCCAGGTCAGAGAGATCTGGTCAGATGCCTGGTCAGAGACCTGGTCTTAGGCCGGGTCAGAGATCTGGTCAGAGGCCGGGTCAGAGGCCTGGTCAGAGGCCTGGTCAGAGACCTGGTCTGAGGCCGGGTCAGAGATCTGGTCAGATGCCTGGTCAGAGGCCTGGTCAGAGGCCGGGTCAGAGACCTGGTCTGAGGCCGGGTCAGAGATCTGGTCAGAGGCCGGGTCAGAGATCTGGTCAGAGGCCGGATCAGAGATCTGGTCAGAGGCCGGGTCAGAGGCCGGGTCAGCGGTCGGGTAGGAGGCCTGGTCAGAGGTCTGGTCAGAGGCCTGGTCAGAGGCCTGGTCAGCGGTCGGGTAAGAGGCCTGGTCAGAGGCCTGGTCAGAGGCCTGGTCAGAGGCCTGGTCAGAGGCCTGGTCAGAGAAATCTGGTCAGAGGCCTGGTCAGAGAAATCTGGTCAGAGGCCTGGTCAGAGAGATCTGGTCAGAGGCCTGGTCAGGGGCCTGGTCAGAGGCCGGGTCAGAGGCAGGGTCAGAGGCCTGGTCAGTCGCCGGGCCGGAAGGACCTTGACCCCCATGAATCAACGCAAGATAACCACTGGCTAGGTAATGCTAACAAGATATCATCAGTTGCACAACGTTGAAATTGAAAAAAATCTAAATTTTAAAAAGATCTGGCTGGCATGATTAACAGGAATGTTAAGTCAAACATATCGATGTTCTTAATGAGACAAATATGATACTAGAATTTATTTCTAGAAGCGTTAGCAATAGCCATTAATGTTATTTTCCAGTTATATCTTACGCTCGTTAGGATCCATTTGGATTATGGAGTTCAATTTTGATCGCGATGCTATGGAATGAATATAAATTTAGCTGAACGCGTTCAGCGAAGGATGACGAAGTTAATCTCATGAATTAGAAATTTTACAGACGAGAAATGTGAGAGCATAATTTACTTTCCGTAGAAAGGCGAAAAGTTGGGATGAAATGACTGAACTATCTCTAATGGGCCAATAGATCGTTTGGAGTTTCCTAATTGTTATGTTCTTAACAATTTTTGAGGTAAACTTTGTGAACAAATGTAGTATGTACATGGAACATCATGTACATATTTACAAAAGTACATGATGTGTCACACCCTGCGTCCCAGAACTGATATTAGTAAAGTTTCTACCACAGACATAGTCATTAATTCATACACAGCTTAGCATCATCTGGACATTATCTTCAGTCCTCCATGGACAAGGAAGAGTAGGTGACAAGCGAGACTAATGTACCTTCAGATGGAAGACTGGGACAATGATTGAGGAATGCTGGAGGCTAACACTTTAAAAAAAATTTTGTCATTGGGTAATACGAGCTGGTGTCTAATTGTTTCTTGTTTCCAAAGTATACTATATGGCTATTATTCCTCTCAAACTTTGTTTAGACTTTGCTTTGGCTTAAAGAAAATTTCTTGAAGGGTACTTGAAAGTTGTTCAGTTCGACACCCCCATCTAGTCTCTCATCCCTATGCTATCTAGGGCATAGTTTGAGAGCGAATAAATTGGCTGTTTTCTATAATTCCGACATTCATTGCAACATGGGTTCCCTCGGGTCCTGCCTCCCCACCTAAGACTCTCCAATACCTAAGACACTCTCCCTTTCCCTCCCTTACACCCAACAAGTTAATTATCACAAATTCGTCTCGAGTCGTTCTCAGACTCCGTAGATTCCATCAGTTAACTTGTGTATAAAGTCTACCGGACGATCATCAAGAAGGTCAACCATCTGGTCGATATTTCGACCAAGTGGCAGCCATGGATACTGGTACTTCGACTCTAATCAGGATGCGACCTTGATCTTCACCAGACCTCGATCTCCACCCGATAGTTACAATAAAGTCTCATTTTGACCATATATTAACTACATAAATTATTATTAAACGTCTCTTTTGATTTTTATTCAGATCAGTAAAGTATAGCTTCCAATGATTTATTATTATAATTATTATCATTATTGCTTGATTGACATCATTTACGTTATCAATAAAGAGAAAAAAATACATTTGTATTATTTTTCTATCATATGTGATATGTCCGTCTTGGGAGCACAGTCCAAACAAACTTAATATTAAAGTTTGACACAAAATTAGCAACGGAAAAAAGTCCAAGACGTGAATATTCGGTGTTCTGCATATTTTTGTTTTGTTTAGCAGATATAAAAGCAGCGGGAGGATGGTTAAGCCCAGGAGATGATCCAAGGAAGCCGATTTCCGGAACAGCATCATGTGTTTCAGAGGTGAGACGGAAGTCAGTGATCCCGAAGGTATGTTGGGAGATGCTGGTGTGTGTGTGTGTGTGTGTGTGTGTGTGTGTGTGTGTGTGTGTGTGTGTGTGTGTGTGTGTGTGTGTGTGTGTGTGTACTCACCAAATTGTACTCGCCTAATTGTGCTTGCGGGGGTTGAGCTCTGGCTCTTTGGTCCCGCCTCTCAACCGTCAATCAACTGGTGTACAGATTCCTGAGCCTATTGGGCTCTATCATATCTACATTTGAAACTGTGTATGGAGTCAGCCTCCACCACATCACTTCCTAATGCATTCCATTTACTAACTACTCTGACACTGAAAAAGTTCTTTCTGTGTGTGTGTGTGTGTGTTTACAATTTTTATTTACTAATTGTATATGCAGGAACGAGCTGTTAGCTCTTGGACTCCGCTTTTCTAACTGTCGGTTTGTCTTTTGTACTGACTCCGGATACATTTTCTCTGCACATATTTCTCTCTAACAAAGAGAAATGAATGGAATGTATTAGTCAGTGATGTGGTGGAGGCTGACTCCATACACAGTTTCAAATGTAGATATGATAGAGCCCAGTAGGCTCATGAATCTGTACATCAGTTGATTGACAGTTGAGAGGCGGGACCAAAGAGCAAAGCTCAACCCCCCACAAGCACAACTAGGTGAGTATAACTAGGTGACTGCACACACATACATACATTTGAGTTTATTCATATAATTTAATTAATCTAATTGTGTTCAATTGTTAAAATTTCTTCGACATGATCAAATATATCCCGTCCATATCAGGGTTCAGGTCTTCGCTAAAAGTGCTCATTATCCACTTCTCGGCACAGTATTTGATCACAGGGGCTCAGCATGCTCAGTAGATCGGTGTCCTTCACCCGAAACGCCTTTTTATCCACCAACACACTTCAGTTCCTAGATCCGTAGCCACAAATATCTACTTCCGAGGCCCTCAGAAGTCATCCCATGGCTTCGTTAATTACTTAGTGACCGTACTAATTCGTCCACGGTCCAAGGTTTTCCCTCATGCCCCAAATTTCAACACTTGGGCCCCTGTTTTTCCTCCAGGGGGCCCCCCAGTGTCCACCCCAGAGTCAATGTATCCTCTGAAGTGCTTTAGTTTCCTCACCAGGGCCCGTGATTCCTTGCCAGGGCCCGTGTTTCCTTGCCAGGGCCCCTGTTTCCTCGCCAGGGTCCCTGTTTCCTTGCCAGGGCCCTGTTTCCTCGCCAGGGCCCCTGTTTCCTCGCCAGGGCCCGTGTTTCCTCGCCAGGGTCCCCTGTTTCCTCGCCAGGGCGCCTGTTTCCTCGCCAGGGCCCCCTGTTTCCTCGCCAGGGCCCCTGTTTCCTCGCCAGGGCCGGTGTTTCCTCGCCAGGGGTCCCAGTAATCACCCTTGGGTTAGTATCCAGCATGGGCCCCAGTATTCACCACAAGGGTACTATTATCCACCATACGGCACTAATATCCACCCCTTTGGTGTCAGAATCTACCCAAGGGCACCATCCTAGAGCCCTTGAGTGCCGCCGGCCATCATGATGTTGTGTTGCACTCCAGTATCCACCACAAGATTCGCTCGCTCGACCCCGAGACCCCAAAATCATCCCCAAAGCCACAATGTTCCAGCCCAAGGATCAGATATATCTGGCTCCCGGACCCCCCCAGAATCCACCCCTCTCCCCATCAGGCCTCCGTAAACCAGAGGTCTGGCTATAACGCCGTGACCTGCAGCCCTCGGCAGCAGCGTTCCAGTGTAGCCGGCGATCGTTAAGAGGGAATTGTGAGGCAACTTACACAAGACAAAGATGCTACCAGCCAGCCATGACCCTCTCTTGATTCTCGTCCGATTTTCGATGGGAGGAGATGCTGTAGGTAGAGGCAGGAGGTTATCTGGAGATGATTTCGAGGCTTTAGTGTCCCCGAGGCCCGGTCCTCAACCAGGCCTCCATCCCCCAGGAAGCAGCCTGTGACAGCTGACTAACTCCCAGGTACCTATTTACTGCTAGGTAACACGGGCATCAGGGTGAAAGAAACTCTGCCCATTGTTCTCCTTGGCGCCCGGGATCGAACCGGGACCATAGGATTACGCGTCCAGTGTTCTGTCAGGCTCAGCCACCGGCTCCCTATTAGGAGCACTATTGACTTTGTACATATCTGACGGGAATGGAGGGAAGGAAAGAACGAGGTCAGAGACAGGTATCTCAGACAGACATAATCTGCGCCTCCACCCATTTTCCGAAGTTTCCCCTGGTGTTCGTTGGGGATTTAGAGTGTGACTTTTGCACGAAGAGTTAAAAAAAAAAAATTAAATGCATAATATTTTGTACCCAAAGTTTCGCCGACACACTCTTAGTATCTGTGTGGGTGTGTTAGCTGCTCTCCCTCTCATCAGGGAAGCTGCCAACTCCTACTTTTAAGAAGTGGAATTTGTTGCTTAACGAATCATTTACTTCTGAGGTTCTTGAGTGAGTATTACAGAGCCTGGGCGAGATAGCATGGAAGAGCTAAATGTTTAACTGAGTATTTTACACTTAGGAAGATTTACAAAACAAAAATACAAAACATAAATACTTATTCAAGTAAAGTACATACATAGATACAAAACGTTGGTGGATTTATAGATAGAGCTAGTACATACAATGCCTAAAGCCACTCCGCCATTTAATGCCATTTAATCCAATTTAATGATAAGCAGCTGGGGTTATGCCTATACCAAGCTGGCAGCTTAAGCTATGACTAAGCCAGAAAAACGAACGCCAACTGGTACACTTCCCTGTCACTGGAGATTCGAACTCTGAACTACGAGACTGTCAGGACAGGACGAAGTCTCCTCCTCTCCGCCAGGAACGGAATGTCGGTTCTAGACTCCTTGCCACGGCTTAAATCATCAACTGATGGAATGGATGTACTTTGAAATTGTGAAAATATGCAATATGTTTTATTTTCACTCTTATAGCGAAATATGCAAATTGTTATATATGCAAATTAGCAATATCAGTTAAGTATTTTTATATAAAATTTCCGCAATGTATTTTTAAACACCGTGAATTCAAATTTGTTGAAATCTTTTTGCATGAGAAGAGACAAAAAGTAATTCAACCCTTTTTTAACCCATTTAAATCATATCAAAATAAATTATATTAGGATTAAAAATTTAAATGTACATTATATTCTTCAAATTTTAGAAAATGATATATTAATGTTACATCATTAAAACATGAAGGGTAGTTTTTTTTTTTGGGGGGGGAGAGGGGTTCTTAACACATCCCAGTTGGTGCTAAATGACGCAGTGATTATGACCATTATGATTATGGCAGTAAATGACCAAAACCAAATTGAAATAAAAATCGCACGTTTTTTCCTGCTTGTTCAACATCTTTTTTCATTTTGTCCTAGATGAGAAGGACAAGAAAGGTAAGGTGAGACAGGAGACAGCCATTACGACTGTGTAGCATTTGGAAGGGGTCAGGATAAGCCTTTGGGATGGGACGAGGGGAAGGAATGGTGCCCAAACCACTTATAGACGGTCGGGGATTGATCTCCGACCTGCAAGATGCGAGACCGTCGCTCTACCGTCTATGATTTCTAACTCTGCTTTAATAAATATTTCATTTTTAGTAAATACCGAAAGCGTGTTTTTGTCCACCAATAGAATTTATATGCACAAGATCTTAAGTTTTCTCCTACAAAACCATTTAAAATTACTCTCAATAAACGTATGATTAAACATATGAAAATGATGTTTTTCGACCAAATATCTTTGGCAATATAAGTACATCTTAAACGTCAGCAAAATACTCACTATACAAAATAAATAAAAACTCCATATTAAAAAACAAACATCGCCACGTATTTCCCATATACATATAGTTGAACTATACGTATACAGGAGTATACACACTGAGAGGCGAATTCCATTTCTCAGAATACGAACACAGAGTTTACTTAAGATCTAAACTATAAAAAATTTTACTTTCTGGAGGGTTAATAAATTAGCAGCCTGAATAACTTGCTAAATTATAAGGCCTAATACCCACCACTACATAATATCAAGATACATATATATTCAGGTGTATTTCTGGCACATATAACTCAACGTTTTTTACGTAAAAAATCATATGTAATAAAAATTCATGAATTTAAATTAAGAAAATAAAAAACTATTAATTTTAATTTATTCTTAGTTTTAGCGCTGAAAAATTAAAATTTATGAGTACCTAGAATCTGAAAAAGTAATAATTTGTTCGCACACTTTTCTGTAGCAATAATTCGTTCATGATTTCTTAAATTACAATCATTCCTCCATAAAACTTAATAGCGATAATTTCTTCACGTCATCTTCCAAATTGGCATAAATTTCCTATTACCGAGAGACCGTCTTGAACCGCTCCTATTATAAACGTCCCACGAGACAGATAATTTCGTTACAAAATTACTTTTTTCTCTTATATCATAAATACACACGACTTCAATTTATTTTTAGATTAATGGTTAAAGTATATTTGGTTCTTACCTTCACTATAACACTATTCATTGAAGCTTTATTATACAAAGGGAAATTTGTGGGCTTTTCGGGCTTATTAACAAAGTCTTTCTAGACTAACTTCCCTACCTTAACAATAACCTTAACTAACCCAGAATAGTTATCATAACCTAACCTAGCCTAGAGTATCCTAAGTCTCGCTCTTTATACCCCCGTGTTGCAAAGCTCCGTTAAATTCCACATTCTTAAAAAACAACCCCAGAACTGAGTACTCGTTGCAATAATTGATGCCACCCTTCATGAGATGATCTCGTTCTGCTGGGCGCTCAGTCCTACGACGAGACTCGATTCCATTATGGGTAAGGATTTTTTGGGCTTCGGTAAAAAAGTTTCCGTTGTTCGTGCGTTATATTTTCAGCCTTACGTCTCTAATGCACAGAGGGGGGATTCCAGTGAGGTACTGAACCTGTGTATATGTTTCTCTTCTAGTATCAACACTGCAGGGAGATAGATCAGATGTCAGTTGCAATACAGATACCAAACGTCACTCCGTTCTGCCCGGAGCGCCAGAGTACATGAATATTTCGAACAGATTAATTCGTGAATTATGCGGATCTACGATAATGAAAACTCGCTTTTCAGCTCTGTCGTGTTTATATACAAAGTGGCTTATTGATGAAAAATATATTTCACGTTTAATAATGCATTTTTCTCATTGTAGCTGCTGTTACTGCTATCTGTAGCTGTTGCTGCTATCTGTAGCTGTTGCTGCTAACTGTAGCTGCTCCTGCCTAACTATAGCTGCTCCTGTTGCTAAACATAGCCGCTAACGTCGCTAACATATTCAACCTTTAGAGATTTGCTTATTTAGTAAAAGGAGGCTGCTGGTCTATAAGAACTCCTGGCGGATTGAGATAAGGTACAAGTTGTTGGATGAAAAAGATTGCCACGAGAGAGCGTGCTGAAAACAATGGGTTGCTATGGTTACGCAGACTCTCCTCCACTAGCCAAGGAAATGTGCACTTACATAGTTGTGCTCGCGGGGGTTGAGTTCTGGCTCTTTGGTCCCGCCTCTCAACTGTTAATCAACTGGTGTACATGTTTCTGAGCCTATTGGGAGTCAGCCTCCACCACATCACTTCCAAATGTATTTTACTTGTCACCCACTGTGTGTGTGTGTGTGTGTGTGTGTGTGTGTGTGTGTGTGTGTGTGTGTGTGTGTGTGTGTGTGTGTGTACTAGTAGAGAATGAGTCTGAAAATCAACTAGAGATGAGTGTGAAATACATTCAAATTCAAATAAATTCACACTCAAATGATTCATAAATGTTTTGTGCATTTATACTTAGGTTAGTTTACACAAAGTTACAGTAAATTGTTTACCTATGAGAACTTCGTAATAATATCACAATATGCAATATGTATAATTATATTCTGTACTGTTTACTCAAGATTTAGATTTAGAAGCTAAATTTATCAGTGATATCAAAATCATTATATATGTCAAATTCAGAATTAGAACCTGTGTCCGTAACACGACCTACAAATCATTACAATAAAGTCTGAACTTAACAGATGAACAGCAGTGTAAATCAAACTTACTTTTTTCGCATAGAATAACATCTACCTTACAAGTTACGAGTATTTTCTTTAAACTTGATCGTGAATGAAGTAGAACACACAAAGACTTAGCAAAGTTCAATGGGGTATGTCGCAAGGATTGAACTTAATTAACTAGAAAACTGTTAAATAATATCAATTTAAGAAACACTAACTTAGGGAACATTTGCCTATAAGTACCCGGTCAATTGGCGTCTAACTTGGCTGGGATTATTTCGCGAAAGATCAACCAATTCAAACTTCAGTAATGTCTAAGAGTTACATAAGGGAAAAAAATCTTGCAATAGATCTCCCTAAAGAGTGGATTCTGTCTTCTCGCAGCTGACAAAAATAAACTCAAAGTTTAAATGGACTTAAGTCTTGCAAGTTGGTGTCCTGACTTGTCGTTCTTGGTATTATGCTTGTGTGGTGACGTGTGGTGTCTGATCTTCCTGGTGACTTGTAGTGTCTGATCTTCCTGGTGAGTTGTGGTGTCTGATCTTCCTGGTGAGTTGTGGTGTCTGATCTTCCTGGTGACTTGTAGTGTCTGATCTTCCTGGTGAGTTGTGGTGTCTGATCTTCCTGGTGAGTTGTGGTGTCTGATCTTCCTGGTGAGTTGTGGTGTCTGATCTTCCTGGTGACTTGTAGTGTCTGATCTTCCTGGTGACTTGTAGTGTCTGATCTTCCTGGTGACTTGTAGTGTCGTATCTTCCTGGTGACTTGTGGTGTCTGATCTTCCTGGTGGTGTCTGATCTTCCTGGTGAGTTGTGGTGTCTGATCTTCCTGGTGAGTTGTGGTGTCTGATCTTCCTGGTGAGTTGTGGTGTCTGATCTTCCTGGTGACTTGTAGTGTCTGATCTTCCTGGTGACTTGTAGTGTCTGATCTTCCTGGTGAGTTGTGGTGTCTGATCTTCCTGGTGACTTGTGGTGTCTGATCTTCCTGGTGACTTGTGGCTGATCTTCCTGGTGAACTGTGGTGTCTGATCTTCCTGGTGAGTTGTGGTGTCTGATCTTCCTGGTGAGTTGTGGTGTCTGATCTTCCTGGTGACTTGTAGTGTCTGATCTTCCTGGTGACTTGTGGTGTCTGATCTTCCTGGTGACTTGTAGTGTCAGATCTTCCTGGTGACTTGTGGTGTCTGATCTTCCTGGTGACTTGTGGTGTCTGATCTTCCTGGTGACGTGTGGTGTCTGATCTTCTCTGTGTTGTGGGTTTAGCTGTCAATATGTCGTATATTCCACCCTACTTGTTATTGATGCTGTAACGTTTGGGGAATATGTTAATGGTCCTCATAAATACAGCCCGTATTCACGAACGCTGCCAGGCCTAACCTAAGGCCTGACGGCTGAGTGGACAGCGCTCGGGATTCGTAGTGCTAAGGATCCGGGTTCGATCGCCGGGGGAGGCGGAAAGAAATGGGCAGAGTTCCTTTCATCCTGATGCTCTGGTTTACCTTGCAGTAAATAGGTACCTGGTAGTCAGACAGTTGCTACGGGGTGCTTCCTGGGGGTGTGTAACAAAAAGGAGGCATGGTCGAGGACCGGGCCGCGCGGACGCAAAGCCCCGAAATCATCTCAAGATAACTTCATGAAGGGTCGGCATCTGGATGGATTGAACATACCATGAGAACGGTTTGGCTAGGAATCATTCACATACGTACAGCATATACAAATAATGGCCAGGAGTAGAAAAACACCTAACCTAGGTCTAATTATTTACGAAACTTATAAAAATATAAAATCAATTACATAGTTCAGAAATGAAATATCGTTTTACTGACAATGATGAGAACCATGAATGTTGTGTGGGATGAGTAGATGTTTGAGGAGAGTAGATACTTGGTAGATGAACATAGCTCATTGGATTGAGCTATGTTCATCTACCAAATTCACGAGTCATTCTCACGATTCATCAAGCCACTTACGTGTTCACTTACGATACTGGAAGCTTTTGAGGTTAACGATATCGATTTACTATACCCTCGTGCACTCGTTTAAGACTTACGGTTCACCTAAGTCTGTCTAGCTTCTCGGGTCTAGATTCAACCAGATCATTAAGACATTCCTAATGACTCATAAGTGTGAATCTCTCATGCTGCAACCCACCACAGTTATGTGAGTCAGTGTGTTACCTCCTAAGATTCATATCAACAGTGGTATATATATATATTATGGCACTATACATGACTGTACTGGCATATACTACAGAACTATACATGACTACTGGTATTTGCTACAGCACTATACATGACTCTTCTTAGCATCATACCAATACGCTCCATACGACACGCCGATGTTAGTCACCACCACCTCAATCACTACAACCACCATCACAATCATTACCCTCTGTAAAAACCACTATCACCACCTCACTATCACCCATCACTACCACAACCTTCATCACTATCAGCATCATCATCATCACCAACACCATCGCTCATCAAAACGACCACCATCTCCTCTACCACCAACACCCCCACCACCTTCACCACCACTATCACCCCCATCACCACCACTATCACCCCCACTATCACCATCACCACACTCGAGTACTCTCTCTCGACACACCAGTACCCTCACTATCGTCCCTTCTCATGGAACAGATCAGTCAGCTGTGTGAGACGGCCCAACACACCAAGGAAAGGAAGAGAAAAACACTAGGAAAGATATTTTCCTGTTTTTACTGAACTCTCGGAAGCTCCCCTTCATTATTTCCCCTCCTTCCTTCCCTCCCTTCGCCTTACCTTACACTTCTTACCTTCCTCCCTTCACCACCATAATATATATCACCCCTCCCCACCATCTACCATCAGAATATATGCGGGCTGAGTTACAGTTTTTCAATTTTATTGGAAGTTTAGGGTGCTGTATTGTGTTTAAATTCATGGCTTGTATTGCATGTTGGTTTTATTAAGAGGAAAGAGGATGGAGGTATTCCCCTCAGTTGGCAATATATATATACACCCAGTTGGCACTATATTCACCTAGTTGGCACTATATCCAGGAACAACGTCAATTCAACGCCGAACCAACGTTAATTGTCGTTACGAATCACTCTTTGTCGTTACGACCACTGGGACTCTCTGACGAGGACAGGAATCCTTGTATTCAGAATTCGGGAGATCGTCGACACGAATCTAGCAGAGCGGAAAATGGAAGAATGTACATACTGTTTCGCCCAGTCACACTGACTTTCCTAGGAATAAATGAATGGGTTTGATAACGATCATATGACATGTTGTTGACCAAACCACACACAAAACAGTGAAGGGACGACGACGTTTCGGTCCGTCCTGGAGCGTTCTGAACGTCCTGGACCATTCATAATCGACCTGAGAATGGTCCAGGATGGACCGAAACGTCGTCGTCCCCTCACTTTCTAGTGTGTGGTTTGGTCAACATATTTCAGCCACGTTATTGTGACTCCTCGTCTGCATGTGGCATGTTGTACATACGACTAAGTGTGGATGAAGTCAAAGGGGGGGGGGGAATCCATTCACGGCTGTGTCCGAGATACTTGAGCTTATATTGCAAAATATGTGTCACTATATACGGCTATTTGTCGGGGATATTATAGATTACAAAAAATATAATTTAATATAACAGGACCAATTTGATAAAAAGAGGACAAGGGGGGAGGAAGGAAGGGTTCTGTAGCAGAGTAGTTTACGTTCTCGGTACACACTCGAAGGATATGGGTTTAATCTTCTACTAGGATGGTAGAAGGATGGTAGAAGGGACCTGGCAGATGAGTGGACAGCGCTTCGGATTCGTAGTCCTGAGGTTCCAGGTTCTATCCCCGGAGGTGGCGGAAACAAATGGAGTAGAGCTTCTTTCACCCTGATGCTCCTGTTACCTAGCAGTAAATTGGTACCTGGGAGTTAGACAGCTGCTACGGGCTGCTTCTTGTGGGTGTGTAATAAAAAGGAGGCCTGGTCGAGGACCGGGCCGCGTGGACGATAAGCCCCGAAATCATCTTAATAAGATGACCTCAAGATAACTTCAAGGATAGAAACAGCAGAGCACATTTCCTTTCACCTGATGCGTCTATTCATCTAAAATTAAAATAAGTACCTGAAAGTAAGGTAAATAATTTAAACTGCATCTTGGGTAAGGTGTATTGTTGAAAAAAGGGGAGGATCTAGCACCTGATGCCTCTGTTCACCAAACAGTTAATAAATACCCTTGATTAGGCAACTTGTTGTGGGTAGTATTCTGGGAAAGGTCAGTATAGCTGGTCTAGCAGTTATTTCTCTTCGTGATAGGAACTATGAGGCGGGGAATTTTTATATCGGAACTCTGCTATTTCTGTACCTGGCACAAGTTATCGTGGGAGAAGACTGTCAAGAGCAGCGTAGCGGAGACGCACCAAGTTTAAGACGTCCGAGAAAGGTGGCAGAGGCAAAAGTTTTTCAGACCTCCTTGTTTAAATCTTCCAAGACTCTCTCTCTCTCTCTCTCTCTCTCTCTCTCTCTCTCTCTCTCTCTCTCTCTCTCTCTCTCTCTCTCTCTCTCTATCACAATGTGCTTGGGTCTTACAGCTCTTTACCTTTCTCAGCTCGACTCTGCATGTCTTCCACTCATTATTCTTCCCCCGACACACACACACACACACACACACACACACACACACACACACACACACACACACACACACACACACACACATTTTTCAGGTCATTCATTTATCTGTAGCAATCGCATATTTTCTCCCCCGAGACACAGATTATGGCTCAATATACAACGAAACTACAGCGATTTCTGTTCTTCACTGTAGCTCCTGGGATTTGTCGCACACTCGAGGTGATGCGAGGAACATATCATGCACAGGGAAAACCACAATTACCTGAAGTCTCTATGAGATAATCTCTGGAGCTGTGCGTGGGATTGAACTCTCGTTCTGGGTCATCCCAAGCACACTGTTCCAAAGATTTTGTTGAAAGAAGTGATGTCTCATCGCCTCACTTTTAAATGATTAGTGAAGCTGACTTTAACGTAAGATCAACGAGTGGGAATCACTTAAGTGAAGCATAAACATCTTATTTTAATGTAAGTGATTCGCCCTCGATAATCATAAGTCGTGCAAGAATACCTTGAGTAAAGAGAAAGTGAAGCAAGTGTTGCACGGATGATTCTTATATCCAACGAAATAACGGAAGCAGGAAAAATATTTCAATATATGAGCCTGAGGAAATAATAAATGGTAACGTAGTGGAAGAATGAAAAAGTTTTTGAGAATTTTCTTTTCTTCTCCGGATGTTACAGCAAATCTCTGCCGTTCTGCCTGTCTCTTGCTGTTCTTCCCGTCTGTTGCCGTTCCTCCCGTTCTTTGCTGTTCTTTCTGTTACTGTTATTCCTGCCTGTTGCTGTTCTCCTGTCTACCGTTTATCATTGATAGTCATGCTCACCCACATTCAGCCTGAAAGACTGACGGAGGGTCATCAAGTCCACTACGGGATCACATAGCCCGTGCTACTTGGAACTTTTTGTTCCAGGTAGCGAATCTTAAACAACAACAAGGAGGGCCATGTTCACCAGCATGACTGGCAGCACATCGCCTGGAGCCTGAACGAGCAACATGGATTACTTTGAGACCAACAATCCAAATTTATATCTTGTAAACAGGCATTATGTGCCCATGGATTGTACTTATCACCTAAGTGCCTTCAAAACGGCACTTAAGTTCATCGAAACTTCTGGTTGTGATGCTTATAGCTTGTATTTCTGTTGTGTGAGTGTCTAGAGACACCAGAGGCATCAGTTCGATCTCACCGTATTGCTCCAAAACATAAATAAACTCCATTTATTTTTTTTATAAATGTGATTCGCTATTCGCAAGGGAATCACAGTAGCACAGTGTCTCTATGAGACAATATGTGGAGTTCTCTTACGAATTCTCATTCCTAAACATGGGGATTATTATTCTTGGTTGAGTTTACATGGAAATGTAATGCGCTGCACATCGCAGGAAATTTATTCTAGATAATGCAACCCATACTGGCAAGAATCACTAAGAACACTGGAAACATTGCATTTGCATACACAATGACCTCTGCTGGCCCTCACAATGCTCTCTTATCTGTGTTTGAATTTTTTTTCGTGTTTTTAATTTGTTCTGTTTTTTTCTTTTTATATGTATTTTTTTCGTTTTATTTGTTGACCCAACTGGTAACGTCTTTACCTGCCACGCTCACAAGCACATGTTTCTTAGCGCATTCTCATAAAGTTTTACTTTTAGAAGCTGTCACCGCTGTTGTGTTTGTGTGTTTTCCTTTGGAAATTGCAGTGTAGCTTGTTGCATCCTCTGCCTTGTTCCTTGTTTCTTGCTTCCATCTCTTTGTCAACCCCTTTGTCTCTCTTTGTTGATTTCTCTCTGTCAATTTTTCTTTGTCACTCTCCTTCTTGGTCACTATCAATCTCTTTGCGTCAATCTGTCATTCATTGTCACTGTCTCTTACCATAATTATAATTAAATATTGGTTTGAGTATCATTCCAATAATTTTTTTTTTTTAGATTTGAGACAAATTTTAATACCTACCCGCTTAATTATTTGTTTTATCATTTACATTACACTAATGATAAATATCTAAACCGTTTTTAATAATATTATTTACGATATATTTTTTAACAAATACAAATTTCAAGAATAAGATTTCCTTAAAGTATACTTTAGATACTTCTTCCTGTTCTTCCTCACCGTCTTGAGTCATATCTTGACCTTGAACGCTTTCACAAATGCTGGTCAGGAAATGATCATTGTACAGGGAACGTAATGAGAATACTTATATAAATTATAGAAATAGTAATACAAATATTACAATGTAATCACAATGGTGTGATATATCAAGGAAAATATTTTTGTACCATTGTGGCTAAGTGGGTTTAAGGCAGGTGTCTGGGGGAATCACCAGAAGGCGGGTTCGAGTCCTTTCGTTGCCTCAAAATGATTTTTAATAATTATATTTACCACTGAAATGGTACAGAATCTGCTCTAACGCAAATTACTGAAGCACGAAATATTTATATCAGTAAGAATTTTGTACTTGATTCATTTTTAATTCAAAACAAGAAGATTACAGACAACTATCTCCACTGGCACATGAATTTGAACTTGACGGTAGGATAATCTTCA
>NC_091235.1:12366400-12386400 GCF_040958095.1 Procambarus clarkii
AAATTCATTTTTATTTTGGTTTTTGGAGAAGTGATTTTTGATTTACCTCCAACAGTGAAGCGTAATGTACGAAAGATTGAGAAAATTCGTGTTAGAATTATTAATCTTACTTTTTCGGTCATATTTAATAATATATGTCTACAGGAAAGACTGCTACCAAAATATATATATATATATATATATATATATATATATATATATATATGGCCTTTTTAACAAAAAAAGTATATTTTATGTATTTTAGAAACAAAATGCATCTTTACTCTCTCTTTAGCAGTAGACAATGACCAAAGTTTACAAAAGATAACAGAGTTTGGAAAGCTAAACTTTAAGAAGCCAGATTTTCATGGCTCTGAGAAACATTTACAATAAATGCGAAAACCAAATCCGAACTCCTGGGTAAAAGTCTGAGCATATTATCGAAAACTTTATCCATGAGACTTTTGTTTAAAAAAAGGCACTTTTAATTGTGGATCATTTTTCGTTTCTTTATGAATCTACTTTGAACGTCTTAACGATAAAGTATGTGTGTCTGTGTTGCTTTTCTTCGTCCAAGAGAGGTGTTTAAGATGTAACTTATTATGTGTCTATAACGATCGCCTGAGCTTGATTCGTTGCCTTGTTTATCTTCAAGGTATACGAGATCATTAAAGACTTCAAATTGGGCATAATGTCTTGCGATTACAGGTAACTACGGCGATTTCCCCTCTTCAAGAGCAATGATCATCAAGTACAGGTTTAATTAAACACTTCCACTAATTTGCACTATATTGTGCATTGACAACTACTGGATTATGTAATTTCGACTAGTATGGAGTTTGGATATAAGATATAAGCACTGCTTTCACGGGAGAAAACAGTGGTATAAGGAAATTATAATTTATTGCCAAAATGACCCACCAAATATTTTAGAGACACTCTTAAACCAAATGCTGTAACAGTCATTCTTTCAGTAAATATTCCATAAATTAGAGCATCAATGAGAAACGAAACAATTCCATAAAAGTATTTCAGGCGCTGCCGCTTCCCACAGCATTATAGGAGCAGGTGTGTAGTGGTACATGTGGATTTTCATATACTAACTTAGTATTTAACTCTTCACAAAAAACGCCAAAACGATTCCATCTGTGCAAAAAGACACAGCGTAACGGTCCCTATGATTCCTCTGTTAAAACTTGTAATAAAGTTGTTACATCTTGGTATAACGTTGTTATGACGTATTAGAACGTTGTTACAGCTTGCTGTATTGGTTGTTACAACTTGTTAGGTGTTAAAAGTTGTTCGAACGTTGTAGCAACGTTGTAGTTTCGTCGTGTGTTTGGCGGGATCTTTAGCTTTGTTTTCCGTACAACGTTTCTTGCACTCAATATCCGCACTCCATGCGGCCTTACAACGTTTCTTGCACTCAATATCCGCACTCCATGCGGCCTTACAACGTTTCTTGCACTCAATATCCGCACTCCATGCGGCCTTACAACGTTTCTTGCACTCAATATCCGCACTCCATGCGGCCTTACAACGTTTCTTGCACTCAATATCCGCACTCCATGCGGCCTTACAACGTTTCTTGCACTCAATAATCTGTCCATTTTCTTATTCTCGGCCTTCACTCACTCCCAGAACCTTCTCTTGCTACAGCTTTCATATTCTCTAAGCTGCACTCTCTTCACTCATCTTTCAGCATACATTCGTTCAACGTGATCATACATGTTGTTGTTGTACATCAGTGCACAATCCTCACTTTTGCGAATAAACAATTATTGTGCTTCATATTTATCTATGTCATCTTTAGTAATTTCTTCTTCTATCACCACAAATGCTTTTCACATTGTCTAGTTCTACTTCTTTTATTATTTAATTTTCAATCTTACGCCACGCAAATGTCTTAAATCCGTTTAAAAGATGGCATTTACCCCCCCTTTTTCTTTTTTTAATATGCACAGGTTAATATGTGTGATTTCTGTTAGCAGTCTTAGAGCTTTTTCTTCCCGAAACTCATATTATGAGAAGCTCAAAGCGTGTGTCATACAAGTCCTGCAATAGGGCTTGCAAATTCGTTTATGTAAATAAATTTTCCTCAAACAGCTTAATTTACCTTAAAGTTGTTAGGATGTATCTAGAATCCATCTAACTTCATCACAAGATGAATATTTCTACATTTTTCTCATGCACAATTAAATAAATAATATGAGATATTGGTGCTATGTCTTGGGATCCAACCTGCATTCCTGGACTGATCTCAGTATTTTTTTTTTATATATTTTTCATTTCTGTTCCACTTTAAAATCTTGGTTTGAATACCTTCTTGACTTCCTTCCCCTTGTTCTCCAGCGTCCCGCATCTTGGTAGCACTTTATTGCAATCCCGCTGTTTCTTGCCCCATCAATCACGCTAGATCCAGCCACCTGTTTCAGGTCATTAACAATCTCCAACAGCTGGCTCGAACCATAAATCCTATATATTAATTCAGAAACAGCGTTCACTTAATTTAACTCCTCCTGGGTCACTACGTTAGTTCCCCCCGTTTAATATGCGGGTCATAAACCACTGCAACCTTTTGTCCGATTGTATTCCCGACTTCGTGTATATATCGTGGTGTGAAAGCGATGTATTTTTGCACGCAAGTTTAAATCGCCTCGTAAATACAAGCATAACAGTGTAGAGGGACGGAAGAGATCAGTCTCACGCTTGCTTGGGGAAGAGTTTACGATCACGTCTCGTCGGCGGTGTATTACGGTGTATTACGGTGTATTACGTGTATCTGTAAACAAATCCACAAATCCACAAATTATGACCATGTCGTAGCTCAGTCGATTGAGGCAGCGTCTGGGATACTCTCGGACGTAGGTTCGAATCCTCGTCACGGCCCTTGTGGATTTGTTCATTTGATGCATCACGCTATTGTGATTTCTGTGTGTAATGAATTATCTGTAATTTGGACTGGTTTGATGTTTGATCGAAATGGATGACTCTGAGAAAGATCGGGTAATTAAAGGGTATATAATGGACTTAAAGAACTAACGAATTAATTAAAGGATATATAATTGTAAATTTAATTAATATATATATATATATATATATATATATATATATATATATATATATATATATATATGTCGTACCTAATAGCCAGAACGCACTTCTCAGCCTACTATTCAAGGCCCGATTTGCCTAATAAGCCAAGTTTTCATGAATTAATGTTTTTTCGTCTACCTAACCTACCTAACCTAACCTAACCTAGCTTTTTTTGGCTACCTAACCTAACCTTACCTATAAATATAGGTTAGGTTAGGTTAGGTAGGGTTGGTTAGGTTCGGTCATATATCTACGTTAATTTTAACTCCAATAAAACAAATTGACCTCATACATAGAGAAAAGGGTTGCTTTATCATTTCATAAGAAAAAAATTATAGTAAATATAATAATTCAGGAAAACTTGGCTTATTAGGCAAATCGGGCCTTGAATAGTAGGCTGAGAAGTGAGTTCTGGCTACTAGGTACGACATATATATATATATATATATATATATATATATATATATATATATATATATATATATATATATATATATATAATATTTGGGAATTTCTGCATTTCTGCAGCTACCCTAGACTGAATGATGGAGTACTGTATGATGTATGACTGTATAATGTAGTACAAGGTGTGCCAGATGTATACATTCTGAAAGTCTAGGGACTCTGCTACGCACCTGTCATCTATACATAGTTGATAGAGATCGGTATATGGGAGCTGCGCATCTTTAGTGGGAGCAATGACACTGACCTCCCATCTTGGTCATCAGTTCCTCACAGTTACCCCTGCTTTAATCACTCTCTTTCTTTACTTACTTTTCTGCTTGATTCACAATCCTGTTTTACTCATTTTACCTGTTCTCACTGTTCTCATTCTACTCTTCTCACTCTTCTCAGTCTCCTGCTCTACGTTTCCCCCGGCAACCTTTTTCCCCTCGTTTTCCCCTCCTTCCCATCTTCGGTTCCCTGCCGTCAATAACGAGCAAATGGTTACTGTTAATGATTACAAATTACCCCATCACACGAACGTTGTCTGCTCGTAAATATTCAGCGCTCCGATAAGTAATCCCATCTTGCTCTCTTCCAGCTGTTAGTTAACCTCTGGGGAGAAATGAACCATGTTGATGGTAAAACATGGAACAATATTTCCAAATTGTATTTCATTACTAGCAGAATATAACAAATAATAATTCTATGAGTTGCTGTGTAAGATTCAGCCACTTGGAACAAAATGTTCCATGTAGCACGGGCTATGGTGAACCCTTGCTGAGTGTTACCGATTATTTAGCATTGCCACAAATTCGAAAAAATATATTTATTCAACTAAATGGTAAAAATAAAAAAAATATGTGATTTTTGACGATTATTAAACAGCAATTCCACAATAATTCTAAAATATATTTTATTATCAGTAGTAATAATTCAATAATTATTTGAATATTAACACACATTTAACAAGAATGAAAACAGCATGGAATAATACCACGGAAAATATTTAATTTGAAACAGAAAGCTTAAAAATAATAATTACAAGAAAATAAATAAATTAACAACTCGAGCATAATTCTATAAAAAAATATAATTAAATCGAATGATATTTGAGACTGGAACGAATGATTTTTAATGATAATATTAACTCAAATCATTTAAAAATACATTTTGTTGTATTTTGTTTTGTTTTCTTTCTTGCGTCCTCCATACATTTGTAATACACTGTTGAAGATTATAAGGAAGATAAAATACTTTCATGTCATACTTTTCGTAACTGTTTTTTTTTATTTATTGATAAAGCACTGAAGTTCTGCACACAACCTGATCACAACCAGAAACAGGCTAAACAAATCACATCAAACACGGTGGATTAATCACACCAAACACAGTGAACTAATTACAACAAACATGGTGAACTAATCGCAAGAAATACGGTCGACTTATCACGACAAATATGGTGAACTAATCACAACAAACACAGTGAACTAATTTAAATGATATATCATGCTGTAGATCAAGGCCTAGAGCTGAACACACTATGTCAGCGCTATAGTATTGATCTCATCGCTGTAGTATTGATCTCATCGTTGTAGTATTGATCTCATCGCTGTAGTATTGATGGCAGCACTTAAGTATTGATGTCAGTGTTGTAATAGTGACGTCAGCAGTGTAGCAATGACGTCAGGGCTTTTGCAGTGACATCAGGGTATAGCAGTAACTTCAGGATTGTAGCAGTGACGTCATTTATATATATATATATATATATATATATATATATATATATATATATATATATATATATATATATATATATATATATATATATACTTGAAAGTCAGAATCACACTAATTTGCCTGGTATGTAAGTAGCATAATAATGATAAAAAGAAAACCTATTGAGATAAGTATAAGTAAAATCGCATACAGACACACATATATACACACATGCAAACATGAACTACTTAATCAGAGTGATTACGAACCAAAAACTATCGAGCAGAAGGTCCTTATTCTTATTTTAGAGAATAAGGTCTCAGAGTCATATTCCCCCTCCCAGATATCAGAAAGTGAAGTGATTTCACGAAATTGAAATCCACATCCAGAGTGTTCAGGGGCTGAGGCATACAAGCTCCTGGTTCTCACCCGACCAGGAAAAATAGATTGAATGTTTCCCCTTTTGAATTCAATTCAATCCTGCCTCGATGGATGCTAATTTGGATCTTATAAAAATTTGTCGGATCTATTACAAGAGAAAAAAATTGTCTTGTTGTTGTAATCCATCCTCCCTCTCTCTCTCTCTCTCTCTCTCTCTCTCTCTCTCTCTCTCTCTCTTACTCTCCCCCCTCTCCCTCTCTCTCTCTCTCTCTCTCTCTCTCTCTCTTACTCTCCCCCCCTCTCCCTCTCTCTCTCTCTCTCTCTCTCTCTCTCTCTCTCTCTCTCTCTCTCTCTCTCTCTTATTTTCTAATGGAGGAGAAAATATATATACCGTTTCACCCTCTTCCAGCTCCTGTTGAATGTTCCTCCTGTTGCCTTGTCGTTCTGTTGCCTGGTTGTTCTGTTTTCTTGTCGCCTTGTTGCCTGATCGTCCTGTAGCTTGGTCCTGTTGCCTGGTCGTCCTGTTGCCTGGTCGTCCTGTTGCCTGGTCACGCTGTTGCCTGGTCTCTACTGTTGCCTGGTGGCCCTGTTGCCTGGTCGTTCAGTTGTCTGATCGCCCTGTTGCCTGGTCTCTCCTGTTGCCTGGTGGCCCTGTTGCCTGGTGGGCCTGTTGCCTGGTCGTTCAGTTGCCTGGTCGCCCTGTTGCCTGATCGTCCTGTTGCTTGGTCCTGTTGCCTGGTCGCCCTGTTGCCTGGTAGCCCTGTTGCCTCGTCTCTACACTCACAGTCACCGACGGGGCGAGTAACGACAAAGAATCATCCACAAGTTTTGTAAAAGTGAGAGAAGTGAACTTGACTCTGAGATTCAAGTTTCTTTTTCATTTGGTCGGAATAGTCTTTGAGCGTTCACAGCACTCTCTCGAGTAATCCACTGGATGCGTTCCCTCCATTGTGTGCGAGGGGAGAGAGAGAGAGAGAGAGAGAGAGAGAGAGAGAGAGAGAGAGAGAGAGAGAGAGAGAGAGAGAGAGAGAGAGAGAGAGAGAGAGAGAGAGAGAGAGATGGAAGAGGACAAAACTGGTTTTGACTCTCATTGTTATTGTAAACTGTATGAGGGAGAGAGGCAGAAGAGGGAGAGAGAGAGAGACAGAGAAAGGAGGGACAGGAAGACAATTGAAGGAAGGAAGGGAATCGCGAGAGAGAGAGGAGGGAGGGAGGGAGAAAAACAGAAGAGAGCGAGAGAGGAAAAGGGGGAAGGAAGGGAGTTGAGAGTGAGAGGGGCCGGAAGGAAGAAGGGAAAGAGAGGAAGGGAAAGAGAGGAAGGGAAAGAGAGGAAGGGAGAGTAGAGTTAGATAATGCTCAAAGGAAAGTCAAGGAAAGGATTGAGTTATTCACAGGGACATACAAATACGTTATATACATTTCCATATAAATCAGTCGAGCTAACGTCACATATAATTAAATTCTTTAAAAGAGTGATATGGAGTCAAGTCTCCACTTTATGGAGAACAGTGAAATTGTTCTCAACCACTATAACAAAATCACGGAAGCATTACAAGGAAAACGAAATGCAAATGTTGTATACCCAGACTTTCTAAATGCGTTTGGTAAATATGATCCTGGAGTGATAGTTATAAAAATATATTAATAACAGGTAAAGTAGGTATAACAGGTAGAGAGGTAGATATTCAATTTCATGTCAAATTATTAGGCAAAGAGTAACAAACAAAATTAAATCCACGCATAGTGAAAAGCTCAGTACCAAAAGACAAGGAACTTGAACCATAGGATTTTCTCATTTATAAATAAGAAATAAGGAAAAAATAAAAGTCACAACTTCATGTCATCTTTCAGAACAGACACAAAAATCAGCATGAAAATTACTTCTATTGAAGACATTGACAAACTACAAGCTGATATTAATAACGTTTTTGATTGGACAACAGAAACAAAAAAATAAAATGCTTAAAAGGGATAAATTCCGGATACTTGGGTATGGCAAAAATTAACAACCTAAACGAAATATAGGGTACAAAATACAATCAGAACTCTTCACTGAAGGAAAACAACATACAGATGAAAAATCACAGTAACGTGGCTGAAAAATGTTGACCAGACCACACACTACAAATTGAAGAGACGACGACGTTTCGGTCCGTCCTTACATGTTTACACAATCAAGTCGATTGTGTAAACATGTAAGACATCTAGGAATATTGATGCCAGAAAACACACATTAGCATAAACCAGAAAAGTGATAGGATGGATTAGGAAACCTTCAAATCCAAGAAGTCCACCACAATGCTCATACTTTTCAAATCACGTGTTTTCTCGCCATGAGAATTCAGTACTCACGCCACTGAGAGAAGTGTTGAACCCCAGGCGCCGGCGAGAAACAATGGGCAGAGTTTCTTTCACCCTATGCCCCTGTTACCTAGCAGTAAAATAGGTACCTGGGTGTTAGTCAGCTGTCACGGGCTGCTTCCTGGGGGTGGAGGCCTGGTCGAGGACCGGGCCGCGGGGACACTAAAAAGCCCCGAAATCATCTCAAGATAACCTCAAGATAACCCCATCAGAGCGCCAGAATAAATAATAAGAATAACGAATTTGTTTGAACTTGAATAAGAATTTGTTTGTAAACAAATACCAACACACTTTTAAGGGAAGCAAATCATGCCAAAAGAGCAGAGGCACACAAACTCACGCACGCAGGCACGCACAAGACTAGTACAAGAGAGGTATAAATTACCAGGAAAGATTAAATTAACTAAACCTCGCGTCACTAAAAGAAAGAAAAATAGAGCAAGATTTGATCACAACATACAAGATACTCAGAAGTAATTCATAGCGTAGACAAGGACAGGATATTTGATTTGAAAGTAACACAGACGTGGTGACGAAAGTGGAAAAACTAAGTTCCTGCATGCTTTATGGAGATATTAAAAAAGATTTACAGATTCAGTATTTCATTCAATTGAGAGATTTAAGTCAGTACTACAAAATATGAAGACAAACCTAGGTACTAACATTTAGATTAGTACACAAACACACAAGTAAAAGCACTCACACAAATATACACACTCACACGAAAACATTCAAACACACTCAAAAACAGAAACGCAAGTCAGTACTTAAAAAATATACACAAAAATTCAAATTTACACACACACACACAAGTACATAAACGCAAACAAACATGTACCTACCAAATTACTCTACACAACATTACAAACAGAAATCACAATAGCGTGATGCATCAAATGAACAAATGATTAAGGCAGCGTTTGGGATCCTCTTGGATGTAGGTTCGAACCCTCGTCACGGCCATTGTGGGTTTGTTTAGTCTAGACAACCTGAGAAACATCATCACAGTTCCATACGAGCACCGGGTCTAATACTTTATCTTGGAAGCGTTCATCAGGTACAGAGATATATATTGACAAACGAACAGCGAAAGGTAACTATCAGGGGGGGGAAAGCGCTAAGTTATTACGACTATACAACAGTTCGGAGGGATCAGGATAAGGATTTGGGATGGGACGGGGGCAAAGAAATAATGCCGAACCACTTATGGACGGTCGGGAATTGAACGCTGACCTGCATGAAGCGAGATCGTCGCTTTTCCACATAGTGGGAATAACTGTGTTCAATGGACCCCCTTTACTCTACTTTACGCTTGCGGGATAAACTGAAAAAGCTTGATAAATATTTCACTGGGATTCCGATTACAATACTCTCATCCATCAATTGATTAAAAATGGCTGACAAATGATTTTTCAAACACAATAAATGAAGAAATAAGTTAAAAAAGTTACATTACATTGTACGATGATGACCATTTATCTTCGAAGAAGAAAGAAGGCAGTCAATAAGTACCTTTGTGTTCGGTTAAGATCTTTGTCACTCTCGTATCCTTATTGGCGGTTTAATCGGAATTTACTAAACATTTTACGAGCTCTGAAACACTATGAGGTCAGTCTTGCTAAGCAACTTATTACTAAGGTCGACCTTATAGCGCTTAGGAATTCAGGGTGAATAGTATAAGAACATAAGAATCATAGTAACTGCAGAAGGCCTGTTGGTCCATACGAGAGAGCTCTCTTTATATCCACGCAAACTCATTCATATATATATCTAACTTATGCTTGAAACAAGGAATCCTACTTCTATTATGTTACACGATAATTGGTTCCACAAATCAACAACCTTGTTACCAAACCAGTATTTACCCAGGTCTTTCCTAAATCTAAACTTATCCAATTTGCATAGACCCTGTTTTTTTTCTTTGTGACTCCCGGCTCACTAGGCGGGAGTCGAGGAGCTACCGTCAGTCGCTAGAGACCACACAAATAGAAATAACCCGATAATAAAGATATATATTTTGACCGACGAGGTACTGGCCCAACCGAGACACCTCCAGGTCGATGCTTAATTATTATTAACATCTTTATTGACAAAAATTAATTACAATTTTGCCGAATCTGAGGAATTCAATTAAGTCTTATTAGAGTGAGAATAATGCTGGTATTCACTGTCATTCAGGACAGAGGATAATACACAAGACAATAGATCTAAACTGTAGGCTGAAGCACATATATATGGTTACAATCAATGTTTTAATGTACGAATATGTAAATCCATCTTTCAATTGTGCACTGCCACACAAGGGCAGGGATGGTTTCATGTGAGATACAGCTTAAAAATAACATAATTAAAATTGTTCTTCATTCTTTAAAATGGACAAGCAAATTTAGGATAAATTGTTAGGATGTCGCCCAGGACACGAGATTCAATGAAATAGTTCCACAGTTGGTGGTACAATAGGCCAGGTGGTGCTATTCTTCTCTCCGTCAACCCGAGGCCAGGGAGGGAGGTGGGTGAGAGGGTGCCACAGCTGGCGAAAGATTAAACACACGGAAGAGTTGTGCTGGAGAATTTTTTTTTCAAAATGCTTCTATATATATTATAAAATAAAGAATTGATTTATAAATGATTGTGCATTTGAAATGTTGTACGTTTGCATAAAATTACAGTATATTAATTACATGAGAAAGTTACAATAGCTGAATATCACGTAGTCATTATCATTATATACTGTACTATAGGAATTTTGATTAAGATCTAGTTGTTAATTATTTATATATAAAATGTTGCAGTTGTGGGTGGAGAGAATACGTCTTACTAAATAATATAGTGAAACAAATTAGAATATTTAATTACAAACAGGAGAAGACAATTAGATGGACAGCTAATATAAACTAATTATACCATAAAGTAATATAAATTAACACACACACCCACTCAGCATCCCCATCAACAGAATTTATAGGCTAGCCTGGATCAAAATCACCTGGAACACTCGGCTCGCGTAACATATATCTGATTTCAATAGGATTAAAAATGGTTTTCAATAAGCCATTTCTTTGTGACATTAATTCTATAATAATTTAAAATATCCGGCTATAGGGGGGGGGGGTTATACCCGCTTACTCTGGTGTCTAGTTGTGCTGTTCTTTACTGAACACCTGCTGTTATTAATTATTTTATTAATAATTTCTAAGTTATAAACCATCTTATCAATGATTCCTATGTTATAACCCATCTTATCAATAATTCCTAAGTTATTGCTAAGTCTGGAGAAGTTTGAGGGGCCAGTCATAAGTGAATGTCTGAAAAGAGAGCTTATTGTGTTTCCTTGAGACAAAAGAATATTATCATTTGTTTGTATAGCTTTTCTTCAAGTGTAGGTGCGGAAACTAGGCCAGGTGCGCGCGCGCACACACACACACACACACACACACACACACACACACACCTGTGTGTGTGATATGGGCTTCAGAGGACAGACCTGTCCCCTGAAGCCCATACCAAGAGGATAACATCAGCGGCATACGCAGGTTGGCTAACATAAGAACGGCCTTTAGAAACTTGTGTAAGGAATCTTTCAGAACTGTGTATACCACATATGTCAGACCAATCCTGGGGTATGTGGCTCCAGCATGGAGTCCATATCTAGTCAAGCATAAGACTAAACTGGAAAAGGTTCAAAGGTTTGCCACAAGACCAGAACTGAGGGGTATGCGCACGAGGAGAGCCTACGGGAATTAAATCTCACGTCACTGGGAGACAGAAGAGCTAGAGGGAACATGATTACCACATACAAGATTCTCAGAGGAGTTGATAGGGTAGATAAAGACAGACTCTTTAACACAAGGAGCACACGCCCTAGGCGATACAGGTGGAAATTAAGTGCCCAAATGAGCCATAAAGACAATAGTCAAAGAATTTTTTCAGTGTCAGAGTAGTAGACAAATGGAATGCATTAGACAGTGATGTGGTGGAGGCTGACTCCATACACAGCTTCAAATGTAGATATGATAGAGCCCAGTAGGCTCAGGAATCTGTTCACCAGTAGATTGGCAGTTGCGAGACGGGACCAAAGAGCCGGAGCTCAACCCCTACAAGCACATCCAGTCGAGTACAAACGCACACAAACACACATACACACACACACATACAAGACGCATCCCTGGCAACGTGGATCAAACTAGACCTTCGTCATTCCACATTCCATATTCTTTTATGGAGCTTTTATGATAATGTTGGGAAGCCGTAATAAAAACATGACATGGGAGTATTACGGGCTGATGTTTGGTTTAGTGCCTGAGCGGTCAAACGTGCTGTGGGAAGTGTGGTAAAGGAGCCAGAGGCAGGGAAGGAGGAATGGATGAAGGGCTAGAGGAAGGGAAGGATAAGGGCTGGAGGAAGGGAAGGATAAGGGCCGGAGGAAGGGAAGAATTGGAGGATAGTAGACCAAATGCAGGGCAGGATGCCTAGAGGTAGAACTAGATATCTAGAGATAGCTAGAGGAAGGGTTCTGAAGATCTCGCAGAACGAAAAGGTGTGGTGGTGGTGCGGGAGGGTGAAAGGGGTTAGTCAGGGTCATGCTGGAAGGTTACGACAACCATTTGACACTAACGACCATATGGCTCTCACCGGAGTTAGGTGCTACTAGGCGCCTCCTTGTCTCAGTCTCCGGGACTGCTGCACCTCCTCCACTGCCAATTACACTTGAATTCACCCATGTTCTGGTTGCATACTGGTGAATGACAGTGGAATACAAGCTCTGTCATGTTTTATTTATCCTTTTTCTTGGGGGATCTATTACCCCGTGAAAGTTCTGGTACTCGTCTGGGTATAAGAGTACCCATATTACACCCTAATACATATAATTAGGGTGTAATATGTAAGTGGTTAAGAGCCCAATAAGTATCTCAGAACTCAAGCTTTTGGTTACAGGAGATAACCCAAATCCGTCATCAGAGAGAGAGAGAGAGAGAGAGAGAGAGAGAGAGAGAGAGAGAGAGAGAGAGAGAAAGAAAGATATAGCAGAAAAAATATTATTATTAAATCCATAATGACAAGAAAACGTTGCTTATAATACCAACCATTTTCCACTTGGATAATATGTACTCACCTAGTTGTACTCACCTAGTTGTACTCACCTAGTTGTGTTTGCGGGGGTTGAGCTCTGGCTCTTTGGTCCCGCCTCTCAACCGTCAATCAACAGGTGTACAGATTCCTGAGCCTATCGGGCTCTGTCATATCTACACTTGAAACTGTGTATGGAGTCAGCCTCCACCACATCACCCCCTAATGCATTCCATTTGTCAACCACTCTGACACTAAAAAAGTTCTTTCAAATATCTCTGTGGGTCATTTGGGCACTCAGTTTCCACCTGTGTCCCCTTGTGCGTGTTCCCCTTGTGTTAAATAGACTGTCTTTATCTACCCTATCAATCCCCTTCAGAATCTTGAATGTGGTGATCATGTCCCCCCCCTAACTCTTCTGTCTTCCAGCGAAGTGAGGTTTAATTCCCGTAGTCTCTCCTCGTAGCTCATACCTCTCAGCTCGGGTACTAGTCTGGTGGCAAACCTTTGAACCTTTTCCAGTTTAGTCTCTGGAAAACATTTACAAAATCCAAGAGCAAGGCGTTAATCAGGGTGATATCATTTACTCATCCAGGTGTGAAATAGTCTCTTCCAAAGCACACATTACATATCGAGTAAAAGCAGCACTGGCAGACATTGATCTTGCGGATTGCTTCCTCCTGGATGCGTCCCATGGATTGAAATCCATCGAGGTGATCTTGGCCGCAAAAAAATACGACCAAAAAGTTACATGTGAGGATTAGCAAAACAGGGTTTTCATTCTTCCTACAGCCTAATAATCCTTTCCCAAGCTGACTTAATTTTTTAGGTTTTCTCCCATCTCACAGAAGCATTAAACTACGTATACAAAATTCGGAATCCCATGGTAAACAAAATCCTCATCCTTCTTCAATATGAATCAGAGGAAAATAAGCTCCTCCTCCCGTCAGATTTGGTGATTTATCCACCAAATGATGAAAGATCTGTGCCCAAAACGATCATCGAGAGCTGTCGGGAATTGGGTTGAGGGTCAGACGAATTCCAATTCTTTTGTACAGTCAGTGTGGCCTAGTGGTGAAAGTACTGGACACGCTATGGTGCATGGAGCCCTTAGGTTCGTGTGTGTGTGTGTGTGTGTGTGTGTGTGTGTGTGTGTGTGTGTGTGTGTGTGTGTGTGTGTGTGTGTGTGTGTGTGTGTGTGTGTGTGTGCGCGCGCATCCGTGAATATTGATCATGTTTTCAGCTTAATCCATAAGCATAATTTGAGGTAACTTTCATTTCTCTGGAATTTACCAAGCTGTTCCTTTCATATCCATAGGATATTTACTAAAACCATGTTAGGTAATAAGCCCCTAACCACAGTCCCAGTAGCGTGTATTACCACGGTTTAATCAGACGATGAAGAGGTGAATTCAGTTCTGATTGTCTAATAATCCATATATAATCGTTCTTCTTTTCCCTGTAATTTGGCGTAGATTGTGTAAACTTTTCGCTGGGTTTCCTTTAGCAGCTGGTGAGCTTTTGACCGAGGCTTCAATCAGTCGGTGGGCAAGGCAACAAGGTTTACAAGAACATGAAGGAAATGATTAGTGACTGAGGTAATTAAGGGGCAATCATCCAACACTATTAGGCAAGATCACGGATTTCCACACATTTTCTTTTTAGTCCTTTCAAGCTTTCTTTTCAATTCTTTCGTGCTATATTTTTTAGTTCTTTCACGTTTATATTTTGTTATTCAATGTTTTCTTTTTGTCCTTTCACGTATTTTTAGTTCTTCAATAAAGTCAGTAGACTCCTAGATGTTACTTCTGCTCGACTTAGACTCGGCTATAAATATCTCTGGATAGTTTCATTATCTTCTGATATATATATATATATATATATATATATATATATATATATATATATATATATATATATATATATATATATATATATTTAAATCCACGACTCGTCAGAGGATTCGAACCCCGACCGCTATGGGTTTTCCCACCAACAGCACCAGTACTATGATAACTATTTATCTATATATCGTTCACTTGCACCATCGGAGCTTCAATCCCACGACGAGCGAAAAAAGCTACGATTTTTATTAAACAAAACTAATAAATAAATTACAGACCAAGGAGTTGTCTTGTGGTTTGTAACTCATATTGTAATATTTATTTGTATTCTAAAATAATTCACAATACCTTGGCAGCATCGCTATTAAATCTCTAATTATTACGTGTATATAGTGGTTATTAGTAGATAATTGGTGTATACAATGACAGTCGTACTCCGCGTCTCGGTGTGTGTACACTAAGAATTAACTATAGTCCTAAACAATGTCCAGAGTGAAACTATTCTTGATGGATGATCAGTAAGCAGCTGAGTTACCTCTAGAGGCTCACAAGCTGTATTCAAAGCCTCACAAGCTGAGGCCCAAGACCTGTATTCATTACAAAATTTTCATTGTTACAGCAGAGATTCACAATACGTAAATAAAGTTAACTTAAGCATAGCAAGGCAAAATAAAGTGATTGAAACCAATATCCCAACACAGGAATTGTGTACGTGTGTGTTTTAGGATGTATGATAGCATGTTTGTAATACGTTGTAAGATAGGATTACTCAGGATGATATTTATCTCATACACAATGTATATATAACTGCTCCTAGTGTTATTGCTTTTGTAATTGTTATCATTGGTTATGTTGTCACTGTGGCTGATTTTGTTTGTCCTTGCTCTGTAGTTGTTTGAGTAGCTCTCACCGGTATTGCTTTTGTTGCCTATGACACTGTTGCTCACAATGCTGATTTTGTATTTGTTATTGTTGAATTTGTCATTATGTATTTATTGTAATTTCTCCTTTCTTGTTAGAAATATCAATAAGACTCTTAATAATGTTTTGATTTGTAATCATCGTCGACGTCATTATCATGCTCATCATCTGCAAGAACTCACTATCAGAATCTGTTTTTTTTTTTTTTTTATTAACATATTAGGTACATCTGCATTAGTGCAGCTACCCTAGACTATATGAAGTGGAGTACAGTGTGTCAAAAAAGCTAACTAGGTGATGCTATAAAATCCCCATCACACAGGATGGTTAGTCATACAGAGGCATGTGATTAGCGGTCTGCACTGGCAGACTCCGGATGCATTTTGAGGATATCAACAACACAAGATTGAATAAGGTAGCAGTGGTAATACAAGTCCCCATCTCGCAGGATGGTTAGTCATACAGAGTCATGTGTTTAATAGCCTGCACTGGCAAATTTTGGGTATACTGTGAGGATATCTTCAAGAATACGAGAGTGAATAAAGTAATTGCAAAGCTCCAGGTACCTCATGCCAACTGGTCTGAAAGGTCTAATAATTGGGCATTCAGTGATGTAGTGCGGGAGATCATGCCGTAGTTCCTGCTCACAGAGTTTGCAACTGGAGTGCTCAGGATTGGGAGACCCGTCACCTGCAGCCACCTGCCACAGGTAACGGTAACCCAACCTGATCCTTGCAACCACTGTGTCGCACAGTCTAGTGGACGTTTTGTGCTGTCCATAGATGTAGGTTTCAGATCTGAACAAATCATAGCTTTTTATACTAGTACTTTCAGGTCGTTGGGAGTCAGTAAGTTCTTTCCTATCAGATCTGAATGTTTGGACCAATACAGTTTTGACAGCAGAGATTGGGATACCTAGATCTAATTCAACTTCAAACTTGTTACACGCTAATTTGGCTGCAATGTCTGTCTCATTATGATGGGTTATATTTATGTGTGAAGGTATCCATACAAAGGAAATTCGAGACCCTTTACTCTGTGCATCAATTAGGTCATTTATAATTGGGAGTATGAGGTTCTTGCTGTCGATCTTCCAAGAGAAGTTTTCGATTGCTTGAAGACCAGACTTTGAATCGCAGAATATTATTCCTCCTCCAATATTTTTTAATGTGCTGGTTGCTAAATGTAATGCTGCTAGTTCTGCTTGTGTGGAGGTCAGCCAGTTGTTTAACCTGACACTGACAGACTTTGTGCAAATATTATTTCTATAGAACCTACATGCCGCTGCAGTCCGTCCAGTAGAAGACTGGACTGAGCCGTCGGTGTAGACACAGTGCTCGTGAGATCTTAGACTCTCGATGGAGGAGGCAATTGTTTCAAGAGTGACAGCTTTGAGTAGAGCAAGGTTCTCATTATCTTTCTTGGTGACAGGTGTGTATGATACTTGAATGGTGGGGTACAGATAAAGAGGAATATCAGAGACTGGTAGATTGCACTTAAAAGGAATGTTAAGTTTAATGAGATTGTAAGCATTGTTTCTCAGCCAATTATCATAAAAGGAGTGAGTTGGTATGTCGGCACCAGTCAAAAGGGTGTTAACAGCACTAAATAATTTGTCTCTGAGCAATGTAGGAGATGTAGGATCTCTCATGACTTTAAGACAGAAGGTAGTGTTAACTTGCATTATTCTCTCTAGTATGGTTGGAAACTTCAGTTCTTCCCTCATGTTGATGATTCTTGTGCATCTTGGGGCACCAAGAATTATCCTCATGGCCTCGTTCTGTATTACTTCAAGTTTGTCCAACACAGAGGAGGGGAAATTAATTAAGTGCAGAGCATTATAATCAACGAGAGATCTAACAAACATCATATAGAATAGTCTAGCATATTTAATATTGATACCAATATTCTTACCAGTAAGTGTTCTCAATGGTTTTAGTCTTTCTTTTAACCTACGGTGTAGATCATTTACAATGTCACTGTTAATACCAACTCCAAGGTATTTGTGCTGCCCACACGTTTCAATGTTCTGGTTGTTGACCTTGAAAGCTATAGGGACATGAGTTTTCTCTTTGGGATGGAGAACTCTGGATTTAGTTATAGAGATAACAAGACCACATTCAATGCTTTTAGCAGCGAATGAATCAAGTAGAGCTTGCAGTCTAGTTTGGGAATTTGCAACAATGCATATATCATCGGCATAACAAATGACGGCTTCGTCAGGTAGTGTGGGAATATCAATTGTTAATTTGTGCATCAGAACATTGAACAGTGTGGGACTTAGCACTCCACCCTGGGGTGTACCCAACTCAAAGGGTGCACAGAGTTTACTTTTGACCCCCTTGAAAAGGACTGAGGCGGTTCTGTTACTCAGGTACCCCCTGAGCCATGTCAACAGTCTTCCCTTAACTCCAAAAGAGGCTAGCTGTTCTAGGATTATTTCTTTGTTTGCTGTATCAAAAGCAGTTTGGGTACCTTCCTCTCGTGGACAAATCTACGGGAAATATACGTATACGTTCATTTACTCGCCCACGTAACAGAATTGAAGAAAGGAATTGAATTCGCTGCGGATTCAAGGTAAAAACTAGGGTGCTTTCCGCAGAAAGCTGGGTAAATTGAGGCCATACGTTCGCAGAAGGCACCCATCGGCCTTCGTATTTATTTAAAGGAATGAAAAGAAAGATTTACTTCCGTTAACTGCAGCGTTACATTTATCCGATTTGAGCTCTTGTTTTTATTTCGTTCTCTCCTTTTCTCTCTCTCTCGCACACTTTCCTCCTCTATCGAACTCTCGCTCTTTCTCCTGTTCTCTATTTCTCTCTCTCTCTCTCTCACCCTCTTAAAGTGAGAAAGCCACAGATATATACAAGTCCTCCAGCTGAAAACTTCACACTCGACCCCAAGGAAGCAGAAACCTTCCAGCGGTTGTACCGTATAGAGGCAATGACGAACACCCTCCCCGCCTGCAGCCAGCGGTCTCCTGCATGGGATTCAGCCAACAACATTAACGACACACGCACCAGCCTCACCGACTTTGAACAGTAATAGACAATTGCATGGATTCCTGGGTGGGGGAATCGGTGGTGGTGGAGGCTTGTTCCTCTACTGTATATATATATGAATGTATGTGTTTGATATGTGTGTGTGTGGCTATGTGTGTCTTCGGAAGCGAGTTATGTCCCCCTTGGATCTTAGCTCGTTGATTTTGCTTATCTGATGCGACTACTGCTTTCCCTCCAGCGCCGTGTCATATCTGCTCTGAAAGTTATGGATGGAGTTTGCATTTTCTACCTTTCCCCCTAGACCATTCCTTCAATTTATTGCTCTCTCGCTGAATTCATGAGTGTGTGTGTGTGTGTGTGTGTGTGTGTGTGTGTGTGTGTGTGTGTGTGTGTGTGTGTGTGTGTGTGTGTGTGTGTGAGTGTGTGTGTGTGTGTGTGTGTGTGAGTGTGTGTGAGTGTGTGTGTGTGAGTGTGTGTGTTTACTAGTTGTGTTTTTGCGGGGGTTGAGCTTTGCTCTTTCGGCCCGCCTCTCAACTGTCAATCAACTGTTTACTAACTACTTTTTTTTTTTTCCCCACACCACACACACACACACACCCCAGGAAGCAGCCCGTGACTGCTGACTAACTCCCAGGTACCTATTTACTGCTAGGTAACAGGGGCACTTAGGGTGAAAGAAACTTTTGCCCATTTGTTTCTGCCTCGTGCGGGAATCGAACCCGCGCCACAGAATTACGAGTCCTGCGCGCTATCCACCAGGCTACGAGGCCCCTGTGTGTGTGTGTGTGTGTGTGTGTGTGTGTGTGTGTGTGTGTGTGTGTGTGTGTGTGTGTGTGTTCGTGCGTGATTGTGATCATTTATTCTCATATCTGTATTAACCTATTTGAGTAAATGATTGGCCTGTTAGCTCTTGGACCCCTGCTTTCCCAACCATCAGTTGACTAATTTCTGACACCAGACCTATTTTTCTATCTGCTGCTAGATGGGGGGTACCTTGTTGTGCCAGGATCTCTCTCCCCAGTCGCCCTCTCTCCCTGTCTCCCCTCTCTGTCCTCTCTTTCTCCATCCCCCCCTCTATTCCCCTCTCTCAATCCCTTCTCTCCCAATCTTCTCATCCTTTCCATCTCTACCCCACTCTCCCTGTGCTACCCCTCTCTCAGCCCTCCTTTTTCCTATTCTTCTTCCC
>NC_091235.1:12388900-12453900 GCF_040958095.1 Procambarus clarkii
GCCTACAATTCAGGGCCCGATTTGCCTAATAAGCCAAGTTTTCCTGAATTAATATATTTTCTCAATTTTTTTCTTATGAAATGATAAAGCTACCCATTTCATTATGTATGAGGTCAATATTTCTTTATTGGAGTTAAAATTAACGTAGATATATGACCGAACCTAACCAACCCTACCTAACCTAACCTAACCTATCTTTATGGGTTAGGTTACGTTAGGTAGCCGAAAAAGCTAGGTTAGGTTAGGTTAGGTAGGTTAGGTAGTCGAAAAAACAATTAATTCATGAAAACTTGGCTTATTAGGCAAATCGGGCCTTGCATAGTAGGCTGAGAAGTGCGTTCTGGCTACTAGGTACGACATATATATATATATATATATATATATATATATATATATATATATATATATATATATATATATATATATATATATATATACACCATACACTATTTTGGACGCAGATTGTGAGAGAGGACAAGGCCATTATTCTCGCCACATCCTCTGGTCGACTCAGTTTCATGTTTAATCATCGAGAATCTCGACTACAAAGCGTTCCTGCAGAATCGCCACTCGCTGTTATTCCTGTTATGTCAGAGTGCACAGGAGTAATTATTTTCCAGTGTTTAATTGTGATCCTGACTGATCAACAGCGTTTGCTAGGCCGACTACACTCAGCCGTGCTCGCTCGTCTTTTAAGTGCTAGTAGAGAGATAGAAAGTGATACAGGATTGGCAGCTTGTCGTTTGGGGGTCGTGTAACTGCTTCCTGGAAGACTTGCATTCGCAGTCAGTAGTACACCTCTTAACATTGTCTTATATAACACATAACATTCTTTTAACATGATTAAGCTTTACGACATTTATACATTTAACTGGTGTCAGAAGAGATGAATATGAATGTCGTAAAGCTTGATGATAAAAGACTGTTTTATTTCCTCTGACATCAGTTAAGAGCTTTATTCTGTGATTTAGATATTGCTGGAAATATTTTGTTGGTGAATAATATAACTACAGTGCTATGAAATAGCTCTGTTTCACTTCAGAAGTTCACACTATATTTCAATTTCAGTGAAGCTAAAAAAAAATTCAACATGGCTTTTAGGCCCAATTATTTTGAAAAACTACAAAGAATACTCTAAATTACCGCTAGAGATGATTTTGGGTTCACTCCAAATTTTTCCACGTATCTGATTTAAAGTGTAATATATTCTTTTACAATTTCATATATAGATTAAATCTTAATCATTCTAAACCTTGCAGTAGTTAAAAACATAGAGCATGTTGGCGAACTGCAAATAATCTATATACCATTAAAAGTATAATTAAAACCAAATTGTTAGGTCTTAGGAGCGAGGCGTTTTCTTTTTTGCGTTGTTCTAAGGGCCACGGAACCCACAAACCTACTAATTTAAACCGAACATGATCAATGGAACCCTTAACTGAAGACACAAACGCACAGGAAATTCCCTCTGTATTCTCTCTGTTTCCCTGTGTCCCGGTATTCATATACCCCTGTATCTCTCTCTCTCGCTGTATCATTGTCTTTATATTTAAATCTTTACTTCCTTTCCTTAAATTTCTCATTCATCTCACTTTTTCGCTTCTTAACGTATCTTAACTCGGCAATATTGCTTTAGGCAAGACGAGCCTAAATATAGTTGGATAAATCGTCTTGCAAAATAAAGTTATGTATAAACTATTGTATTTCAATAAAATATAGGATAAGAAATACTTGGAATATTAAAAAATGCAAATATAAAAATCCTAAAGCAGTCACTTGCAGCGAGGTCACTGGCGCTTGTGAGGTCAATAGCACCAAGACATTAAGGTCAAGGTCGTCTCCGCAACGAGACGTAATACAGTGACCTTGTTGCTACGTATTATTCATACATTCTGTAACTATTCCAATACATTTTTCACACCATCACAGTTTAATCTAACACACCAAATTCATATTTAGTTTTGACGATCATTACTCCACATAAATATTCAATTAAGAATAATAATTTAAGAAGAGGACGCAATTCGCTTGCCAGTCTGTGCTGGAATTACTGGGGAAAGGAGAAGCAATTTCAGGTCGCCTAAACCAGATTAGATTAGTGCCGCGACTCAGCCTTAGAGTGCCAACTACTTTCCTCGTTAATACCTCCCAGAAGAGGGCCACCAGAGGGACACTCAAGTTTGGCAGCGAAATTTTAAGACTGATCTTGTTGCATTGTACAGAAAGTGAGGCCAGGCATCATTAGCAGTCAAGAGAATATTATGTAAAGACAATTTTGTTTAATAAAGTGTATAATTTTGTTATATTTTTCTAAAATTGGGTGGTCACTTACGCTCACAGCTAGTAGATTGTTCTGAATGTGTGTGTTTACTACTAGTTGTGTTTTTGCGGGGGTTGAGCTTTGCTCTTTCGGCCCGCCTCTCAACTGTCAATCAACTGTTTACTAACTACTTTTTTTTTTTTTTTTTTTTTTTTTCACACCACACACACACCCCCCAGGAAGCAGCCCGTGACAGCTGACTAACTCCCAGGTACCTATTTACTGCTAGGTAACAGGGGCACTTAGGGTGAAAGAAACTTTGCCCATTTGTTTGTGCTTCGTGCGGGAATCGAACCCGCGCCACAGAATTACGAGTCCTGCGCGCTATCCACCAGGCTACGAGGCACCACTGTGTATGTGTGTGTGTGTGTGTGTGTGTGTGTGTGTGTGTGTGTGTGTGTGTGTGTGTGTGTGTGTGTGTGTGTATGTGTGTGTGTGTGTTTGTGTGTGTGTTTGTGTGTGTGTGTGTTTGTGTGTGTGTTTGTGTGTGTGTGTGTGTATGTGTGTGTGTGTGTGTGTGTGTGTGTGTGTGTGTGTATTCACCTAGTTCACCTAGTTGTGTTTGCTGGGGTTGAGCTTTGGCTTGTACTCACCTAGTTGTACTCACCTAGTTGTGTTTGCGGGGGTTGAGCTCTGGCTCTTTGGTCCCGCCTCTCAACCGTCAATCAACAGGTATACAGATTCATGAGCCTATCGGGCTCTGTCATATCTACACTTGAAACTGTGTATGGAGTCAGCCTCCACCACATCACTTCCTAATGCATTCCATTTGTCAACCACTCTGACACTAAAAAAGTTCTTTCTAATATCTCTGTGGCTCATTTGGGCACTCAGTTTCCACCTGTGTCCCCTTGTGCGTGTTCCCCTTGTGTTAAATAGACTGTCTTTATCTACCCTATCAATCCCCTTCAGAATCTTGAATGTGGTGATCATGTCCCCCCTAACTCTTCTGTCTTCCAGCGAAGTGAGGTTTAATTCCCGTAGTCTCTCCTCGTAGCTCATACCTCTCAGCTCGGGTACTAGTCTGGTGGCAAACCTTTGAACCTTTTCCAGTTTAGTCTTATCCTTGACTAGATATGGACTCCATGCTGGGGCTGCATACTCCAGGATTGGCCTGACATATGTGGTATACAAAGTTCTGAATGATTCTTTACACAAGTTTCTGAATGCCGTTCGTATGTTGGCCAGCCTGGCATATGCCGCTGATGTTATCCGCTTGATATGTGCTGCAGGAGACAGGTCTGGCGTGATATCAACCCCCAAGTCTTTTGTGTGTGTGTGTGTGTGTGTGTGTGTGTGTGTGTGTGTGTGTGTGTGTGTGTCTGTCTTTTCTCGTTTATGAGCTCCTCATAATCGAGTCTACCTTTTATGATCCCGCCTTTCGTACCGTTGATGGTAAAATGAAATAACACCTGACCTATTTTCCTATCTAAACTACTTTTGAAATTATAAATAAAGTTGGCTTCTACAGCCAGTTTTATTCATTCCATTTTTCTACAACTTTTACCCTAAAAAAAAAAAGACTTCCTAACATTGTGTGTGTGAAGTGGAAGAGGAGAATGGGTAGAATTTATGTGACGGCTCTCAGCCTATCCGGTACAAAAAATAATACTTTTATTTGTGGGATATATTTACTTTTCATCCCTATCGACACGACAGCTCGTCTCTGACCATAACACATATGAAGAAAGTAAAGAAAGGGACTGAAAAACAAAATATGCACAACATACATCCATTGAAACCTCATCAGGAGCTTATTTTATAAACGTGTCTAAAATATAAAAACAAAATGTATTCGTAATTTTAGAATTAGAGGGATGAGTCAGGATTTAAGAGATTAAGACCAGTTTAAACTCAAATCATGACATAATATTTTCTGTGCATAACGTGAAGAGGAAGCTGTTGATTTATGAAAGTCCGGGCTTATGGAAGTTGAGGAAATATCAATGTTTCCACTATGGATGAGAACACCTGCCTCCCCGTCCTCTATACAATAGCGATGACTGGGGTTCTTGAGGCGTAAAGGCGGAAGGGAAGCCTCGTTCAGACAGGCGTTGGCAGAACAACGGGGTTTGGACAAAAAAAACGAAACATCTATTGGGTTCTGGCGCTTGTCGTTCACGAAAAAAAAATACCTGAAACTGCATAGACTATAGATTCAATTTTCTGCAATTTTGAGTTGAAATTGAATACGTTAATGTTGTTATTAAGTTGTATAATTTTCCGGATGAATTTTGAAAGATGAGAGATAAGCTCATGGATAAGAGTTTACCTAGTTATAGTCAAAGTGGAGGCGTACATGTGGTGATCCTTCAAAGCCTTGAGGGATATAATTCAAGACAAGTTGTATTTGTTAAAATAACGATAAAATTCAATACACTAGACAGACACACAGGAATGGGTACGAATTGTCGATATAAGACGAACACGCACACACACACACACGCACACACACACACACACACACACACACACACACGCACAAACACACACACACTCACACAAATACACACACACACACACACACACACACACACACACACACACTCACACACACACACACACACACACAAACACACACACACTCAAACAAATACACACGCACAAACACACACACACTCACACAAATACACACACAAACAAACACACACACACACACACGCACACACACTCACACAAACACACACAAACACACACACACACACACACACACACACACGTGCATGCAGGTATACGAACTGTCAATACTGGAGACACAACCCACACAAGATCGTGACTCTGGGCACCAAGGGGGTAGCGATAATGGACTTAAATTACAATGTAAAACATGATGCATAAGCTTAATGAAGACTGACATGCAGATGGAACCAACATTCCCGCAGTTCCACCTCGCCGGAAGGTGTCCCAAAGCCAGACTATAATATCCTCGTCAATATTCTCCCCTGATGGATGCTTCTCAGACGCAGTTCATCTCCCTTCGGATGTCGAAATCAGGACATCCATCAGAGATGCTGATGGCCTTATACGAAAACCCTAAACAGATTTATAGATCTCTATACCAAGCATCTTTCTATTTCATATATATATATATATATATATATATATATATATATATATATATATATATATATATATATATATATAGTCTGCAATAGAAATTAATGCATCAACGTATATTTCCTTTCTACAATTTTTCAGTCCCAATATATTTCTCTCGCGGAACATCTCATCAAAATACAAATCATATTGAGTGATATTTATATTAAAATCAACATTTAACCTGTTCAAAGTATTGTGTTGGTGTTAATAGGGGCGTAATTTCTCACTCCGGGGCACGCGTTCTACCGCCTCTTTGTGTAATAATTAATACTGTGAAATTGACAAAGATTTAGCGTCCCTTGTAATATCTAAAATTAATGGCCGTGGGCGTAATACATGTATTTTGTCCCCCCCTTCCTCTCCTGCCAATTTAAAAATTAACTATTTTGGTTGCTTCTGTTAGTGATTTTTATCCTTGCTTCCCTTCGACATGTCTGATTTGGCAGAGAAAAGGAATTTTCTCACCAAAAATTAAATATATATTTCACCAATTAAAATTGTTTATATTTTTCGTAAATATGCATATGAGAACATTAGATTTGTTTCATAAACTACGAATCGAAGCTTAATTGTAGCCAAATCTTCGTAGAGTATTAAAATCAATATATATTCACCGAATCAGGCTTGGAGACCCATAAGCATAGGAAACAGACCTACAGGTTGCAGAAGAAGATAGGAAATGCAGACGAGGAGTCACAATAACGTGGCTGAAATATGTTGACCAAACCACACACTAGAAAGTGAAGGGACGACGACTTGAGAATGGTCCAGGACGGACCGAAACATCGTCGTCCCTTCACTTTCTAGTGTGTGGTCTGGTCAACAAGATAGGAATTGTCATCATTGTGGAGAAATGCCCAACAGACCTCTGAAACATATGTAACACAATGCTGAGTTAGCAACCAAATATGATTTCCACTACGATTTAACGCCGCAGAAGCTGCTTAGGACATTGGACATAATCTTACTGACGCCAACACACGAGTCATTAACGCCTCGGCACCGCCGACGACAGGAATGAGTAACACATAATGTGTCAGCCGGAGGATTAAGGCCCGCACAGGAATATCCATAAAATTGTTTTAATAATAATGATGTTATTTATCTGGTGTAAATATGTTTCCATACAAGCTCTGCTTGGTGCAAAAGATCTCTACCAACTAGGCCTAGTTAATTCACAACAATTTGGGCTGGACGGTAGAGGGATGGTCTCGCTTCATGTAGGTCGGAGTTCAATCCCCGACCGTCCATAAGTGGTTAGGCACCATTCCTTCCTTCCGTCCCATCCCAAACTCTTATCCTGACCCCTTCCCAGTGCTATATATATATATATATATATATATATATATATATATATATATATATATATATATATATATATATATATATATATATATATATATATGTCGTACCTAGTAGCCAGAACGCACTTCTCAGCCTACTATGCAAGGCCCAATTTGCCTAATAAGCCAAGTTTTCATGAATTAATATATTTTCTCTAATTTTTTTCTCATGAAATAATAAAGCTACCCATTTCATTATGTATGAGGTCAATTTTTTGTTATTGGAGTTAAAATTAACGTAGGTATATGACCGAACCTAGCCAACCCTACCTAACCTAACCTAACCTATCTCTATAGGTTAGGTTAGGTTAGGTAGCCGAAAAGGTTAGGTTAGGTTAGGTAGGTTAGGTAGTCGAAAAACAATTCATGAAAACTTGGCTTATTAGGCAAATTGGGCCTTGCATAGTAGGCCTAGAAGTGCATTCTGGCTACTAGGTACGACATATATATATATATATATATATATATATATATATATATATATATATATATATATATATATATATATATATATATATATATATATATTATATATATATATATATATATATATTTCATTGCCGTTTTAATTTTATTTACAAATTACAGGGTGAAAAATTGCCACTTGTCAAGAGTAAACATTAAAACAAATGACGGTTGACTGTGGTTATACGGAGCTCCCATTTTTGGCTGTAGTTTATGAGTCTACAACCCCAGCACTACAGTACAGTGTACAGTCGTTACAGTACAGTGTACAGTCGTTACAGTACAGTTTTTCATCATACACTCTGCAGCTTCGTTATGCACCACACACATTAGTGTTGTTCGTACATCACTAACTTACATATCCCAGCTTTTTCTCCTCATATCCCATCTCCTTGCCGTCATATCCCAGCTCTTTGTCTTCATATCCTTGCTCCTTGCCATATCCCTGCTCCTTGTCGTCATATCCCAGCTTCTTGTCGTCATATCCCAGCTCCTTGTCCTCATATCCATGCTCCTTGTCGTCATATCCCAGCTCCTTGTTCTCATATCCCATCTCCTTCTCTTCATATCCCAGCTTCTTGTCGTCATATCCCAGCTCCTTGTCCTCATATTCCAGCTCCTTGTTCCCATATCACATCTCCTTATCCTCATATCTCGGATCCTTGTCCTCATATTCCAGCTCCTTGTCTTCATATCCCATCTCCTTGTCCTCATATCCCAGCTCCTTTTCCTCATATCCCATCTCCTTGTCCTCATATCCCATCTCCTTGTCCTCATATCCCAGCTCCTTGTCCTCATATCCCATCTCCTTGTCCTCATATCCCAGCTCCTTGTCCTCAAATCCCATCTTGTCCTCATATCCCAGCTTCTTGTCCTCATAACCCAGCTCCTTGTCCTCATATCCCATCTCCTTGTCCTCATATCCCAGCTCCTTGCCCTCATATCCCATCTTGTCCTCATATCCCAGCTTCTTGTCCTCATATCCCAGCTCCTTGCCATCATATCGAAGATTGTGTAACTTTTACCATGTCATGGTTCAGGGGTAAGGTGTGGTGCTGGGAGTATCAAGATCGCTGTTTCGAATCACCAGCTAATTGCTCAAATTGTTTTTTTCATTCCATACTTTCTTCCGCCTCTATTATCTTATTTTCCCCATTTCCTTATTTCATTATTGTCGCACTTTTATTAAGTATGTTACTGAGCAAACTTAGTTTCTTTGTTATTTTGAATCATATTTATTTTGACTTTTCCAAATCGATTCATTATATTCGTGTCAGTTTGTACAGCTGGATTATATTTTTTTGAATTTGTTGGTTGATTTTTGGTTTCAATATTTCCACTCTGCTGTTGCTCAATCTGTTATTTTATTTCTTTTATTATTATTGTATTTTCCTAGTTTTCATTTTCATTTTCCTTTTTTCCCCATTTTCTCTAATTTGTGTTAAGGAATATTATTTTTATTTAATTCTCCTTTTCAGAAATGTTCTTACACTACTCAGGTGAGGGAGCCATATAATTCCATATGTCGTATCTGTCTGCTGTATTCACTGAAAATGTGTTGAATCGCGAAAGCGATCGGATTAATTTCGTTTAATTTTTCCTATGTAGATCCTGTGTGAACACTGAAAAAGTTATACTTGACATCTCTGTGATTCATTAATGTCTAGTGTACTTCTGTGCCCCCTTCATTCTACTGTTTCTGTATTGGAACAATGATTGTTAACTTTTTCAATTTCAGTTAGTATCTTGTATGTTGTTATTATGTTCCCCCTCTCTCCCCTCTCCTTTCCTCCAAAATCGTAAGGTCCAGTTCCCTAAGTCAGGAAATTGTCCTTGTAGCTCAAGACTTTCAACTAAGGAACGAGTCTTGTCGTATATCTTTGGCCTTTTTTTAATTTTGAAGTTCCATTTCCAGGCGTGAGGTTTATACCGGTGGTGCATATACAAGAGTAGTCTTTAGTTAGCCTGGGTACTGGACCAGAGAATTTTTTGTTTCCGAAGGATTAAGAGGCACGAAGAGGACATAAGGGATGCAGAATTATGATTGGCGGTTGGTGGTTAATATGTATCGATTGGTGGGTGGTTAATGGCCAATAGGTGGTTGATGGGGGGGAAATGGGAATTGATGCTGCTGGGATGGGAGGATGTTGGATTACTGTCTGTTTGATGTGTGGATGATTCTACAGGTGCTCTCGTTCTGAGTTCCCATGGCGGTCTTGGAGGCTATCTGATGGGCTACCTGCTAGTGCATTAAGGTGGCATTCGTTTGTCATTGAAATGTGTCACTTCCATGTAGCTCCTACTCCTGCAGTTGCCTGTATGTGGAGAAGGCATATATGTATGTGTGAGTGTATGCTGGGGGTGTAGAGACACAGTGGGATTGACTAAGCGTCCGAAAAGAAGCTTGAAATGTTATTCACTACGATTGTGTGAGGCTTAACATAAAGCCTTGGAGCTCAAAACTGAGTACACGCAAATGTTTATAAATTCACAGCTGTATCAACATATATATGTTGTTGCCAGCGTGCTGGTAATCGCGCTTAAACTCTATTTTATACTTTTCTGACAGTACAAGTTTCTCTCTGATACCGATATTTGAGAGTAATATTTTTCGGACGTGTAAAATGTGGAGTGCTTTTCTGCATCTGGTTCCGGGAGAAGCGTAGGAGCGTGATAGGAGAATGTGAGAGGAAAGTTTAATAGGAGAGCATACCAGCGTAATATTTAAATTATGAGTGTATGTCCGAAATAAAACTGACTATTCTCAACCTGTTTTCACGATCAATTAAATACTAAAAATAGTAGTTAATATTATATATATATAAATATATATATATGACCATCACGACCGGACAAATATATATATATATATATATATATATATATATATATATATGTAAATATATATATATATATATATATATATATATATATATATATATATATATATATATATATATATATATATATATTAATAGCTTAATATGCGATTCGCTATGCCTTGGTGTATATTTTTTTAGCTGTTTTCGTGGTGAATGGGTTGCGTGAAGTAGAGATTAATTTAGGTTTGTTAGGTCTGAAAGGGTTTGCAGCTAAAATGCGCCCACTTACTCTCGCTTCAAAACTCTAATTAACAATTTCCTACATATTAAATCGTGTAGCAGCAAGAAATTTGTTGACATAATATAAATCTGGTGAAGCTAATTTTTAATGAGATCTATATTTTTACCAAGAATAATTTGGTACAGACTCCCTGTGGTACTGAACGAGATGTACAATTTGATCCAAATCAGTATATACCAAATCCATTAAGTTGCATTAATGTCCATTAATTAATGGTTGGTGAGGACGACTCATGGCTCTCGTAACAAACATTAATAGATGCCTTTTTAAGAGGCGAGTTGTGGCAATATCAATCATATCACCAGTGAATACCAGTTCCATTGATCTGGTATTCACTGAGAATGAATACTTAGAAGAGCAATGAAAGTGAATTTCCTTCCCTTGCTATCTATTATATCAACGTTTGGCGCATGTTCCTTGCTGAGATTATCTGTAATATCAACACTAGAAACAAGTTTCTTGCTGATAATAACTGTCTTATCATTACCTGATACAAGTTACTTCCAAAGCTTCTAAGGGGAGATTAGAGACTGAAATATATTTTATCCAATTAAATAAATATTATTGACTGTTAGCTGGATATAACCTCACAGCATTTCTGCATACAGTAATCTATTTCCACTCAAACTGTATATCTTTGCTTCTAAAATTATCTTTATCTAGCGTTTGTTCTTGTGTCTATTTCTGATCCGTTGAACTTGTGCGGAAAAATGCATCTTTTATCGACTTGCTCGGCTTTATCCATTTATTCAACTGCGAACAATTGTATTGTCCTTTTCAGCCAAACATTATATTTTCTATCTTGAACGATTATTGGGGGGTAGAAATAGCCTAAACTACTCTATCCCTTTGAGATTCAAGTATGTTTATTGAGATAAGGAAGAAATACATCTCAAAGGGATAGAGTAGCTTAGGCTATTTCTACCCCATTTGAGATGTATTTTTTTCTTGTCTCAATAAATATACTTGAACTTGTACCAAACTGCCTGAAATTATTATATATATATACACTGCAACATACCGACCAATTAAGACAATTTTTGTTTACTGAATCTCTTACACAATATAAAAATATTCTATATGGAAAGCCCCGCTTCTAAATCAATCTCCATTTTCCACCTCTTTCTCACCATTCCTCCCTTCTTCTCCCTTTCTTTTCAAATTCTTACCCACTCCCAAGGACCGCAAGTATGACCCAAGGGCACAAAGGTCCGCGAGTCACCGTTATTACGCCAACCAGGAACCTAATTAAGCAGTGTGTGTGTGTTGAGCTTCTTCCCTGCGGCGGGGCTGAGGCGAATCAGGGAAATAATATCTTCCCTAAGACTGAATTCTTCCTTTGATATAAGAATTCGGGGATTTTTTGGTACTTATTGAATTGGTGAAATTAAAAGGTAATGTTTTAAATTTAGCTGTAAAGTATTCATATTATATTACTCTATGTGGGGATCCCGGCGGTGAACGGGTCGACTGAAAGAGGGGAAAGCCGTTCCCATAGAGGGAAAAAACAAGAGGTCTTAATGCTAATGCCAGTCCATCAAAAAAAAAAAGTTTTATGAGACTTGCCCTAAGTATCTGGTCTTCAGCCTAGCCCAGAAAAGGAGACAAATCTATGGAACATTTTATATGTTCCATAGTTGTTCAAGTATTTACTTGTTCCAAGGTTGGTTAAAAAAAAATGCTCTATTGCATAGCATGTTCCTAGGTTGCTCTAGTGTTTATATGTTCCAAGGTTACTTAAATCAATCAAAATCATTAGACTTAAAAAACCACCATCGACCGACTTCATAGAGTTCACCTTTAAAGGGATTAAAGAGGCATGACCTCTGACCCTCCTATGAGTGTCCCCTACCCTCTCCCACTCACCCTACCAAGCTTCATGAGGCCAGAATCATGCACTTGGTCTACAGTCTTGTACAGACAAACCTGCAGACATTCATATAAAGTTGTGATAGATAAGTTTGGCTGTGTATTATGGAATGTGATGCATGACTTCAGGCCGATAATAGACAGTGACAGCGTAGTGTGCTCGATCTGATCGATCGCGTCGTCCATTAGTGAGATGATAAGCATCATCAACTAAATCAATCCGGAAACCGATCATTGCTGCCTCGCTCAATGGAGCTGCAATACTTGCACTTTACGGGGCAGTGCTTACGGGCGTTCATCCTGGCGGAGACCTTGTCGTTTTCACTGAAATTACAGAGGCTGCCAGACAGGCATTACTCCCGCAGCTGGGGCGACATGGCACGTGGAGGGGTGTGTGGGGGTGTGTGGAGCGTGTGTGGGATGTGTGGGGGTGTGTGGAGGGTGTGTGGGGGTGTGTGGGGGTGTGTGGAGGGTGTGTGGGGGTGTGTGGGGGTGTGTGGAGGGTGTGTGGGGTGTGGGAGTGTGTGAAGGGTGTGTGGAAGGTGTGTGGGATGTGTGTGGGATGTGTGGAGGGTGTGTGGGATGTGCAGGGAACTGCTCTTTGGCACAACAACTTTCATCACTGTTCTACACTGACCGGAGACTAGCACAAGGAAGTGATCACTGGTGACAGCTAACACCGCCTTCCCAGCCGCTACTTAAAGCCGGCCTCAAACACAATATTCAACAGCATCTCTCTGCTGCCAAGAGACACTGCGATTTCACACACACAACGATATCCTTGTATCTTATTTTTGGTTATCTCTGAAGAGTACTCCACTGAGAGATATTCCTAGCTTCCTGTGTGATGCTGAGGATGAATGGAACGGTCCCCAGCACACCGAGAAGCTGCTGAGCATATGCTGTGGAAGGCATTCAGAGGTCTTAGCGCACCTAGCTGCCGTTGCATAGGCGCCACCTGGCATGGTCTGTCACTTCTCCTTGAAGCTGGAGTTGTGTCGTGCCCCGCGCCAGGCCTCTAAGCCTGGTGACGGTGGGACGTAGAGAGGCTCTGTGATCAAATGTGTAGTAGGTAAAGAGGATGTATGGTGTGTGTCTGAGGGGGGGGGGGGGGGGTATTTCGAGGGTTGTGTAGTAGGTGTTTGGGGTGAGTGTGGGGGGTATGTGGGGGTGTGGGGGGGGGGAATGGAGGATGTGTGGGAATGTGTTGATGGTGTGTGTGTGGGATGTGTGAAAAAGGAAATTAGTTTATATTTTCCTGCTTCACACAGGAATAATCATAATAATAATTATATATATATATATATATATATATATATATATATATATATATATATATATATATATATTTATATGGAAACACGTCTGTATGTTTGTCTACACAAGGTTTGAGGCCAGACGGTTAGGGCACGTAGTCTCATCCATCTCACCCAACTCTGCAGGATGACTGGTCTGGGGGTGGGGACAGACATCCGCTGATCAGCGGGGGTCGCCAGAATTCATGAGGATATAGCGTGCCACAGTGACATACTGACCCCAATGACTGACATTGACCCTGCCCGCCCAGGTTAATTTTCCCGAGACCACAAAATAATGGTGTATAATAATATAAGATTTTTTTTTAAATGTTTGCTTTCAAAATATTTAACATTTTTAGTCGGCGTGCAGAGCCAGACATCGTGATCGGGGTAAGAATGTGTCACAGGCTCACTGTTTCCATTTCAATTCTGGCAACCCCGATCACCCTATGTTCATCCCATACCCCAGACCATTCCTTCTGTCAATTTGAGTGAAGATCGCCACTAGCGTCTGCTCTCTAACTTTGGACACACATTCTCTTATCCATATATAAAACATATATATATAATAATACCAATAATAGTTTAGCAATGCTAAAACCACATTTCATCAACCCAAAACTCAAGTCTGTAGCTCTGGCATTCAAAATCTGAGTTAAAAACTCTGAATTCAAAAATGAATTTACAATAATTTCGAAAACTTGGCCGACAAAATCGAGCAAAACACCAAAGCCTAAATACATCGACCCCTGACCACAGCAAAGCGGCCCTGCAGAAGAGATTGTCGCATGATGATCGCATCTAGAAAGTTAGGCTGGGGGGGAATTTAAGCCGAAACTTTGCGTGTAATTTGGCCCTTAAGATAGCTTTAGTGTTAATTGGATGCATTTCCAAGAGATAAGATTAAATTGCCATTTTATATTCAAATTTGGGGGAGTAATGGCCAGGGACAGACCCCACAACACCGCCGCAATATTTAAGAATCTCACGAGACGACTTGGAACTGCAGGACTCTGCACAAGAGACTTGGATTAGCGGTAGGACTCTACCCTGGAAACACAAACCGTAACTGTCTCTATTTTCCGCTTGTTACAACTTGTAATAAAGTTGTTACAGCTTGGATTAACGTGTGTATGACATATTAGAACGTTGTTACAACTTGCTATATTGGTTGTTATAACTGGTTAGGAAGTGTTAAAACTTGTTCGAACGTTGTAGCAACGTCGTAGTTTCGGTGTGTGTTTGGCGGGTACACAGGAGACTTGGATTAGCGGTAGAACTCTACACAGGAGACTTGACTAGTTACAAGAATCTCTGTAGATATTAATTACCTGCAGGACTCGACTCAGGAGACATTAGTAAATTCTGATTCTTAATCCAATAAATCAAACTGATTAACATACAGCGGATCAAACATACAAGTATGTGAGTACGACTTGGTGAGTAAACACACACACACACACACACACACACACACACACACACACACACACACACACACACACACACACACACACACACACACATACACACACATACACACATACACACACACACACTACACGAAAGTCAAAGCAAACGTCTTACAGAATAACGATTTTCATTAAATTCTTCTTGACAGATTTGAATGCTCCCGCATTCATCAAAATCGTGTTTTCATTTATATAAACTCTATGGATAGTTTGTATAAATATTTCTCTTGATCCTTTCAAGACTGATGCTCACTCTATATCAGCGATACACTAATTTCATATAGCATCATTTCATCATCTCCACCACGTCAATCAGTAATCGTTTGAGATGCTGTGGTAGATAAATTAATCCCCCATTTCTCTTTCTTTCCTTAATTAAAGTACGGGAGACAATGTTTGAAGTGGATCAGAGAAACACGTGACTACTCGTCGAGTTATAATTAATTAATGCAGTTAATTAAAACTTCGATGGGAAGAAGATTTCACATAATTAGAAGCCGTCGTGGCAGGATGCCTTATCCTCGAAGCTGTGTTAAGTAAACATGGATTGCAGTATAACCTTGTGATCATTCACCGAGTGATCATGACATAACTGTGAAGGAAACTGCAAAAGTCCTCTTGGCCCTTGCGAAATAGTTCCTAAACCATAGAGAGGACTTCGTTACTTGTACTAAGCGTCCCCTCCCATTTACTGGCTGCCATAGCTGGGTAAAGAATGTGGTATTCTATATAGTGTATCTATGGTAGACACCTTCAAGAAGTGGCGAGAGCTGGCGTTCATAGCTTTTACCAAGACTCCTCTGCTCATGGGCGCATCTGACGGGATCATCCTTGCCAAACTGATTATTGTGGAGATCCCTGCCTAAGTTCTACCTGGAAAGTTGCCCTTGCGACCACCGTGCGTTGAATGGTTGAATATCCAAGATGGGAAGTGAGTGGGCGGCTATGCTGGGAAGAGATCACACACACACACACACACACCCACACACACACACACACACACACACACACACACACATACACACAGTTCACTTAAACTCATACTCTTAAAAACACTATTACCGATATAAAACACATACACTATCTCTCCCACATCACGCATGCAGTAAATGAATGAATAAACAAAATATATATATTAAATGAACCAAATGTGGATTGATTTTAAGCAAGGTTTACACGTCTTATGTTCTGCACAAAATAAATGGGTTGCGAAGCTACAGTTAAAAGAATAATGAGGGAAAAGACCTGCACCATGCCGACACGACTGACTGTTACACAACAGCATACAATGAATTATAACAGCACTGGATGTTAGCCTCAGCTGAGGGATCATGAACTATGTACTGCCAATCATATAAATTTAATCATGCAGAAGCGTTTTTATCCAATAACTAACCAGCGAATGCGTTTCAGTTCACAGAATTCGTTAAATAAAGACAGAAATGTTGTTTATTTTGACACTAAATTGGTTACGTCCGTGAGGATTTAAGGGGCGTGATGACGCGAGAGAATAATATTGATTGTGTTTTTTTTTTTAATCATAAACATGTTTTGGATGTGCGGCTTGTTAATTACGCCTAATGATTCAACCATTGAATACATAACCTTTAATTAATATGGCTTGGCCTGAAGGATATGATAATATGTATTTGTGTTGGCAATACAACGTTTTGCTCTCTAAATATTTTATTATATATTTTTTTCTGCTGAAGTGTGAACGATATTCACGTAGCAAATTTAACATTTGTATATCAAGGAAGGTCACCACCTTTGGTGAGATGTGTGACGACCCTTAGCCTAGGACAAGAGAATAAATGACATTCGCGGTATCCGAATGTATTCCCAAGGTATGTACTAAGCATATTGTATTATCCAAACCATCCCTTAATATACGCATCCTGTGAACCTTACTGATAGCAGGGTGCAAAGTGATGCTTGATTTATCAACACTTCCAACTAGGGTTCGAACCTTTGCCTTCTTTAATGCGATGCGAGTCACTAACTACAGGACCACCACACCATAAAAATACCGGACAGTATATATAAAGTTTTGAAAATTGTTACCATAATGTTCTCGGATACAATCTAAATCAATTTCAAAATGCAGCCTGTTTTTTTAAACGGAACTATTATACAATTCAAAATGTTAGTTGTATTGTATACAAGCTGAGGTTTGATGACAAAGATGATGATGGGAATCAAATACATGGTGTATATGAACTCGATTTGGCTGACAATTAATCTTGTATTGAGATTAATTTTATTAATCTTGAATTAAGATATATTCTCTTTAATGTAACATTTCCTAACTAATGCAACTAGAGATGGTATTATAATAAATATATATATATATATATATATATATATATATATATATATATATATATATATATAAATATATAAATATATATATATATATATATATATATATATATATATATATATATATATATATATATATATATATATATATATAATATTATTAAATATGACCGAAAAAGTAAGATTAATAATTCTAACACGAATTTTCTCAATCTTTCGTACATTTCTTTTCACTGTTGGTGGTAATTCAAAAATCAATTCTCCAAAATTCATTTTTATTTCTAGTCTGACGCGACACTTGAGCGCGTTTCGTAAAACTTATTACATTTTCAAAGATTTTCTTTGAAAATCTTCAGATCTTCAAATCTTCAAATCTTCATTTTCAGAGACTTATTACATTTTCAAAGAAAATGTAATAAGTTTTGCGAAACGCGCTCAAGTGTCGCGTCAGACTTGAAATAAAAATGAATTTTGGAGAATTGATTTTTGAATTACCACCAACAGTGAAAAGAAATGTACGAAAGATTGAGAAAATTCGTGTTAGAATTATTAATCTTACTTTTTCGGTCATATTTAATAATATATGTCTACAGGAAAGACTGCTCCATATATATGCAGGCGATGAGTCACAATAACGTGGCTAAAGTATGTTGACCAGACCACACACTAGAAGGTGAAGGGACGACGACGTTTCGGTTTATATATATATATATATATATATATATATATATATATATATTTTTTTATATATATATATATATATATATATATATATATATATATATATATATATATATATGCATTTGATGGTTACAAGATATACATGGGTTGATACAAAAATAATAATGCCAAAAGGTGCTTAAAGGTTATGGATCTCTTGAAGAACACAACAATGGGAAACATTGATGAATGTCACAGACGGGTTCGATCATTGTTGCAAGTCAAACACTTCTTCGAATTCCTCTGAAGTTGGACTAGTGCCCAAGACGCAACAGGCATTTCCCCTCTGAATCGCAACACTGAGGCGCTGGAACAAGAAACTTTTTGCTCTCTGGTCTTTTGTTGCGCTGATCAATTTGTCCCCCAATTCCTTCAGGAACTTCAATGCACATTTTCCCCACGAACCGAGGGTCTCCGAGCCGATCGGAACAAAGCTGTAGCAGTGTGCTAGACCTCTGTATTTAATAATTTTCTGCGATTCCCTGAAAGAAGCAGCACCACCGCTTTCACGTGTGCTGTAGTGGAGGTAGGTACTGGCCAGACTAGACAGACTTGGTTTGAGGCTATGGGTCCCCCTTCTTCCAGCTAGAGGTGGTACTCCCTTCCCATTTTAAAAATATATATATATATATATATATATATATATATATATATATATATATATATATATATATATATATATATATATATATATATATATATATACATGAAGTGGAGAGAAGAGGAAAGACAAAGAAATATTATAACTTAAGAAAACAGGAAAAGCAGCACATACACACACACACACACACACACACACACACACCCACACACACACACACACACACACACACACACACACACACACACACACCCACACACACACACACACACACACACACACACACACACACACACACACAGACAGACAATGAAATGTAAAATGAAAAATATCTAGGAGAGCCGTCCACATTTTTATGAAGGCAGGGAGATAACATCGTCCACACAGAGCGGGCGTCGACGAGACTCACAATAGACGCGCGCGCCAATACTCACAATCGATGGCATTAATCCATTTAACACCCACGAACCCCATCATCGATCCGGGCCTCCGGGCTTTGGACTGAACTCATTCCGCAACACAGCGAGTCCCCGGTGTCCCATCTCATTATCAGCCGATGCAACGATTTCCAATTGACACATGGGAGCTACGTTTTGGGTTATCAGATTTATTCCATTACCTCCTTCCTTCCTTCTCGGAATTTTTTGTGGTTAAAGGCAAATAAAATTTCTTTCCCTTTTTTCGGGGGAATAATTGTGCAGGAGATGCAATGGAGTGGACTTAAGGATCGAGTTTTATGACTCATATTTCTGAGGCCACCTCATGTGTTAATGTAACCAGGGTTTTCAATTGTTTATTTCCTATTATTTACAAGTATTATATAACTCTATTGGATTTTCATTTATACCAAAAGGGAGAAACATCTTTTTCAGACGTGTTATTATGATCAATTTGTTGTGCTACTGGTTTTTATTCACCATTTGTAAATTTAGTATTCAAGGTGTTAAAATACGATAATTTACACACTGTATTAGTAAATAATTCATATAATCAGGTTATATTCAGCATGAAGTCATCCTTAGATTAGCAGCCAGAGGCTGCCTCTGCTAATCTCCTTACGAAACTTGGTGGACATCGGTGTATTGAATTAGTATTGGTCAAGCAAGTCGCCGACCTCTACCCTCAACGTCTTTGGCTCTCCCGAATTACCAACCACCACGTCGGAATACCCACATTTCTCTCGGGAAGGTTAGGTTAGGTTAGGTTAGGTTAGGTTAGGTTAGGTTAGGTTAGGTTGGCTTAAGCTCGTCCTTCAACTAACGAAATGCCATTACAGGGGGGTTTGCAATAAACAAAATGAAACAAATAATATAATACTATAATATTATCCAATGTATTGTATATTGGATAATGAAACAGGATAAATTCCTTATCACCTCTTGTTTATAAAATCCTTTCTTAAACTGGAGGTAATCGTGGTGTGTCACCCGTTCACGGCTGAAATTCAACGAAGAAATAATTAAAGACTGAAATATAGGTGTAAGCGTTGACGGCTGGAGATAAGAACGAACCAAGTTTAGGTAAACTAACCAAGTTTAGGTAAACTAACCAAACTATACAAGTACAAAACGAACATTAATGAATACAATTAAAATTAACGACTGGTTAATGCTTGCTATACACGGACTTTGAACTACACTCAGACTACACCGAGTATATTACCAACACATACATATACACGTCATTTCTTAAATATATATTATTAAATTCTTGTATAAAGGAGCTTTGCTACATATTGCTGCTACTTCTCACATGTTTATGTCACACACTTTTGCCTCGTAATGTTAAACAAGATATTTCATTTTCCAGGGAACATGCGTTTCCTTTCGCAGAGGAATAAAAATGAAACTTCAATTTTTGATGCGAGGCGCTATTTTTCCGGCAAGATTTGTAAGGGATATTCGTGGTAGTGAAGATACATGTCTTGCCTTGTGGGGGAGCGGCCTTGATATGGTCAGCGCGCGTGCGCAGATACACACACACACACACACACACACACACACACACACACACACACACACACACACACACACACACATACGAGAATACATCATTTTATATGCTTTCTGTTGCTCGGGTGTTTGTCATATGCTATGATTGCTCCACCTAAAATCTGTTTTAAGTGGCGCTGCAGAAAAGTGCGCTCAGGACTATCTTGTGTTCATTTGTTTTATTAAAGACGCGAGATTTGCCTTGCTTAACAAATCAGAGGAACGCGCGAGTAACTTGGCTTCAAAATGCAGGAGCTAGAGAGCCACTTGTCCTCAGGGCAGGCTGGTTAAAGCGGCGGCGTCCCACCCCTTAAGACCCATTCATCAAATGTCAATGTACTGTGTATTAAAAAAAGGTTTGTTCTCGTATAAAAAAATAATATCATACATTAAAGTTCTTTCGGAAAAGGTCAGGTTAGATGTTCAGAATCTGTTGCAACTTTTTTTTTAGTATTTGAAGTACGTGAGCGAAGCAATTACAGAGTTGAAATTCAAACAGAGATCGTTTAGCGATGCACTGTTCGAGAAATGTTCGAACGTCATCAGTTGCGAGTCGTGTAAACCGCTTTTCATTGATAAACAGGGAGCATGGCGGTTGGATTAACGAGCATTGGACTTTGTTGATGAGGACGGGCCGGCATGAGATTCGCCTTGCTTGCCGATGCAGGCGATGAGTCACAATAACGTGGCTGAAGTATGTTGACCAGACCACACACTAGAAAATGAAGGGACGACGACGTTTCGGTCCATCCTGGACCATTCTCTCTCTCTAAGCTACTCTAAGCTACTATATCCCTTTGAGATGTATTTCTTGCTTATCTCAATAAACATACTTGAACTTGAACTTGGACCATTCTCAAAGTCGATTGACCATTCTCACAATCGACTTGAGAATGGTCCAGGACGGACCGAAACCTAGTTGTCTCTTCATTTTCTAGTGTGTGGATTGGTCAACTTGGTTGACGATGTTGGGGAAGGTGGGAGGAGCCTGTCTTCACCAGGGAAAAAAGGATTTGTCTGGGTTTAGTCCTGAATATCTTACGGGAATTGACGTAAACAAACTGGAGCAGACCGGCAGAACATAATCCGCCAGTACACAGTCCACTAGTACACAGACCACTAGTACACAAACCACCAGTACACAAAGGGTTGTCAGTACACAGTAGCTCTGCAGTACTCACTCCTTTAACAAAATATGGTTTAGCAAGGAGAAGAGCAACATGTTGTGTATCGACTTGTGTACTGTGTAATGTTGCCTTTGTTGATAAAAAATGTGAAATAATAAAGGCATATTGTTTTAGTTGAAAATGCAGAGCATGTTTAATGTTTAAAGCATACTAATACTTTCACTGAAATAGGAATGTTTTCATTGATTAGAACACAAACTATGTTTAATTAAAAATCACGGCAACACGTTAATAACACAGAGGATCACGCTTAATGATTAAAAAATATACACATGCTAATTGCATAGCCATATTCACTTTTTAGAGACAAAAGAAATAACACTTATATATACAAACTTCTGATCAAACGCGGTTTATAAGGGATCACGTAGTCCACAAATAAGAGCTCTCAAGGTACCCGCATGGCCTCGTATAGAAGTGATTGGAGTGCCTAATTTTTTCTTCCTTTGGGAGGACGAGTCCTCTTTCAACCAATTATCCATCTACCCCCTCTCTCTCTCTAGGTCTTATTTGGCTACTTCCTTGTTCTTATCATTTCTTGTTTCTTATATTCTTTAATCTGGGGGGGGGGGGATCACCGTCGATTTTAAGGGACCTAATCAATGCGTTTTCTGACGTTCAAGCTTTCTTGGTTATCTGTTGCTGAAGCTTCTGATGTTGTTTTAATATTCAGCTTTACGCTTCAATTTCTATTTATTTTCTTTCATTTTTTCGATAGTTCTTACTCGTCCTACCTACCAGTCTTCCTCCCTTAATATTACCTAACATTCTCCCTTGATATCTCACTACCTACCATTCTCCCTCGATATCTCACTACCTACCATTCTCCCTCCCTACTAATCTCCCTATCTCCCATCCCCCCACTCTTACCCTCACTGCCCGTCTCCCTTCAGCCGCCTCTCAAGCCATTACGTAACTAACCTTTTGATGGAGTAATAAATCTTTATACTGTATCACGTTGCAACGTTGGGGGAGGGAGGGGGTTGTAGGAAAGGAGGGGGGAGGGGTTGAGGGGGACACATGGGGGGGTTGGGTAGGGGATTGTGGGGTGTACAAGGATAGGCTGTAGGGAGGAACTGAGTTGATGGAGGCCGAATGACTCAGTCGACCAGACGCAGGTGGAGAGCGTGTGGTGGGGGCTGGGAAGTGCCTTCACGCACCACAAGCAAGACAAGATGTGGCCTTATGCTTGGTCAACGGGTCAGGAAGATGCCCTCTAACACGCTAAACGGGTCGAGTAGCTGCCCCTCCAACACGCTAAACAGGTCGAGAAGCTGCCCCTCTAACACGCTAAACAGCTCGAGAAGCTGCCCCTCCAACACGCTAAACGGGTCGAGTAGCTGTCCCCTCCAACACACTAAACGGGTCGAGTAGCTGTCCCCTCCAACACACTAAACGGGTCGAGTAGCTGTCCCCTCCAACACACTAAACGGGTCGAGTAGCTGCCCCTCCAACACGCTAAACAGGTCGAGAAGCTGCCCCTCCAACACGCTAAACAGGTCGAGTAGCTACCTACACACATCGAACTCACATTATATCACATTCCCTTGGGTTGGGAATATAATGGGTATAAGCAGGGCAATAATTGAGCCTGTCCTCACACTGAATGCATCGAATTGTTATCGGAATTGTGTTTGTAACTATTTCTCAGACTTGAACTCTTCCTCGTCTATCAGCTGCAGTCTTGTAATTAGTCACGAGTAAGTGCTTTGGTCAACTTCAAATCAATATTATTATTGATTTTCATCGACCAGTTTGTCTCTCCTTTTTCTCCTTTCCCCTCAGTTTTGTCTTCCCCTTTTTTCTCTACTTGTGTTAGATACAATTTAACCTGTATTATGACAACCTGTATTATGTGATATATCAAAAATTATTCACCCGAGAGTTTTTGCGTTGTTGACAAAGTTGGCGAGTTCGCGAAGCTCTCGCTATCTACAAGGACTCCCTCGAGGCTGTGGAAGAATGCTGTGAGATGGATGTGTAGTCAGACGTTGGGGACTTCGGGGTCTGTAGGAACTGAGAGAAAACTTTCTGGATAAAATTTGCCTTGTGACCTTCCTCTTGCTCTCAGAGGTTCAATAAGGCCAGACGCGGAAGGACTTGGAAATGTAAACATGGTGAGAGGTCCATTGTTCCAGACCGTCCTTCTTTTGTTTGGGAATGTCGAGACAAGTGACGAAGACTACCGGCGGGATAACGCCTACTGGCTGGGGCAACAACTACAGGCTTGGACGACAACTACACACTATCACACTATCCTACACACTAGCTTCATCACTGTAACTAAGAGGTTGCACCAAGAATGCAAATCTGTCATCTGAACATTCATTTTGCAAATAAATAATCAAATGCACTAACATTTTATTTGCGAAATTCTACGGCCTTTGGCTTGCACATTTCAGAACCACCGACTTTGTAAATGTGGGGGTTGGGGTTTAGGGGGCGATGCCCCTTTTAAGGGACACATTTCCGCCGAGCCCCGACCCCCTTAATACACCCTCCATACAATCCCTAATAGTCATACAAAGTTTAATAAGGGCTACACCTGAGCATCTGGCCTCCAGCCTCAGACACTCAGTTGTAAATATAGACGAGTATAGCTGCTAACAGCATAGTTGAACTTTCGATCAATATCAGTGACAGAAAGCACCTCCCCTCCCCCCTACGTCCCACGTCCTGGGACGACGTTTTCCGTGACCAATAACACAACTTGAGGGGGGAACCAGATGGGGTCAGAGGATAAGGAACAGCTATACAACACATGAGCCTGAGGGCGACGAGCTTACTACATATTAATGTATACTAAGAGTAAATCATCTATAACTTTCTATCCGCGTTCATAAATCAAGCTAACACACACACACACACACACACACACACACATTTTATATATATATATATATATATATATATATATATATATATATATATATATATATATATATATATGCGAACAAGCCTGAATGGTCCCCAGGACATATGCAACTGAAAACTCACACCCCAGAAGTGACTCGAACCCATACTCCCAGAAGCAACGCAACTGGTATGTACAAGACGCCTTAATCCACTTGACCATCACGACCGGACATAATGAGGTGATAGCCGAGGCTATATGAACCACCCCACCGCCGGCACTCGGATAGTTATCTTGGGCATAGCATTTTACCAAATCACCTCATTCTTTGGGGCACACGTGAGGAACACAAATGCGAACAAATTTGTGCTAATTGTGCAAATGTGCTAATTGTTCGCATTTGTGTTCCTCACGTGTGCCCCAAAGAATGAGGTGATTTGGTAAAATGCTATGCCCAAGATAACTATCCGAGTGCCGGCGGTGGGGTGGTTCATATAGCCTCGGCTATCACCTCATTATGTCCGGTCGTGATGGTCAAGTGGATTAAGGCGTCTTGTACATACCAGTTGCGTTGCTTCTGGGAGTATGGGTTCGAGTCACTTCTGGGGTGTGAGTTTTCAGTTATATATATATATATATATATATATATATATATATATATATATATATATATATATATATATATATATATATATATATATATATATATATATATATATATATTTCCTGAGGGATGTGCACATCGTTAGTCGACGTAGCAGACGCGCGTCGACACGATGAATCATAGCATCGACCTATTGGTTTTGCTGAGCAAGGAAATGTCATCGGAAATGTCAAGGCCCGATAATAGAGGCACCAGGAGGTAGACTCTGGCAGAGAGAGAGACTACCAGCCAGGGAGGGAGACTATACCAGCCAGGGAGGGAGATTATATCAGCCAGGGAGGGAGACTATACCAGCCAGGGAGGGAGATTATACCAGCCAGGGAGGGAGACTATACCAGCCAGGGAGGGAGATTATACCAGCCAGGGAGGGAGACTATACCAGCCAGGGAGGGAGATTATACCAGCCAGGGAGGGAGACTATACCAGCCAGGGAGGGAGGTTATACCAGCCAGGGAGGGAGACTATACCAGCCAGGGAGGGAGGCTATACCAGCCAGGGAGGGAGATTATACCAGCCAGGGAGGGAGATTATACCAGCCAGGGAGGAAGACTTGCAACTGACAGTAACTTGTGGTTTCAAGACTGACTTTTAATGGCCCATAAAAGGTCTTTTTCTGACGTTGCAAGGTATTGACGCTCGACTTCTCTGATCTGTGCTAATTTGAACCTTCGTCTATTTTAAGTAGAGTCGATCTCCTGCAAAGCGAGAGCCTCAGATTATCCACTCTTCAGCAGAACTGATTTACGAATAGATTTTTGTGTTAGACTGACGAAAGGTCTCTTTACCTCTTAAATATCTTTCCCGTGACTGGGTGCTGTTGTGTGTGCCTGAGGTCAGAACCAACTTACCAGGTCTGGAGTGGTAAGCTTCGGCTCAAATTAACAAAAAAAATCCATATCACGTATTTTAAAATATAATTTTGTTAATTAATATAACCAAAAAAGTTAGATGAATGATTGTAACACGATTCTTCTCTATATATTTTATGTTCTTCATTTGGAAATGAAATTAATTGTTAATCTCTTCAAAGTTACAATTTAGTTACAACAAACATGTTTCGTTGAAACACTCTTCAATATCTTCGGAACCAATGGGAAAGAGGTCATTACTTAAGTTAGCATATATAAAAGTCCATATTTTATGTTGGATGATCTGAATTGAGATTTTATGCAATTGAGGGAACTGTGTAATCGTGTCCGTCTCACTAGCTGGCAGTTCGGTCCTGGTCCTTAAGATGGGAAGACGTACCTGCGTGTAAGTTGGTCGCTAGGAGTTAAATAGAAGTGCTTGATATGTAGTGCTTCGGCTATATCTAATCTCCTATGGCTGTCGTATCTGTCGTTAAAGTTAGCGTTGCTAGTCAGGATATCTCTGGCAATAGTTTGGCTGTGAATATAAATTATGTGATCCTTGATAAAGCCTTGTTGCTTTTATATTGTCAAGTTCCTTAAAAGATGCTAGCTTCTCGTTGGACATAGACGTTGGACACAGTATCTCACGTCCTATCATTGGACACAGACGTTGAACACAGTATCTGACGTCCTATCGTTGGACACAGCATCTTTCGTCCAATCGTTGGACACAGACGTTGGACCCAGCATCTCGGGTCCAATCGTTGGACACAGACGACATTCATATCTTCCAAGGTGTACCAGTTGGTGTCGGGAGAGTCCTTTTACGAGAATGTGGGCCGACTTCTCCCCCGGTGAGCTGTACGTTCTGTTTACTGTTGATACGAAACACCCTTCTGCTGATTATATCTTTCAGGACACTCTCTCCGTGTCCCTGTTTCTCTCTCGCTCTCACCGTCTCTGTTTTTCCTGAAGAAACTTGTACGGTAAACTTGTTATCTTGCCCACTTGTCTCTAGGGAATCTCCTCAGACAGCTGTCATAAAAAAACGCTATCTTCCTAGTCTGACAGACGAAAAGCCATGAGAAACTACTAAAAAAGAAGTGTAAAGAAAGATAAAAGAAAAAAAACACTGTTAAATTGGATAAAACAGAAGTGATCGTAATGGCAGAAAAGTTTAACAAAAATGGGGAAACTGATTACAATATAATAGGAACAAAAGGGGCGTGGCCTAAAGCACCAATTAAAAGTTGAACAACTATAACAACAACAACTGACTGCTAGACAAAAACAACAACAACCATAGAACACTGTTACTACAATAACAAACCACAGAATAACAGAATACATCCACCACCCAAAATTTTAAATACAGTCACTACAAAAAACTATAAAAAGCCCCCAAAACTCCAAAAAAAAAAAGAGTAGGAGGAATATAACGACTACAAAAGCAACGAACAAAAGACTGTAGCGAATAATACAGTAAACAACGTAAAGGCAGAACAAGACTTTCCAAACTGTTTTGATGAAACGAAAATAAAGTAAAACAAAACACCGAGAAACACACACAAATGAAGGAGCCAAGGAAAGAAACTTTCAGACGCGGAGTGCTGATCAAGACTCTAACCTGCTTAGCTAAATGAATTTTGTGGGGTTCAGTTCCTGAGCCCATTATACGTGTGTCTGTAATCTTTTCCACTACGCCCAAGGGATGGGAATGGGCTCCACTACCACCCACAGGATGGGAATGGGCTCCACTACCACCCACAGGATAGGTATGGGCTCCACTACCACCCACGGGATGGGAATGGGGTCCACTACCACCCACGGGATGGGAATGGTCTCCACTACCGCCCACAGGATGGGTATCGGCTCCACTAACCCCCACAGGATGGGACTGGAGGAATGCATAATAAATTAAGAAAATATCTATCGGGGGATTGGTCTACAATACTGTCTATTAGTGTTCAGTAATACGACGTTGTCTTGGCTTTGAATTTAATGACACGTTAATTTTAAATAACACCTTTGGTGTTAAAGTCAGATTTCCAGCTTCAATTTGTAGGAATTTAGATCCATATTCGATTAACTGTGTAGGAATTACAGGGAGCGAAACTAATTGGGCAGTTTATCTTAACTTAATGTAAAATTTAATCATGTTTAGTACTCTGGTGAAGTTAACCCTGCAAGAGTGGTTCATCCTGCAAGAGTAGTTCACCCTGCAAAAGTGATTCACCCTGTAAGAATGGTTCACCCTGCAAGAGTGATTCACTCCTGTAAAATAAGTTGCATAGTTAAGCATCCAGTTTAAATAGCTTATTCATCAATTAAAATGTCTCTCATCCGTCGTCTTTAGGCAACCAATGGTTGCCTAAAGCACAAGCCATGTCTCACAAGCCATCCAGCACCAGCCATCCAGCACAAGCCATCCAGCACCAGCCATCCAGCACCAGCCATCCAGCACAAGCCATCCAGCACCAGCCATCCAGCACAAGCCATCCAGCACCAGCCATCCAGCACCAGCCATCCAGCACAAGCCATCCAGCACCAGCCATCCAGCACAAGCCATCCAGCACCAGCCATCCAGCACCAGCCATCCAGCACAAGCCATCCAGCACCAGCCATCCAGCACAAGCCACTGTGAGTTTGAAGGTGAAACCTCCGGGAGTGGCCGACCAGAGAACCTTATTTCCTAGACCTAAACTTGAAACCATATACAAGCCGCAGGGATATCCAATTAAAAACCATTAAAAAAACTAAAACGGATATTACAAAAACCTGTAAAAAAATGATTGAGTTCATAAAGATGAGATCAAATTTGCTTGCAGCTGGTTCAACAACAATTTTAAGCTTGAGGGAGGCCGGTTACTAAAGCGTAATGGGTGCATGATAACAGTCCATCGACGTGAGAATGGGGTGTTATCATGCTATCGAGGACTAAGATATATGCTAGTCCAAGCAGCAGCTGACTCAAACCCTTGCTCGGGATATGTTCGTATGAGCCGGGGATTGACCCAAAGAAGCTGTCATAAATTTTTAACACAATATGCATTTAAAATGGATAGTTGCTGAAATATAGATTATTATTATACTTATTTACTATAATTTTATGTATATTCCCCATTATAGATTTGGTGTTTAGGTATACCACTGTAAACCTGAGGGCATAATCAGGAAAAACAGCCACGCCATTACGTCTATATAGCACCTGGAACGGATCAGGATAAGGATTTGGGATGGGACGGGGGAAAGGAATGGTGCCCAACTACTTGCACGGTCGGGGATTGAACGAATAAGCTGTGTAATAAATGCAGACATTGTTGCTATAACTGAAAAAAAGATGTACAGCTTTCGCAAACTGGGCAGATAAATCCTTTGATGAATTGTGGCCCAGAGAGCGAGACAAAAGGAAAAAAAGGGGCAGCGCATTAAAAAAAAAAAGGGGGGGGGGGAAAGAGCAGCAACTGATCCCATTATGATATGACGGACTCCATCACAGAAGAATTACCATATTCTTGATTAGAATTGAGAGCGGCTCTCCAGCTGTGGCAGACGCAAGCCCTCGTCGACTACAGCTAGTTATGGAATATATTTATATGGACGGAGAGCTCTTAACTCGTTTTTATACCTTCCCACACAAGAAAAGTTGACCATCGAGCAAAGCCAAGTTCAACTCGGCCACTTTTGTAATTGCGGGCAGAAGTCTAAGTCAGGCAGCACACTGACACGCTTCACAGGCCTTGTTTCAACATATTAAAAAAATGTTGTTTGTTAGATGTTGGGTGAACCGGGTTTAATAAACAGTGAAAGAAAATCAAGCACAGAGAGAGAGAGAGAGAGAGAGAGAGAGAGAGAGAGAGAGAGAGAGAGAGAGAGAGAGAGAGAGAGAGAGAGAGAAAGAGAGAGAGAGAGAAAGAGAGAGAGAGAGAGAGAGAGAGAGAGAGAGAGAGAGAGAGAGAGAGAGAGAGAGAGAGAGAGAGAGAGAGAGAGAGAGAGAGAGAGAGAGAGAGAGAGAGAGAGAGAGAGAGAGAGAGAGAGAGAGAGAGAGAGAGAGAGAGAGAGAGAGAGAGAGAGAGAGAGAGAGAGAGAGAGAATGAGAGAGAGAGAGAAAGAGAGAGAGAGAGAGAGAGAGAGAGAGAGAGAGAGAGAGAGAGAGAGAGAGAGAGAGAGAGAGAGAGAGAGAGAGAGAGAGAGAGAGAGAGAGCGAGAGAGAGAGAGAGACAGAGAGAGAGAGAGAGAGAAAGAGAGAGAGAGAGAGAGAGAGAGAGAGAGAGAGAGAGAGAGAGAGAGAGAGAGAGAGAGAGAGAGAGAGAGAGAGAGAGAGAAAGAGAGAGAGAGAGAGAGAGAGAGAGAGAGAGAGAGAGAGAGAGAGAGAGAGAGAAACAGAAAGAGATCGCTCGTCATTTACTAAATCAATCACTCACACTAAACAATAAGAATTTTGCCTAATTTCTCATCACCTGCGCTTCTTATTCCCTCATTTCTTGGTCCTCTCCCAAAATGCTTCATTATATTTTAACGTGTTAATTTTAGCATCTTTTAGTTTTTTAATCCTTATTTTCTCTCCAATATCTTCCTAAACTGAGGCTCTCTTTATTTAAGAATCTATATCATTGTTTTCTTATTGTTTTATTCTGTTTCACTATAATTATTTTTTGGGGGTCTTCTCATCGTTTGTATTAAAAAAACGGCTTTTATATAGCATTTTCTTCATTCTTCCTACTCCTATTTCGTCATTATATTATTTTATATCTTTTCATAAATTTATTCAATTTCATTCTACTCTATGGTCATCATACTTTGGATCCACCTACCTATTCTGGTCTCCTTTTGGACGTTGAACTCCCTGTATGTTTTTCACCTTCATGTTCACTTCAGTGGCAATGGCCATCCTCTATGTGGAGGAGCTCTCGGAATCTAAGTTTTTCTACCCACGCTTCCTTTCACAATCTATCTCCCTTCCTTTCTTTGACCCTTCTCTTCTCCACTGACCCGCCCCTCTCTTCCTCTGTCCCTTTCTCTTCCATCAGTCCTCTCCCTTTTCCCCTCTCTTTCTTTCCGTCTCACGTCGCACCTTCGCTAAACACTTAAGAGTCCCGAACTAATCTGGAATGGTTAGGTGAGGGCTCGTCAAGGCCAATGTACTCGGGTAATAATCATAAATCTCACGGCCAAATAAATAGCATTGATGACTCGGCGGAGCCTTCATCAATTTCGCTTAAGAGGAAAGAGAAGCCACGTCGTCTTAAAAAATTTCCATATGAATTGTGTCCAAAGTGGTCCGTAGACGGTGGTCGGGGGAGAAAATGGTCCTCTCTATTATCCACTGGTAACGTTGAGTGGGGGGGGGGGGGCCGTTCCGGACCGCACCGGGCCACTCCGGACCGCACCAGGACGTTCCGGGCCGCACCGGGACGTTCCGGGCCGCACCGGGACGTTCCGGGCCGCACCGGGACGTTCCGGGCCGCACTGGGACGTTCCGAACCGCACCGGGCCGCTCCAGACCGCATCGGGCAGAGCCTGGTCCGCGGCCGAAGCATCCAGATGCTTACACTAAGAATGGTATGCAACACAATTCGACAAAAACTAATTTTCAGCTTGTTAAACCCCCGACTATATTGTTAGGCATGAAAGTATTAGTTTAGGATAGAGCAGTGTTAGTCTAGGTTAGGTTAGGCTCGTTTGGGTTGAGTAAAGTTAGGTAAGTTTTAAAATGTGTGTACGTGTTCTACGGATTTTGTCTTGGAATAACTTTATGAAGTAAAAGTGACGTTTCATAACATAAATATAACAAAACATTTTACCAATTATTTCGGGACGGTTACGATAGGTTTTGGATGGGTCGGGCGTGTCGGGTCGGGTCGGATGTGTCGGGTCGGGTCGGATGTGTCGGGTCGGGTCGGATAAAGTTTACTTAAAAAGCAACGATGACGAAGTTTTGATAATTGTCTCAGGTGTTAGAACCTATTCCTCTTGCGGGTCCACTGACGGGTGTTGGGGCGATTGGCCTGTTTGTTAAGATAAGTTCCGATTACATTAAGATAAATTGGAAGTGGTTCCGAGGATCATATCCGCGGCCCGGTCTCTGACTAGGCCTAATTGGTGATTTGGTCGACCAAGTTGCCTATGATAGTTTTTTAAATATTCCAACCATTTGAATATATATTTCTCATTCTTGAATTAGCTTCGTGAGTTTAGAAAAAATATATTAAATTCCCTTTGATTAGTCTGGAAAATATGGATTTTATTTTTTAATTAAGAATAATAGCCCCATACACAAACCGTGATTACATTGTTTAAGAGTATTTTTATCAGCAAGATTGAAAAACTACAAAAACCACTCCCTTGAGCCATTCGAGAAGAGAGCAAGACGACCGAGACATTCCCGTGTTACTGCAACTTAATTTAGCCCTTCACGAATGCCCTATAAATGACATGAAAAACAATTCGCTTCTTATAAAATTGGATAGGTATTCGGATCCTTTTTATTTAGTCTCTCTCTCTCTCACTCGCTCGAATAAATGAAGCACGTTCCGCAGGCTTTAGTGTCCGGAATCGCTATAGGAAAGCTATTTTTTTGAGGTGAAGACTAAAAGAATTTCGCGTCTCGGTGAGAGGATTGGATTTCGAGAGAATGTTGGTTCAGAGCCATTGTGGAAAGTGGGACCTGGAGGCGCTGCTGTAAGTGTCTACCTAGTGTGTGAGGGGCTACCTGAGGTGTGAGGTGCCACCTGAGGTGTGAGGGGTGTGAGGGGCTACCAGAGGTGTGAGGGGTGTGAGGGGCTACCTGAGGTGTGAGGAGCCACCTGAGGTGTGAGGGGCTACCTGAGGTGTGAGGTGCCACCTGAGGTGTGAGGGGTGTGAGGAGCCACCTGAGGTGTTAGGGGTGTGAGGGGCTACCTGGTGTGTGAGGTGCTACCTGAGGTGTGAGGGGCTACCTGAGGTGTGAGGGGCTACCTGAGGTGTGAGGGGCTACCTGAGGTGTGAGGGGCTACCTGAGGTGTGAGGGGCTACCTGAGGTGTGAGGGGCTACCTGGTGTGTGAGGTGCCACCTGAGGTGTGAGGGGTGTGAGGGGCTACCTGGTGTGTGAGGTGCCACCTGAGGTGTGAGGGGTGTGAGGAGCCACCTGAGGTGTGAGGAGCCACCTGAGGTGTGAGGGGTGTGAGGAGCCACCTGAGGTGTGAGGAGCCACCTGAGGTGTGAGGAGCCACCTTAGGTGTGAGGGGTGTGAGGTGCTCTTGTAGTAGAGGAAGGTTGTGATAGGCTGTGAGAGTAGGCAGTGGTGGGAAGGTACAGTAACAGGGATGGTTGTAGGTATATAGTTAGGGTGGTGGTGGTAGTGGTAGGTTGTTGTAGTAGTGGTTGGTAATGGTGGTGGTACTTACCTGATAGTGTATACGTAGAAGCGAGGTCAGACTCTTATGTTCCATATGTAGCCTTGATGTACCACTTGGGATATATTTTAACTTTCCTAATGTCTGAATTATTTGTCGAATCTGGCCTTAAAGATGTGGACGGAGGTGGCTTCCACAGCTTCTTCTTTCAGTGCATTTCACTTGTAAAGAGTAAGAGTATTTACTAACATTTCTTTGGCTCATTTGAATTTCCAGCTTCCACCTGCGTCCTCTTGTCCTACTTTCTCCCAATTTCTCAAATGACAGCTTAAATAAGCTGTCATGTCCACTTTGTATCTCCCTCTCGTTATCTTAGGTGTTGTGATCATATCTAATCTGTTTCTTCTCTTATTTACCATTCTAATGTTTGCCAGCATCTCATGCGCCGCCGATGTTACCATGTTTATGTGTGCCTTTGATGTTAGTGTTGGAATTACATCCACTCCTAAAACTGTTCCATTTTCTATACCTGTAGTTGCCTTTACCATATTGTGTAGATATCTCCTGGTCTCCTGTCTCACTATCCAATCTTCCTTACTTTACACTTGCTGGGAGTGAAATCTAACAGCCATTTGACTGCTCACTCCTGGAGTTCGTCAAGGTTTTCCTGCAACTTTCTGCCGTTCTCCTATGTTTGTATAACATTAATTATAATAATATATATTTTCCATATTTGCGTCGTCTATCAATGTTTACACTTACGAGGTCATTGGTGGTAGGTTATGGCGAGGGTAGTAAATATTGAGACGATAGTGGAATTGAGATAGTTATAATAATAGTTGTTAGTCATGGGGGTGGGGGTGAGGGTGGAGGTAGTTACGAGGGTAATAGCGGTAGTTACGAGTCGAAACTGCTGACAACTGGGATGACAGTGATGAATATGTGATCTCGTGAAGAGTGATAATGGTGATAGAAGTGGTGGTGGTGGTGGTGGTGGTGTTGATGGTGGTGGTTGTAGCGGTGTTAGTGTTGATAGTGATGGTGTTGTTGATGGTGTTGGTGGTTGTGGTGGTGATGGTGTTGATGGTGGTAGCTTTATAAGAAAAGATGGTGTTGGAAATGTCAAGTGGTGACAGCGAAATTATAGAGAAGGAAAAAGGAAGGCGCTCGTGTCAAAATTGCAGTTGGCATTTGTGTTGGAGGTGATGATGGTGATGCTGAGGGTGATGGTGAGGGTGGGGGTGATGGTGATGCTGGGGGTGATGGTGATGCTGGGGGTGATGGTGATGCTGGGGGTGATGGTGATGCTGGGGGTGTTGGTGATGCTGGGGGTGATGGTGATGCTGGGGATGATGGTGATGCTGGGGGTGATGGTGATGCTGGGGGTGATGGTGATGCTGGGGGTGATGGTGATGCTGGGGGTGATGGTGATGCTGGGGGTGGTGATGCTGGGGGTGATGGTGATGCTGGGGGTGATGGTGATGCTGGGGGTGTTGTTGATGCTGGGGGTGATGGTGATGCTGGGGATGATGGTGATGCTGGGGGTGATGGTGATGCTGGGGGTAATGGTGATGCTGGGGGTGATGGTGATGCTGGGGGTGAAGGTGATGCTGGGGGTGATGGTGATGCTGGGGGTGATGGTGATGCTGGGGGTGATGGTGATGCTGGGGATGATGGTGATGCTGGGGGTGATGGTGATGCTGGGGGTGATGGTGATACTGGGGATGATGGTGATGCTGGGGATGATGGTGATGCTGGGGGTGATGGTGATGCTGGGGGTGATGGTGATGCTGGGGGTAATGGTGATGCTGGGGGCGATGGTGATGGTGGGGATAATGTATTTGTGGAGATGGTGTTGGTGGTAGTGTTGGTGTTGGGGGGTAGTGTGTATGGTGTTTGTGGTGTTGGGTGGTGTTGTTGGGTGGTGGTGTTGGAGGTAGTGTTGAAGGTAGTGTTGGAGGTAGTGTTGAAGGTAGTGTTGGAGGTAGTGTTGGAGGTAGTGTTGGAGGTAGTGTTGGAGGTAGTGTTGGAGGTAGTGAAGATTACATACCCATGAAAATGTCTCTAAGGACTAATATTTCCATTGCAACAGTTTTAGCCAAAGTCAACATTCAGTATTATTACCGTTGTGTCTATAATGCTGCTGGTGCCTTTAAATAAGACATTTTAAACAATAAACACTCACTATTTTGCTTTCCAAAACAATAAACAATTACTCGTCACAGATCATCGTTATTTAAGACATATCAACATAATAACTAGTCCTCGGTGGCGCATTGGTAACACACTCGCCCCCGCCTTGGTCTGATTGGGTCTGAGTTCGAATATCCAGTCCTGAACTGTTCATCTCTGATCACCCAGTTGTAATTAGATATCTGGTTGTTAACCGATTCTAATACAGGTGAAGGTATCCTCGTTAGTCATCCATAAGTAAGGAATTGTTTAACGAAGACAGGTAGTCAGGCGAACGAGGTAGGCTTACCGGGAGATGAATGACGTCAGAGTAATGACAGCTGGTGATGAAAGATTTCTTGAGAAATTAAAGCAGAAACCTTGAAAGAACCTTCACAACGTAAATTATTATTAGCAAATTAAATTATATTGAACCATCATAGAAGTGAACTCAGCAAAAAATTAACTTAAACCAATTAAGTCATTGCATTACCATGCATGACAAGTCATTAAAGCGGGGCTTAGGAGTTAAGGTTCCGTAATTAAAGCATAAGGGAAAGTGCCACTAAAACATATTTCAGATATTTTTTAACATGGAACATAAAAAAACAATTTGATATTAACGAGGGATTTCCAAAAGAAAATTTACATGTCCCCTCCCCCCCCCCCCCCCCGCATCTACTCCTCAACAGACAGAATGTTAACATTTTATACTTTTTTTGACATTTTATGTTCATTTGAAATTTTCTGGTCCCCAAAATATCCTTACCTGGTAGTCCATTCTTCCCAAAACATTCTTGTCCACTAAATCTTCCGCCACTCGCCAGGACCCCATTAATATTTACGTCCCTCCTGACCTGATGGTAAAACACACACACACACGCACACACACACACACACACCGGTGTAAACGGTTGGGCTGACTTGAACACCAAATAGACAAGAATCTCCCAAATGATCGCTCCAAAGAATCCATAATATTCCTAGTCCATGTTGAGTACATTGCCATGAAGGTCGAGTTTTTGAACTAATAAAGAGGAGGAGAGATAGAGGAAAATTGTAGAATATTCGAGGAAATCTTATTAAATCAAGATATGGCTTCTGGAATTCAGTACCAATATGTGTAATGGAATGAAAATGAGAACAGAGGGCAGGAGATCAATAGGACGAAAAACAATGAAGAAATGGACTTAGCAGCAGCTATAACACAACTTCGTATCCGAGTGCAACGTATAAATATCAGCAAAATACTCCAAATTGAAAAAAAATTTAACCTCAGTAAATAGGCATTCAGAACACTGTAACCCCTTATGCATGATATCAGTCCTAGAGTATGAAGCCCAGTCGTGGATATAGTCGTATTTATAACCCTCAAAAGAGCATATACACAGACTTGAAAAGGTATAGAATATGTCCCAGAACTACGTGGCATTATTTAAAAATAAAATTTTAAATAACTGTAGCAAACATGACGCTTGGAAACAGAAGTGAGACAGGAATCATAACACTGACGTAGAAAATACTCAAAGGGAATTGGAAAGGTAAACGCGTAAATGCTTTTAATGGCAACTAGAGACGCAGATGAGCCATAGAAATTTAAGTATTGATTTTGCATAAAAATATTGAATACTCTAAACGAGCAAGTGGCAGAAGCTTTCAACTACTTAACTATGATTCAACATCCTTTCATATGCTATCTAATTATAATAAGCTGCGTAAGGTGATTATTATTCATTACTATGTATGAATAACGCACTAAAATTTTTGCAAATTTAGTCAATTATACACACACACATATATATATATATATATATATATATATATATATATATATATATATATATATATATATATATATATATATATATATATATATATATATGTATATTTATATATATAACTCGAAAACTTATGACAATCATCTTTGTACCCTATTTGTTACTTTTATGTAACAAAGTCTAAAAAAAACAAATATATATATGTAAATATACAAAAAAATGGTATTGGTAGGAGAAGAAAATAGTGTTCAGTAAGACTCCACAAGGTCTTCTCTGAATACTCTTTATTTTCTTCTCCGTGGCTATGGGTCAGTACACTTGCACCAGAGGTGGTACCCTCACAACTTTGAATAAACTAAAGAACTTAACTTCGTGAACGATTCGAACCTTAGATAGACTGATGCTCCAAACACGCTGGCGTATCCAGTACGTTATCCACTTGACCATTGCAGACTTTACAAAGGTCGTTGATAGCCGAGGCTATTTGACCAATGACCCGAAAGCACTCGCAATGGGAAGAGAGGACCGGTCGTTTTCATCAAATCAGTCAACTGTATCACGACACGGTAAAAAGAATTGCAACCTGGAGAGCTGCTGTACCCACGAGGGAACACTCGGCACACAGGTTCGAGCCCTCATCAACGCTGCTGTGGATTTGTTCTTTGACATATCACATTAATGTGATTTCTTTGAGTATTAGCAATAAAGATATTTGTGAGAATAGAAAATGGTATAGTGGTATTATTTGACAGTATAAAAACAATACGAGACATCTGTTTTAATTCGTTTTGTCAGGGACAGGCAGCCTGCACATGTATATATGTTACGTTTATATCGAGATCCCTCCAGAAGGTCAAAATACTGACCTTATTCTAGGAAGCAACTCCTCAGCAGTTGCCTAATTCCCGGTTTACCTATTTTCTGGATGAACAGAAGTATGAGATGAAAAGATACATGCCCAAGCGTATCTGTTCCCCCCGGGGGAGTCTAACCTAAGACCGTTGAGCCAAGTTTACTAAAGGTCACTGACGTTAAAAAAATATATTTTGTTGACATGAAGGAATTTAGACGGGTCCATTGACCTCGTCTCACCTTTCCATCGAAAATAAATCTTCATGCATTTTGGCCAATTTTTAATATATATATATTTTAGCTTCCATTATTTTTTATAGTTCTACTTCTCTTCCTTAGTTATTCTGTCTCTCCTCCACAATTCTCATCACATTTATAGTTTTCACTCGAAATCTGCCATCGTCGGTTGACTGATCTTCAGAGGCGCACATTCCCGTATGGAGAGAGAGATAAGAAATGACTTCTCTCTCCTACTCCTCCACCTTTCTCTCCTACTCCTCATCCACCTCCTCATCTCTGCTTCATCACTCTCTCCTCTCCTCCCGGAGACCTTTTGTGGGAGGCTTTTTGTGGCTGCATATTTTGAAGATTTGTGAGACAACTTGAGAGTCTTCTGTGGTGAAAAGTCAGCGATGGATGGGATTGCGTGTGTGTGTGTGTGTGTGTGTGTGTGTGTGTGTGTGTGTGTGTGTGTGTGTGTCTGTGTGTCTGTGTGTGTGTGTGTGTGTGTGTATGTGTGTGCATTTATCTAGTTGTGTTTGCGTGGGTTGAGCTCTGCTCTTTCTGCCCGCTTCTCAACTGTCACTCAATCAACTGTTACTAACTTTTCACACACACAGACACACGCACACACACAGACACACAAAGGACGTAGCCCGTGACAGCTGTCTAGCTCTCAGGTACCTATTTACTGCCTGGTAACAGGCGCATCAAGGTGAAAGAAACTCTGCCCATCTGGCGCCGGCGGAATGTGTGAATGTTATTGTGTACGTGTGTATGTGAACTTGTATGTGTGTGTGTGTGTGTGTGTGTGTGTGTGTTACCAGCAAGTGCAATACTTGCTAGCATGCCTACACAACACAGTCTCACAGAGAATTGTATTTCAACTCGAGTGTCGCACTAAATACATTAATTAAACTGTGACCTTTTACGGTTCCAGTCAAAAAGATTCTTCCCCGTACCAAACACTTTTGTCAAAAAATGTTCGATGTTTGGCATTGGAATTTATGATAAATTCACAGGGATTACTGTATCTTAATAACTTATAGTCGAAAAGTTTTAAATATGAGACTTATTGCTTCGGGTGCAATGAATAAATCGAGGCCTTTGTATGAACTGCATAATTTATGACCCGCGAATTGCATGGATGAATGTTCTGAATATATGTTATGGGGTATTTGAAACTTACGTAATGTATCATTGAACCTTCAGGGGGGATTAAACTCCAGTTACTAAAATACCACTCGTATGGGATTATGTATAAGCAATTGATGTATGTTTGAACGTGATATGAATGTGCTAAGTATCAACAGTTTGCAACCAGTAATATCTTGACGACTGCATTGTACAAGAGTATTAGAAATATATATATATGATCTATGTTGTATTATGTTGTTTTAAGTGCTGACCTCTAACCTAAAAGCAAAACAAAAAAGTTTTAATATCAATGAATTCTTGAATTACCTTAGTTAAGGTAAAGAACGAGAGGTAAATATATTTTTTTTTTTTTTTTTTTTTTTTTTTTATTAACATATTAGGTACATCTGCATTAGTGCAGCTACCCTAGACTATATGAAGTGGAGTACAGTGTGTCAAAAAAAGCTAACTAGGTGATGCTATAAAATCCCCATCACACAGGATGGTTAGTCATACAGAGGCATGTGATTAGCGGTCTGCACTGGCAGACTCCGGATGCATTTTGAGGATATCAACAACACAAGATTGAATAAGGTAGCAGTGGTAATACAAGTCCCCATCTCGCAGGATGGTTAGTCATACAGAGTCATGTGTTTAATAGCCTGCACTGGCAAATTTTGGGTATACTGTGAGGATATCTTCAAGAATACGAGAGTGAATAAAGTAATTGCAAAGCTCCAGGTACCTCATGCCAACTGGTCTGAAAGGTCTAATAATTGGGCATTCAGTGATGTAATGCGGGAGATCATGCCGTAGTTCCTGCTCACAGAGTTTGCAACTGGAGTGCTCAGGATTGGGAGACCCGTCACCTGCAGCCACCTGCCACAGGTAACGGTAACCCAACCTGATCCTTGCAACCACTGTGTCGCACAGTCTAGTGGACGTTTTGTGCTGTCCATAGATGTAGGTTTCAGATCTGAACAAATCATAGCTTTTTATACTAGTACTTTCAGGTCGTTGGGAGTCAGTAAGTTCTTTCCTATCAGATCTGAATGTTTGGACCAATACAGTTTTGACAGCAGAGATAGGGATACCTAGATCTAATTCAACTTCAAACTTGTTACACGCTAATTTGGCTGCAATGTCTGTCTCATTATGATGGGTTATATTTATGTGTGAAGGTATCCATACAAAGGAAATTCGAGACCCTTTACTCTGTGCATCAATTAGGTCATTTATAATTGGGAGTATGAGGTTCTTGCTGTCGATCTTCCAAGAGAAGTTTTCGATTGCTTGAAGAGCAGACTTTGAATCGCAGAATATTATTCCTCCTCCAATATTTTTTAATGTGCTGGTTGCTAAATGTAATGCTGCTAGTTCTGCTTGTGTGGAGGTCAGCCAGTTGTTTAGCCTGACACTGACAGACTTTGTGCAAATATTATTTCTATAGAACCTACATGCCGCTGCAGTCCGTCCAGTAGAAGACTGGACTGAGCCGTCGGTGTAGACACAGTGCTCGTGAGATCTTAGACTCTCGATGGAGGAGGCAATTGTTTCAAGAGTGACAGCTTTGAGTAGAGCAAGATTCTCATTATCTTTCTTGGTGACAGGTGTGTATGATACTTGAATGGTGGGGTACAGATAAAGAGGAATATCAGAGACTGGTAGATTGCACTTAAAAGGAATGTTAAGTTTAATGAGATTGTAAGCATTGTTTCTCAGCCAATTATCATAAAAGGAGTGAGTTGGTATGTCGGCACCAGTCAAAAGGGTGTTAACAGCACTAAATAATTTGTCTCTGAGCAATGTAGGAGATGTAGGATCTCTCATGACTTTAAGACAGAAGGTAGTGTTAACTTGCATTATTCTCTCTAGTATGGTTGGAAACTTCAGTTCTTCCCTCATGTTGATGATTCTTGTGCATCTTGGGGCACCAAGAATTATCCTCATGGCCTCGTTCTGTATTACTTCAAGTTTGTCCAACACAGAGGAGGGGAAATTAATTAAGTGCAGAGCATTATAATCAACGAGAGATCTAACAAACATCATATAGAATAGTCTAGCATATTTAATATTGATACCAATATTCTTACCAGTAAGTGTTCTCAATGGTTTTAGTCTTTCTTTTAACCTACGGTGTAGATCATTTACAATGTCACTGTTAATACCAACTCCAAGGTATTTGTGCTGCCCACACGTTTCAATGTTCTGGTTGTTGACCTTGAAAGCTATAGGGACATGAGTTTTCTCTTTGGGATGGAGAACTCTGGATTTAGTTATAGAGATAACAAGACCACATTCAATGCTTTTAGCAGCGAATGAATCAAGTAGAGCTTGCAGTCTAGTTTGGGAATTTGCAACAATGCATATATCATCGGCATAACAAATGACGGCTTCGTCAGGTAGTGTGGGAGTATCAATTGTTAATTTGTGCATCAGAACATTGAACAGTGTGGGACTTAGCACTCCACCCTGGGGTGTACCCAACTCAAAGGGTGCACAGAGTTTACTTACCCAGGACCTCCCCCCCCTTTGAGTTCACACCCAGGGAAGCCTTCTCCAAGAGGTCAGCCCAGATGACCTCCGGTTTATCTTGTATATTGATTAAAAATTCCTGGGTTAGTCTTAGTCAGCATAGTTTCAAGTATGTAATATTTCATGCAAGGAAATTAGACTCCAGATTCTTATGTGTAAACATCCCTGGATCTCCCCCTTTTGGCCAGGTCAGAGGTCAGTCACATATGTAATTAATAACTCCTCTCTTGAAGACACACACACACACACACACACACACACACACACACAAGATAGGGTGTGCTTTCTTTTGTCACTATGATTGTCTTTGTATCTCAGTGCTCAGAGTCTCCTGTCTGTCTGTGTATCTAATATAGTGTCCGTTTATCTGTTTGTCTACCTGACTGTTATTATAGTCTGTGGGTTGGTTGATGTTGTCGTCGTTGATCCTTCTCTATGGACAACCCAACCCACAACTCGGTAGAGTGTTTATACTAGGAGATCACCCTTGGCGCTTCTGGCTCTTGGAGAGGGGCTCAACGTCACACGTTTAGGGGATGCGGCTCCAACACTTAGCCTCGTTGTCACGTGCACACACCCACTCGAGCCGCTGTGACTCCCCACTCTCTCCTTATCAGATGTGATCCCCTCAATCCCCTATGACTTACTAGTATTACCTTCTACCCTGTCCACAGCAGTGGTTCCTGGTTCTTTCTCTCTCTCTTCTTCTGTACTATTTCATGGGAAGCCTCACTAGGACAAGGGCAAACACCAGCAAATTGTGATACATTTACTGGACAAAGCACATACACGATACATACACACACATATAACAATAATGAATCCTATACTCTATAACATTACAATCAGGTTGCACTCCAACACCATCAGAACTCTATTATCAGCTTATCAAGTGGTATCCTATCTCCTGGTTCACCACCTGATACTATCAACCACCTCAAGTTGATCAAGTCTACATACACTGTTGCACCACCAGCAAGATAATATATATATATATAGAAAATCAGCATTTGAATGCGATAACATATATCAGTATAAATGTTCATTGATACACAACAATGATCAATCGATCACTGTCAGTCCTGGAACGCATACATCTGTAGGTAATCCAGCCTACGACTGTAACTCTAAACTTCAGTGTAAAACACTCCTTGACATAAGAATACCAACAATCACTCACCTCTCACTGCGTCTTGCACGCTACTGACAATCAAACACTATCGACTTCCTACAAGTAATCCACCAGTACTTCCCTTCCACCTCTGGAAGTTCACTACCCTAATATCCTTAGGTTCTTCCGGGCTTCACTACCAGGATCCTCTGCAGCTCCTCCAGGCTGCTATCATGAAGTTTCCTTGAGCAACTACGGTGCTTCACCCTTCTGCTAGGTTCCTCCACAGCTCTCTTGGCTGCTACACCACCTCTACAGAAGCACGTGACACTCCTCTTCACTGCTTCTCCTCACAGCTCGAGGTCCTCTCCTCCACTACCTTGGAGTCTCATCAATTACTTCATCTGTGCTGGCTTCGAAGTTCTCAGCAACTTCTTCCCCAAAGACAAACCTGCAACCCATCGACACTCCAATAAAATTGTTTCCCCTTTAACACATAAACAAAAATATTCACACAATATATTTGTCTCCAACCTCTATCTGTCCTCTATATACAGTGAGAGTGGACTCCCCCGTTTTGGGCGGGTCCATACTCCACCTCGCCTGGCGGCGGTCCTCACTCACTGGGAGGGTCTTCCTCCGTCAGGAGCCGGGCTCCCTCAGTCGTCGGTCAGAGCTCAGAGGGGGATGGACGTCGCTCCGTGTTCCTCCCTCTTCATTCTCCTATTTCAGGCTTTCTGCCTTATTAAAACATGTCTAACTTATAAATAAACATCGCTACTGTCGCTGGGCACACGACCAACTACAAGCAATCGCTATGAACTGGCGTATATCGTGCTTACCACAGATTATAAGGTCGAGGGCGCTTTCCCTCTGACGGCGTCTGGTCAGGGCGCTCCACACAGCCCACGAAAATGCCTCTGAGCAGCTTATTAAACTCTCCTCGCCGTCCAAGACTTGACACCACAACGTTCTCAGCTCAATTCCACAGCTGGCACGTCTGCACACTTCTCTTCTCTTAGAGATATATCACTAGGGGTTCCCTTCTGACGGGAGCTCAACGGAGCGCGGCTTTTCCCCTGCGATGTCTGGCACTCAAGTGAGGTCAAGGTCCTCCGGAAGCGAGCCTCACGCCTCCAGCAAAATGTCCACATCTCCTAGCCAGTCATTTATCTGTTTTCTTCTTCATTGCCCATAATCTCAAACTGTTATACATATCCAAGCAACTATTTTACATATGGGTTATTACCTCAGTATATGCTAGACTTTCTAATCAGGTCAGGCTTGATGAATAACTCTCAAGGAGGGAGACTCGTTTCTCCTGTAGGCTGAGATCATAACACTGTCTCTCTGTAACTCTGTCTGTCTGTTTTTATTTTTTGTTGTTTTGAATAGATTCTTCAGGTGGACCGGCTGGGGCAGGCACGGGCTCTCTACCTGTTTCTCGGTTTCTATGTCTCTGTCTATGTCTTTCACTTGGTCTGTCTCTCTTGTCTGTCTGCGTGTCTCTGTCTCTCTTGGTAATAGTCTGTAATGTGCATGGACATGAATTCGACGTTTTGCGGGTGATAAGAATACGGAGGACTGACATACGGAAGGCAATGGGTAGGTGCATGATGTTTTGCCCTATAGCAAAGCCATTTTTTTTAAGTCCAATCAATTTGACATTGCAAGATTCTTCGTGGGGATCATGTTTAGCATTGTGTCAAGTGGTATTCACTCCATTGATGCCAGCCCCTGACCCTCCCATGTTGGCATGTATCCAACAGCAATTACTCTAAAAAAATTGTATGAAGTTAAACCCAAGCGTCTAGCTTTTGAACAGGAAAATACATTTTAATTTACAGATATAGAAACAATGTGAACTCTTAGAAATGCAATATAATCAATGTTAGTTCAACACTGTTTGATCTCTTACTTCACTGTAGTGTAAGGAAATTGACGACTTCTGATAGCAGGTTTAAAGCTTTTCATCTCATACTTCTTGGTAAGCCCTATCCACTAGTTTGCCCTGGAACACTACCTCCCAATTGATTACCAACCAGGCACTCAGTTACTGCTGGGTGAAGAGAGACGAACAGTTACGGATTAGCACACAGCAAATCCACTTAAAAGCCAGGGCTCGAATCCAAACCAAAGTGCTCGCGAAGCGAGGGTCGAGTGTGTCACCACAACTCTTAGTATCTCCGGTATTCCTTGTCCATTACCCAGCTAGAGGAGGAGTGGAAGATCCATCACTGTCTCACTCTGAGATACGAGAGAGTCCAGTCATGTGGCAGCCGCTGCTATTTACCACCACGTCTCCACTGTATAACCCCCATCTGGTTGGGTTGCTGCTCTTGGAGCGCTTTCTCTAGGGTGCGTTAAATGCTCTCCTTTACTCACTTCGTCTCCAGGGATATTGATCCGCACTCTTGGCCCTCTCAGTGTCTCCTGGCATTCATTTCGTTTAGAGTGTGTAATGTTTGTTTTTATTTGTAAACATTCCAATGTTTAGGGTATGATACTTTCCCCTTTATGCCACCTTTAGGGTGCGATGAGGCTCTTATTCCGTCTCTCAGTAAGTGTTGACTTTCTTGTTTAAAGAGCCAGCAGGTAGGCACAGACAAACGCGTCCACAGACACTCAGGCACCGAGACACACTGATGGGCACAGACAAGGCGAAGAACACGAGATAAAAACAGATGTGAGGGCCAGACTGTGGGCAACAGAGAGACAGACACACAGACAAGTAAACATGTGTATATATATATATATATATATATATATATATATATATATATATATATATATATATATATATATATATATATATATATATATATATATAGGCATGCAAGACACAACGAGGTCAATGACATCATCAAGAGAAGCCTCGTCTCAGCTGGGTGCCCAGCGTAGAGAGAACCTCGCATCCTAGGGGTCCAAAACCCGGATTTCCCAGCACTTCGCCCTGATGGCATCACCATATACTCATGGAAGGAGGGTAGACAGTTGGTGTGGGACTACACATGTGTATCCACCCTGGCTGACACCTATGTACACTTCGGAGCTGATCAAGCAGGTGGGGCGGCCAACCACAGGGAAACAGCAAAATCACTCAAGTACAGGCGACTGGAAGGTCAATACCTCTTTGTTCCCATAGCGTCTGAGACGCATGGCCCCTGGGGCAAGAGTGCCTTGGGATTTCTCAAGGAATTGGGGTCCAAGCTCATTGACGTCACCAGAGACCCAAGGGCTTCCAGTTTTTTATTTCAGCGTCTCAGTGTGGCAATCCAGAGGGGAAATGCTTGCTGCGTCCTCGGTTCCTGTCCAGAAGCGGAGGAGCTTCAAGAGATCCATAACCTTTAGGCATTTGTCTTGTATGTTTTGTAACCTTTAAATACACAATAAAGGGGGAAAAAAAAGGAAGGGGGTGGTAGGAGAAAAGCACACAGAAACTGTATTGGAGGGGACCCACATTCCCTCCAATGCGTTATGTGTGGTTTCCTCCGAGGCTATGGGTCCCCCTTCTTCCACCCAGAGGTGGTACTCTTTTTGTAAAAAAAAAAATATATATATATATATATATATATATATATATATTATATATATATATATATTACTATTATATATATATATATATATATATATATATATATATATATATATATATATATGTGTGTGTGTGTGTGTGTGTGTGTGTGTGTGTGTGTGTGTGTGTGTGTGTGTGTGTGTGTGTGTGTGTGTGTGTGAGTGTGTGTGTGTGTGTGCGTGCTTCTGTAACCCGGTCCACCACCGTCCATGATATGGGTATAGGGTGCATAATAAAGGACTATATGCAATCAACTAAACTTTCGTTATCGCTATACTAGTCTTCTAATAGGTTCAGTTGATGGCTGGCTGGGGCGGGACCTGTAAGGATTATCTACGTCTCAGTAAGTCAACGTATTTGTTAACCTTAGCATATTCAAACCGTGTATATATATTATATATATATATATATATATATATATATATATATATATATATATATATATATATATATATATATATATATGTCGTACCTAGTAGCCAGAACGCACTTCTCAGCCTACTATGCAGGGCCCGATTTGCCTAATAAGCCAAGTTTTCCTGAATTAATATATTTTCTCTAATTTTTTTCTTATGAAATGATAAAACTACCCATTTCATTATGTATGAGGTCAATTTTTTTTTATTGGAGTTAAAATTAACGTAGATATATGACCGAACCTAACCAACCCTACCTAACCTAACCTAACCTATCTTTATAGGTTAGGTTAGGTTAGGTAGCCTAAAAAGTTAGGTTAGGTTAGGTTAGGTAGGTTAGGTTGTCGAAAAACAATTAATTCATGAAAACTTGGCTTATTAGGCAAATCGGGCCTTGCATAGTAGGCTGAGAAGTGCGTTCTGGCTACTAGGTACGACATATATATATATATATATATATATATATATATATATATATATATATATATATATATATATATATATATATATATATATATATATATATATATGACAATGTCAGACCACGGAGGAAAAATGAAACAGGAAACCTTATTAAGGAAATTTCCTGTTTCATTTTTCCTCCGTGGTCTGACATTGTCACATTCTTAATCACGTGTTTATTTTCGTGATATACACACACATATATATATATATATATATATATATATATATTTATATATATATATATATAGAGAGAGAGAGAGAGAGAGAGAGAGAGAGAGAGAGAGAGAGAGAGAGAGAGAGAGAGAGAGAGAGAGAGAGAGAGAGAGAGAGGAAATGTCGGGGAAGTGGGAGGAGAAGAGCAGAGAGAGAGAGAGAGAGAGAGGAAATGTCGGGGAAGTGGGGGGAGAAGAGCAGAGACAAACAGTAAATGGAGAAAGATCGGGAAATTTATCGTGTAGCGGATTTCCAACGTGTTATTAACTTGATCATTACAAGTCCCAGTGATCATAGATTTCCCTGACGTGCTAATTGCTGCCGATCCTTTGATTCACTCGATCATGCCGTAATCCATCAAGCGTTCGCGAATTGATGTTGCCAGAGAATTCAACGCCACCAAAAACACGTATGGTGGCAGACGATGGTGGCAACACCTCGTGTTAATAGTTAGCAAGTTCAGGGCGAGGTTCACAGTTCTCGTGACAACAGTTAACAAGTTCAGGAGGGTGGTGGCAGTCCTCATGACAACGGTGTCGAGAAATAAAGTGCATCGTTGAACAGAATATCGACACGATTTGGCCAACAAAACACACGACGACTGACAAAGTTCCACATATAGCAGGAAAATAACGACATAGTTGACCACACATAACAGGAAAATAGCGACATAGTTGACCGCACACAACAGGAAAATAGCGACATAGCTTACCACACACAACAGGAAAATAGCGCCATAGCTTACCACACACAACAGGAAAATAACTACATAGCTTACCACACACAACAGGAAAATAGCGACATAGCGTACCACACACAATAGGAAACTAGCGACATAGTTGACCACACATAACAGGAAAATAGCGACATAGTTGACCACACATAACAGGAAAATAGCGACATAGTTGACCGCACATAACAGGAAACTAGCGACATAGTTGACCACACATAACAGGAAAATAGCGACATAGTTGACCGCACATAACAGGAAAATGACGATATAGCTTACCATAGGTGACTTAACAACAGCGAGCTACCAAGATGCGACTTCGACCCCTTTCCTTCCTCAGATCAAGCAAAAACGCCCACCAAAATCAGTCCACAAGCGCCAGGAGACTGCGCGTAACGCCCGAGAATACAGACGCTTCAAAAGGAGAGCAGCAAGACCTACAAGCTTTTTTTTTGCCTAAGGAAAATACAAGAATCTGGCCTTGGCAGCCGCTTCTAAACCCACTTACCCGAAAGATTCTCATCGCGACAGCTCAGGTTATTGTGAAATCGAAAGTGTTGGAATTGCCAGCGTTTCTCGACACTACAAAGGCAGTTGTCCAGAGCAAGGATCAGCGCTCTCCTTCGCTGGTACTATTCCAAGGAATTTCTTTCTTCGACTGGGAACATTCCCAGAAACATCTCATATAATTTATAAAAAAAGAATTCCAAAATATTAAGTTATATCAGATCACATAGAGAGAGCGTTTATGTTATCTAAAGGTATCGTATAGGAATATAAAATGTTTCAAGATCTTCTTGTTTGTTTTGAAACAATTCATGTTGGTGCATTAGAAACTTGAACTTATTTCCGCATCTATGGAGAATCAGTTAGGAATCTTTATATATTAAGAAATATCTCTAATCAGCAATTTCCCCTCTAACTGTGAAGGTTGTGTGTGTACTTCTTGAAAATGTATCAATACATGTCAACGCTCGGAATTTACATTATATATATATATATATATATATATATATATATATATATATATATATATATATATATATATATATACATATATATATATATATATATATATATATATATATATATATATATATATATATATATATATATATATATATATATATATATACATATATATATATATATATATATATATATATATATATATATATATATATATATATATATATATATATATATATATATATATGTCGTACCTAGTAGCCAGAACGCACTTCTCAGCCTACTATGCAAGGCCCGATTTGCCTAATAAGCCAAGTTTTCCTGAATTAATATATTTTCTCTAATTTTTTTCTTATGAAATGATAAAGCTACCCATTTCATTATGTATGAGGTAATTTTTTTTTATTAGAGTTAAAATTAACGTAGATATATGACCGAACCTAACCAACCCTACCTAACCTAACCTAACCCATCTTTATAGGTTAGGTTAGGTTAGGTAGCCGAAAAAGTTAGGTTAGGTTAGGTTAGGTAGGTTAGGTAGTCGAAAAACAAATAATTCATGAAAACTTGGCTTATTAGGCAAATTGGGCCTTGCATAGTAGGCATAGAAGTGAGTTCTGGCTACTAGGTACGACATATATATATATATATATATATATATGAAGCACTGATCACGAAACCACTGATCCAAGTATGTTCATTCTACTTTGCTCTGATGAAGGCGAATTAGACTAAAACGTGTTAAGCATTCTCTATTTGTCATATGTGGTTATGCTGCATATATATATATATATATATATATATATATATATATATATATATATATATATATATATATATATATATATATATATATATATATATATTTTTTAGGTAATACACTTTTACCCACCCTACTGATCTTACCTCTTTACATTATCTTTATAAGCCAAAATTCAGTGTATCTTAACAAGAGAACATTCCACCACTGTAACAGTACAGTTCATTATGCACATTGCCGGATTTTCAATAGCGTCCTCCAGCACAATGTAATCCCAATTCACTCGTGTATTTCACCATTCGAAACGCTGTATCGTGGCATGGTTTTTGTGGCTAAAATTCTGCATTTCCCAGCTGTCAGTCCCATGATTCAATGCTTCTGCCTGTCCGTTGCACAATGATATGCATCAAGGGATATCTGGCGCAGGCCGCAGCCGTGCTAAACTAGTTTCGCTTTACCGCTCACAGACCCGGGCATTACGGTCAGTCGAGTCTGTTGGTGTAAGCCCGCTCATGCGTGTACGTCTGAGGGTATGCGGGGTGTGTGTGTGTGTGTATTTTTTGGCGTGAACGTGCACACGTACATGCATGCACGTCTACATATACACATAGTGTTATATGTAACATATGAGTTACATTAGTTGATTGACCGTTGAGAAGCGGGACCAAAGAGCCAGAGCTCAACCCCCGCAAGCACAACTTCAGTAAGTAGAACTAGGTAAGTACATACACACACTTTCACGAACAAACATTCAGGCCTTCGCGCGAGACTATAATGAATTTACAATGGTTAACTGACTCTTAAAAATAACACAGAATGAGACTTGAGCCCTCCTCAGTGTTCCAGGCTAAGAGGGCCAACTCTAACAGGTTTAACATGGAGAATAACAAGAGGCAATAGAATTACACGTATAAGATACTGAGGGGAATAGTTAAAGAGACAATATATATTCTGGGAGTGGAGCAACATCACGAGGAGACACAGCTGCAATCTGGAAACACAGATGAGTTAGATCATTGTCAAGGAAATGGTCGTATGCACTGTTAAACAATGCGGAAAGTACTGGTGTCAGAAGTGGTGAATGCTGCCACCATTTACAGCTTCAAGAGCAAGAGTGTGGCACTACTTGGGAGGCGAAAGGTCGGTTGCACAGACTATAATAGCTATGAGGTGGGGCTCTAGAGCTTGAGCTTGATTCACAGAGACAACATTACGCATGCACACGCCCTCTCCACAGCTGTTATTTGTAGGCTGACATAGCCTCGTCAGGTGTCACTCCCATGTTGCCATACCCACCACAGACGTTACTACCAGGTTGACGTACCCACCACAGACGTTACTACCAGGTTGACGTACCCACCACAGACGTCACTACCAGGTTGACGTACCCACCACAGACGTCACTACCAGGTTGACGTACCCACCACAGACGTCACTACCAGGTTGACGTACCCACCACAGACGTCACAACCAGGTTGATGTACCCACCACAGACGTCACTACCAGGTTAACGTACCCACCACAGACGTCACTACCAGGTTGACGTCACTACCAGGTTGCCAAACCCTCTACAGACATCACTAAAATTCAACCACTGGCATGACACCCTTTCCATTTCTCCCCTATTCCACCTCTCATCACCAACGTTTCCTGTCCTCCAAATGTATCTTAAGAACCCTTTTAAACCACCGTCCCCTTCCTAAATCATATTCATAAGCTTTGACAACTCTGAATGAATCTGTAAGACCTTTTATTATTATTATTATTATTACTATTATTATTATCGTCTTTATTGACAAAAATTCATTACAATTTTGCCTAATCTGAGGAATTCAATTAGGTCTTATTAGAGTGAGGATAATGCTGGTATTCACTGTCACACGGAACAGAGGATCATACACAAGACAATAGGTTTAAACTTTTTTTCAGGAGTGGAGGTCATATGTGCATAATTCGCCCCTCAGGGCATGCCTGAAATAGTTTTAAAAGTACTCACCTTATCTATGGCTCACACAGCAGGGTAGGCTGGAAACAGGTCTGGACGTAGAAATCTACCCTTCTGTGACCTCAGGACTGGCCAAAAGCTAATCAAGGAACTAGATATCTCCTCATCTGCCTTCTAAACGTCTAAGAAATTATTTCAACTTGGCAGATAAAATACCTGGAACGTGGATATTTTTCATTGAAATTTTTTGGGGGACACGCCTTTTGGTATTTCCTCGAGTGCTAGAATTTCGTGGAAGTGGCAGTGTGGGTGTGTTTTAGAGCGTCGAGAGTCATTCAGTTTTTCTTAAAAATGATCCACTTAGGTTTCAGCTAAGATGACGGTAATGAATACCAAGTGAAGGATAATTACGATATCTTGAGCTAAAACAGAAAAAGAAGACTTCGTTTTCATATGCATTTTTCTCTCTCAGTCTAATTTTAATTAAGCTAATAGCTATTTTTTTTTCAATCATTTCATTCTTATTCGAAAAGTAGGTTTAGTGGTGTTGCTCTTAAAGTGTTGTATATACCAACCCAGCCTCCTATTTACTAATTTGTGTAACTCTGTGGACCATCGTACATATATTGACGAAATGGACAATTCGATAGAATTTGGTACTCTTCACTTTAAAGAGTCTGGAAAAACCAAGCTAAAAACGAAACTTAAATATTCCCAGACCAAGTATAGCGCATATAAGTATTATATTAGGCCTCAGATCACGTATATTAGGCCTAGGATGGATAGGTTTGGATTTATTAGTAAAAAAGTAAAAACATTTTCCGCCTTATCCAAATTCAGCGGTACCAAATTCTATTATGTAATTATCCATAACGATAATATATATACAATGGTCCTCATCTTTACTATAAGTACTATCCAAACAGAAGAATGGGCTGTATTCAGCTAATATTTCCTTCTCTGAATCTAACAACAGTTTTTACAATTATTTAATTTAAACATCCTTAGTTTACAAGCTTAATGCAATCAAGACCTTCCTTGCATGGTGCTAAATCTTCAATATTTATAAAAAAAAATCATCTCTGTCGCTTTTCGAGACAAGACGTTTTGAACTTTTACCCTAAATTGTTGTAGAAATTTGTCTTCCAAGTTGTTAAGTAGAAGCGACCAACACATCAACTTACGTAACATTAACCATACAGTAAAGTGTTCCATTCACTCTTTTAACTGGACTAAAAACTAGTAACAATTTTTCACTGCATTTTATTACCTGCAAATATCTTTTTAAATTGTAGAAACGTTTATTCGCACAAACGTTTATTCCCAGACACGTTTATTTGTACAAACTTTTATTCACACAAACTTGAATTAGCATATGCGTTTATCAACACAAACTAATATTAGCACTTGCGTTTATCAACACAAACTAATATTAGCACTTGCGTTTATCAACACAAACTAATATTAGCACTTGCGTTTATCAACACAAACTAGTATTAACACATGCGTTTATCAACACAAACGCATATCAGCAGAAACGTTTATCAGGAGACGCATTCAGCAACAGATAGATGCCAAGCACCATAAACGTTAATAGCCTCGTACACTGCAACGAACATATAACGCCCCGAGTACGGACCCTCCACTGACAAACGTTCTCCAGTACATAAAACTTCTCCAGTACATTGACCCCACTAACACCCAAAGCTTCACTTTCACATAGTAGTAGTAGTAGTAGTAGTAGTAGTAGTAGTAGTAGTAGTAGTAGTAATAGAAGTAGTAGTAGGCATCCTTCAGTCTCGGAAGACTATGTCAGGGCGCAAAGGCTGGATAGGTAGATATGGAGAAGCTGTTACCCATGCAGCAGGTCCCCCTTGCGGCACTTTCACATATACATTAATTTACACATATACATTCTCCGCCAAACAGACGTCAGGAGAGTCGCTAGTACTGGCACTCAGGGAGATGGAGCAGCTTGTACTCTTCATTTGCCACAACGAAGAGAAAATGGTGTACTAAAACACTCGAACCTAACCCATCTTTGACCTATCGATCAAGAATAAAAAAATGGGATTTTTGACCCGCAATGATTTACAGAAGCAGTTATTTGTCCGTTGGGGATTTTTGACGTCAAAATACGGTGTATTATCCATGAGGGCAGGTGGCCAGGCGAGGCGGCATGACCTCTCTGGGTCAGGGGCAGGAAACCTGTTAAAATGCCCGGTTATAACAAGTGGGATGGAGAGTGGTTATTCCGACAACATTATTTGCGCGTCGAGAAAGTTTAACTTGATTTAATTCGGTAGAGTGTCTCCTAAGAAATGGGGCTGCTATCTTATTAGGCAAAATTGTAATTAATTTTGTCAAAAAAAATGTTAATAATAATAATAATGCTATCTTTGTGGTCAGCTTTTCCTGGTGATTTCGTGAACTGTGAGGCTGTTTATCTTCAAAGCCCAGAAGCCAGATTCACAAAGCAGTTACGCAAGTACTTACGAACGTGTACATCTTTCCTCATTCAATGACGGCTTTGGTTACATATATTAAACAGTTTACCAGCATGAAAACTTCTCAATGAACTGTTGTTATTGTTATAAACAGCCTCCTGGTGCTTCGGAGCTTATTAACTGTTTAATAATTGTAAACAAAGCCGCCAAAGATTGAGAACCGATGTACAGGTTCGTAAGTGCTTGCGTAACTGCTTCGTGAATCTGGCCCCAGAGGTCTACACACCCCCAAGCTCATATTGTAAATCCTCCAGAAAGTTATCCAGATCTCTCTTCAAAACTTTCACTGTTCCTGTGACCTATATGTATTAATTGACACGAGAGTGGAAAATGTACGGCCTCTGATGTTTACACTGTGTTCTCTAATATTTCTTATGGCACCCCAACTTTTGTTGCCTTTGATTTTACAATTCCTACCGTATCTCTCACACTCTAGTAAGCTGTTATTTTATTTTGCAGGTTTGGAACCCGTCCTTTCAGTTTCATCTATATACAGTTTATTGAGAGTTGAAATGCATCAATGAATCTGTGCTTGCAGTAAAGGATCTGTGCATATTTTCCAACTCTGCAACTTCATTGGCTCACCACTTGCTGGTATTGAGTGAGATCAACAGATGGTTGAGAGGGCTGACGATGAGGAAGATTACAAGAGTTGAAGAACTACTAAGATAAAAGAAAGAAACATGACAGAAGGAAATATGTAAAACGATAGATAAGGACAGTGATAACATATGAGATAAATGGGGTTAGGATCAAAAGAATGATAGATACAACTCAAGGAAGCAAATAAAAATGATTAGGTTGGTGAACAGACGTAGGGAAAGAATGCAATTAAAACAATCCCCCCCAAAAATATTGCTTCGTGCTCGAATAAGCGAGTAGAACGCGATATTCATTATAATAAGTGTGATCATATTCAGTAAATTGAATTACCTTTTTTATCATTAATTTGCATGCATTGCAGTGATGAGAGCTGACAGCATTTCTAAAGGGAAATTTAGCTGTCATATAAATTTTATGTGATGAGAATAATCTTAATGGAATATGTTTAAAGAAAATCTGCATAAAAAGAGTATGGTGTTTTTCCGTAGCAAATGTTCATCAATGGATGTTTATAACAACACGTCTATTGAATGTTCAAAAGAACACGTCTTTTGTTCGGTCATAAAGAACACGTCTTTTGTTCGGTCATAAAGAACACGTCTTTTGTTCGGTCATAAAGAACACGTCTTTTGTTCGGTCATAAAGAACACGTCTTTTGTTCGGTCATAAAGAACACGTCTTTTGTTCGGTCATAAAGAACACGTCTTTTGTTCGGTCATAAAGAACACGTCTTTTGTTCGGTCATAAAGAACACGTCTTTTGTTCGGTCATAAAGAACACGTCTTTTGTTCGGTCATAAAGAACACGTCTTTTGTTCGGTCATAAAGAACACGTCTTTTGTTCGGTCATAAAGAACACGTCTTTTGTTCGGTCATAGAGAACACGATTATTGTTCATAAAAAACTTCTTATTAATATTAATATCAAGATCGTTTAGTGAATGTTAAGACCATTACCTCTGAATGACAGGGTAAATACACAACGAAATCACATTAGCCTGATAGATCTTTACGAAAATAATTGGAGTAAGATGGGGGATCGAACTAGGGTCACTCCAAACGCGCACCTTAACTCACAATACCAAGATGTATTACAAGAAATTTAACCTGGGATCCGTCCAAAATCAACTAGGAGTCCTGAAGCACCGAACTGTTAACCAAGTTTTTACACAATCCCCGCCTGCACTCTGGGGTTATTAATGGAGGTAAGACCCCGCGTCTGGAGAGACCCAGGTTACCTTGAGGTGCTTCCGGGGCTTAGCGTCCCCGTGGCACGGTCGTCGACCAGGCCTCCTGACCCAGGACGCTGATTCGATGCAATTCAGTCCTGCTCCAATAATTTTCGCAGTGTAGATAACTAAGCTCCATCTTCTGGTCCAAGGAGTTTAGTTAGACCAAGATTTATCGACACAATAATAATCAATAATCAATAATCGACCCATGAATTATCGACAGATCGACACAATTCTTAAGGGGATTGAGAGAGATTGAAAGAGAGACGTTCACAATGAATTCCAATAGAATAAAAGGGTGGATGGGTGGTGGCTTCAAAAACAGATGAGCGACAGAGATGCTAAAAAACTATTTTTCTTTTAGCATAAGAGTAGTTAGGAAATGAGCTAAACGAGCAGGTTGTAAAACTGAATTTCATTTACACTTTTCGTAGATTTGATAGAAAAATTGATCAAATAACCGGAGGCTGGAAACGTGGGGTCCAAGAGTTACAACTCGGCCCTGTAGACACAAATATTATAACGAGAAAACACACACATTTCTGACAAATACACTAATATAGATTTATCAACCTATGAATATCATCCTTAATGCCAAAAACCAAAAGTGTTCTAACAGAACAAAGACAAGCAAAATGTCCATATTGCTTTCGGGCCATGACTGTTTCTTGCTTCATATCAAGGTTTTACGTTATTGTATTACAAGCCGGAAAAAAAATATATGGAAAGTAAAACAAAAAATCTTTGTTACTGCCCACTGACCATCGGCGCCTCCTGCCATCGGGTTTAACATCCACGGAAATCTAGTTACAAGACCCTTTGTACACATTACGTGAGGGGAGGATATGATGATAATATGTCATCCCCCAGGTACAAGGGCATTACAGGAAGGTTTATACATAACATACAGCTTAAAAATGAAGAAAAAAGGTTCCAGGAGGTGATGTCACCCGTTGATCTTTCCAGGAAGAGGACACCCGGTGCAGGCCTGGAAAGATTGGGGGGAGAGGGGGAAGGGAGGAAATTGCAATAACTTTCCTTCCACGCATATCCGTCTGCCAGTTTTATGGAGAGAGTAGGAAGCAGGGTAGGGCAGAGCTGTGTACTCACCTATATGTGCTTGCAGGATCGAGCATTGACTCTTGGATCCCGAATGTGTTCCTTGGACCTTGGATGTGTGTGTGTGTGTGTGTGTGTGTGTGTGTGTGTGTGTGTGTGTGTGTGTGTGTGTGTGTGTGTGTGTGTGTGTGTGTGTGTGTGTGGAGGGGGGGGCTTTACTAGGGCACAGGGCGAGACTTGTAGAAATAGGGAAATTAGAAAGAGAGAGAGAGAGAGAGAGAGAGAGAGAGAGAGAGAGAGAGAGAGAGAGAGAGAGAGAGAGAGAGAGAGAGAGTGAGAGAGAGAGAGAGAGAGAGAGAGAGAGAGAGAGAGAGAGAGAGAGAGAGAGAGAGAGAGAGAGAGAGAGACAGAGAGAGAGAGAGAGAGAGAGAGAGAGAGAGAGAGAGAGAGAGAGAGAGAGAGAGAGAGAGAGAGAGAGAGAGAGAGAGAGAGAAAGAGAAAGAGAGAAGATAAAATTATCGATGATTAGAGAAGTAAGAAAATAAAGACACATGGGGAAAATACAGAGAGAGGGAGAGAGACAGACAGACAGACAGAGACAGAGAGAGAGCGAAGTAAGAGAGCCCTAGACAACATGAAGCGGGAAAAAGAATGCAATAGCATTTAAATCCAGGTTTGGATGGCGTATATAGATGAGAGAGCAGGGGATAATCAGAGCGAGAAAATGCATCCACGGATCGTGCGCACCGCCCGCCCAACTGAATACATTCATAAACACGATCATTTTACTTCCCCGTTTCAGGCATTCACCTACCAGACCTCGCCATGGCTCGTTGAACAATTCATGCCCCTTTTTCGTCCAAAAGCAGTGGAGAATATGAGGGAAGGGAGCAGGAATCGAGTAGGAGTGCCTAGACATAGGAGAAAAAAGGGAAAGGAGATGAGAGAGAGAGAGAGAGAGAGAGAGAGAGAGAGAGAGAGAGAGAGAGAGAGAGAGAGAGAGAGAGAGAGAGAGAGAGAGAGAGAGAGAAAGAGAAAGAGAAAGAGAGAGAGAGAGAGAGAGAGAGAGAGAGAGAGACAGAGACAGAGACAGAGACAGAGAGAGAGAGAGAGAGAGAGAGAGAGAGAGAGAGAGAGAGAGAGAGAGAAAAAGAGATTATTAAATGCCAGTAAGGATGTTATTACATTATCAAAGTTTCGTAAATATCAATTTAAATTTTATTAAGCCTCCAGTATCAAAAAATAATTCGACATAGTCCTTGAAGAATGTTAAGAACTGAGTGGGTCCTTGTCTCTCATATTTAATGAGTAATAACAGTTTAATAGAGTAGCGGAATTATGGAGAGTTGCGAAAGCGTTGCTAATCTTTATGAAGGGGTATACGTCATTTGCATCAATCTATCGACCAATCAGCTACATATCTATCGTGGAAGATGGACCCAATGAACAAATCCACAAGGGACGTGACGAGGATTTGAACTTACGTCCGAGAGCATCCCAAACGCTGCCTTAATCGACTGAGCCTGGACATACGTCCAAATGAAGTATGGACCCAAATTTATCCATGATGACGATTTGGCATTAAAGTCTGGAGTGATCCCTGGTCTGAGAGAAATAGGTATTTTCCGGCAAATCTCTTGATTTGCCACCACCTACAATATAAGGTGTACTAAAATGCACTAACCCGAGCCACCCACCTAACCTACCATCGCATTAAACCATGTATGTGTGCCGGTACTTTTCTTAGTACCCCTTATTTTAAACGTTGGGAACCTTAGCATACAAAATGAAGCAATTAGTTATGGGGAAGGCTTGATCTTCAGCCGAGGATTCAAATTTTTTTCTAAATCAGTGAGATGGGAGAGAGAGGGAATTTTCAGGGGAAAGCGCCAAGCTATTACGAATATATAGCACCTGGAAGGGGTCAGGATAAGGATTTGGGATGGGACGGACGGAAGGAATGGTGATAATCGCAAAAATAGACACTTGCAATTATGGCTGATCTTCCTTGAAGCATTCACCGGAAATCTGTCAAGATGGTTTACCTAAACTTTCAAACATTCCAAAATTCACAGCGACTCTAATACGTCTTGAAACAATAACAAATAAATTGGATAATGCTCACTATCTGATGTACAATAATAATGAAATGATAAACTAAACAAGTACATAGTGAATAATTAATCCCTCTTTGCAATCTTTCATTCACTAGCATTGCAATCTTCCCGTCCCTGGCGTGCCAATCACCCGTTTCCCTGGCGATTCTATTCTCCCGTCTCTAGCTTGCCAATCAGACTGCAGGAGAACGCCAGAGTAAGGAAACAGGAGGCTGGGACATCTACCCTGATTGGTTGTCACAGACTGTCTCCAGAATTACCCATTGTCCTTCGGCTTGTTGTGTGATATGGCTACCGACTTGGACGCTAATCCTCCCCATCAGACTAACACCTCAACCAGGCAGATATCCAGAGGGCCAATATCCTGGCCCATCAGACTCTTCAAGCTTGAAGGCAGCACGGGAGATGGCATTGCAGGAGGTAAATTATCCTTGCCAGTATACAGGTAACATGTGAAAGCTTTAATACAAATTAGACGTGTGAGAATGCCTTATTTTGCTCTTTTAAAACTTTCTTATATTGCTTTATTTCTATGAATGAGGAGGTTTGATATATATATATATATATATATATATATATATATATATATATATATATATATATATCACACTAGTGATATATATATATATATATATATATATATATATATATATGTAGGACAGCTTTAACCAAGTAACTCAACTAAAGTGAGAATACCATAACAGGAATTTTCCAATAGAAGTATGCTGCAAACTTTGACGGAACACTTAATAAGCTTTTGTTTATTCAAGTTTTTGCTTGAGATAAAAGTGATTAAAATGTTTCTGGAAGCAAAATAATATTTGAATTTAGAAAAGGTGTTTACTGAGCCAGCAAAGGAACTGCTAATATTTGTTCAGGCTACTTTTCAATGGTGACTGCAACAAGCAATTGCAAAGTATCCCAGAACAAACTTTCGCTTCCAGCTGCGCACGACTCAATCCAAAAGAGGGGAAGGGACTCGCTGGCTAACGGTTGTAATCTAGGACAGGGGAAGGGGAGTTATTGCTAACTGTTGCAAGCATTAGTTTGGATGGGCGTACCAGCTTGCCAAGTCAACTAATTAAAGAATCTGCTATCTGAATCAACCTTCCAAATCTGAATCCTAGTTAATATTCACATCAATATGAATAACGGCTTTGTATTTACCCATATATTTCTGTATCTCATGTCTCATCAACTTAATTTGTCATGAATAGCCATGCAACAGTCAGTCTCTTCAAGGCCACCGCATTGCCATAGGATTATATAATGCCCAGAGTCACATAAAACACTATTTTTAGCCATACACATAAATTATAATACAAAATATATTCACAGTTTCCAACTCTCGGCTTCTCGCTGGTGGCCCTACACCAATCCTAGTCTCTGGAGAATATCCTGGCTCTCACATTCCTCGCCTAATATTCGTCACTGAAGAACATGACAAACATTCTTCTCACGATTCCTTGCTTACGAGTTGTCACCTCTGGTCAGACAGCTCCAATGGTAGTCTCTGTCAGCTAAGGAGATGACGAGTCGTACCCCACGGCTATGTTTGAAGACTGTTCTCCTTCTCGAGGTCCTGGCAAGAAATGACTGTCTGCCCCGCTCATCATTCGGCCAAGAAATTCCCTCTGCCAACATGAGTGAGTCTGGCAACCATCATGGCAAACTCCCTACTGTGCCATACCATCTTCTTGAGGTTATTTTGAGATGATTTCGGGGCTTAGCGTGAGCCGTACTATGTCTTAAAACACTTCCAGCCTAATGGTAGAATTGCGGTATCAATTGTGTTATGTTCTCATAAGTTATGTTCTCTTATGTTATGTCAATCGGTCGTATGTTTTTCTTCACTGTCGACAGTGAAGAAAAACATAAGAAATATTGAGAAAATTCGTGTTAGAATTATTAATCTTACCTTTTCGGTCATATTCAACAACATATTTATAATATATATATATATATATATATATATATATATATATATATAAAATGTGCAACCGATTTCAATTAAAAGGAAACAAAATCGGAGAGTTAAACGAACTTTGATAGGTGACTTTTGACATAGGCGCCTGACAGCTGAGTGGACAGCGCTTCGGATTCGTAGTTCTGTGGTTCTGGATTCGATCCCCGGTGGAGGCGGAGACAAAAGGGTAAAAAGTTTCTTTCACCCTGATGCCCATATTACCTAGCAGTAAATAGGTACTTGGGAGTTAGACAGCTGCTACGGGCTGCTTCCTGGGGGTGTGTAACAAAAAGGAGGCCTGGTCGAGGATCGGGCCGCGGAGACGCTAAGTCCCAAAATCATCTCAAGATAACCTCAAGATAGAAAGGGCACTCACACACAGAACGAGTGCATAACGACCTTAGTGCATAAGGCCTGACTGAATAAAAGCTTGAGCGCATAAAATCTTGAGTGCATAAAAGCCTGAGTGCATGAAAGTCTGAGTGCATGAAAGTCTGAGTGTGACCTAGACCTGGCCTTTGACTGGCCAGCAGTCTCCAGCCACAATGGTCAACGTCTCTCAAAAAAAGGGTCACTTGCACACATTAACCAAAGAACGAAGACTCTGGCTAACATCCATTCTCTAATTTATTTTTTTTCCTCGGGAAGGTCCATTAGTTCCGCTTTACAGTTTCTGTAAAGTTATTATAACGGGAGATCCGAGTGTGGCTGGGGGTGTTGTTGGTGTGGCGCTGGGTTGTTGGTGTGGCTGGTGGTGGGTTGTTGGTGTGGCTGGTGGTGGGTTGTTGGTGTGGCTGGTGGTGGGTTGTTGGTGTGGCTGGTGGTGGGTTGTTGGTGTGGCTGGTGGTGGGTTGTTGGTGTGGCTGGTGGTGGGTTGTTGGTGTGGCTGGTGGTGGGTTGTTGGTGTGGCTGGTGGTGGGTTGTTGGTGTGGCTGAAGTTTTGCTGGAATGGCTGTGTGTTGCTGCCAGGGCAAAGAGGGTTAATATAAAAATACATCAAATTATAAAAGACCAATTGACCCATATGAGGTAGCTTCTATACCAACCCAATCTAATTCACGTATATGTCTCACCTACGCCTGAAACAATCTCACTATCCCACGTCCGTTTCGTAAATCATTAATTTCCAAAACCAGTATTTACCCAGGTGTTTTCTGCACCTAAACTTATGCAATTTGTATTCATTGTCTCATGTTATGTTTTGTGATGCTGTATCTTGTAAATTTCCCTCTTGTAATGCCCTTTCATCTAGTTACATAACCTAAACTCTTCGTTTTGTTACACAATGTAAATTGAACTTATTTTAATCTGCTTCATAATTAGGATTTCTAATTTCTGGGATTTTTTATTATCTTTTTCTACTACGTGCCCAATTGAATTGATGGCGACTACAACTGAGCTGTATAATCTAAATGGGGCCAAACAAGGGCATAAAATCTGGGAACACGTGCTTCAGTGGGAAAAATGGGAACACGTGCTTCATGTAAAGTTTTGCAACCAATGCTGTCGAGCAAATCTAAGATGCGAAAAAACTTTAAGTTTATTCCTTGCTTACAAAGTCAAGATAAATGTAAAGAAAATAATTTTACGTTTCAATTGTAACTATTCTGCAATTGAATCGTAGTGTTCTGTTTACCTCATTCCCAACATTTATGCATTAAAGTACACTGAAATCACAAATATCATGATATTCGTGTCTCTTTCGCATTCAGATCTTGCAATTTCAGTAATGTCCAGCTGTTAACTCTATTATCATTTCATGGTTTTCAGAGTCTTACATTTGTCAGCATTAAACGGCCTTAGCCTGATCTCTTGCCCATTTTAAAAGTCTAAACATTTTAAATGTTTGTCAACCCATTGTAAAAGTCAGTCTGATTATTTTTGGTGGTTAGTGAAGCTAAAATGAAGCTGGTTCAGCTTCATTTCCTCTTTTTGACACTTTTCTTCCTCGTCAAATTTGTCTAAACAATTTGTGTGAAACAATGTGAAACTTTTCACTGGGTATTGAGTTAATAGAACTCTATTAACTTCACTGACCTCGCTACCGAAGGACGGGCAGTAAACAAGAAGAATGACGTAGAGACTAAGAGGGAATTCTAATAATAAGGGAAGGGTAAAGCGCCAAACCATTATGACTATATAGCACTTGGAAGAGGGTCAGGATAAGGATTTGGGATGGGACAGGGAGGGGAAGGAATGGTGCCCAACCACTTGGATGGTCATGGATTGAACGCGGACGTGTATGAAGCGAGACCCTCGCTCTACCGTTCAGCCCAATTGGTTGGGACTAAGGTTCTCTTCCCAACCAAGTGGTTGGGAAGAGAACATGCTGTTGAGTGTATTGTGCTGTAAAAGCAATCTTTTGTTTTTATTCACGACGTTGTGTCATGTACTGAATCTTGAGATAATTGGTCTAAGTGGAGACCCAACATATATATTTTTTTTCACTGGTGAAGACTGGTGGAGTGATTAATCCTGCTAGGATTGAAAGAGAGATTAGGGAACCGTGCAAGAGTGTTTGGCATTTTCTAGATGTAGGAGAACACGTGCTTCATGCAAAGTTTTGCAACCAATGCTGGCGAGCAAATCTAAGATGCGAAAAAACTTTAAGTTTATTCCTTTGCTTGCAAAGTTCAGCTCGTGGCTCTTCAAGGTTACTGAAAAATCTTAATTCACAACGAAGATTTTCGCTTTATGGTTGAACTTTCTATCTATTTATTTCATACTTTCTCTGTCTCTCTCTCTCTCTCTCTCTCTCTCTCTCTCTCTCTCTCTCTCTCTCTCTCTCTCTCTCTCTCTCTCTCTCTCTCTCTCTTTACTCATAAAGCCATCTCCCAAGAATTGAGACAAACCGACAGAGCCTCACTCAAAAGTTCCTTGTTTTTATTTGTGCAAGAAAAAAATGTCGTTTAAGTCTCTCTTTCGCCCAATTCTAAGACAAGTGAAGAATTTCCTCGGGTGGGGAAGGGCGGGCTTGATCGCAGCAAATCTTTTAAGCTCGTTTTTTGGTTCGTTCCTCGAAATCCCTATCTCGTAAATTCCGTACAAAACGGCTCCACCTCGTCCGTTCCCTGCTCCTGCTGCTGCAGAACCCACCGTCTTTGTGTTTATATGTTGTATTTATGAAT
>NC_091235.1:12458900-12653900 GCF_040958095.1 Procambarus clarkii
GTCGGGGATTGAACCCCGACAGGTTCGATTTCTGGTATTTCAGACAAACTCATTCGAGAATGACTATCAGTGAGATGTGAGGTAATAGATCGCTGCCTCAGTTTATTGCTAGAAACTTTATTTTTTGTTATTGGTCTTTTTTTTTTACATGTTCCTCTCTACTTATACTATTTCCTCACTACCCTTTCTTTCCTCACGCTCCTGTTACCTCATAGTAATCTCACCTTACATTCCTCTTTCCTTTCCTCTTTTCTTACACCCCTTTCCCTTCTCACCCCCCATCTCCTCACCTCCTCCCTATCTCACACATCGCTGTCCTCTCACACTCCTCTCTCCTCAAACTCCTCTGTCCTCACACTCCTGTCGACTTGGAAAAAATTAAGATCGAGAAAAAAACTGTAAGGTGTTAAGTCTGCATCAAACTCCACTTCTCCGTTTACAAAAGAATCGAAACTTGTTGTGAAAAGTTGCCAAACCTTATTGTGCGGATGAAGGAAGTTCACGGCAACGCTTGACAGAGTATTTCCCTCTCCTCCTCTCTCTCTCTCAGTGTCTTTTTAACAGTGTTTTTCTTGGCTTTGTTCCATTCTGGTGAGGACATCATGGTGTATGCTCCGAGGCAGTGCTCAGTCTGACCTCTTGCATGTTCTCGACTTACCATTTACTGGGGCATGGTTCGAAAAGGGATGCGCTTGGATATTAAGCAAGGTTCTCCCTATCTACCCCCGTAGGTCAACGACTGACCTTTTCCCGTGTGCAACCCACAACAGTTGCCTAACTCCCGTTTACATAATTACTGCAAGGTGAACTGAGACATCAGTTGTGAGCTGGCTTCACTCTCCATTTCTCTCTATCTTATACATTATATATATATATATATGTCGTACCTAGTAGCCAGAACGCACTTCTCAGCCTACTATGCAAGGCCCGATTTGCCTAATAAGTCAAGTTTTCCTGAATTAATATATTTTCTCTAATTTTTTTCTTATGAAATGATAAAGCTACCCATTTCAATATGTATGAGGTCAATTTTATTTTATTGGAGTTAAAATTAACGTAGATATATGACCGAACCTAACCAACCCTACCTAACCTAACCTAACCTATCTTCATAGGTTAGGTTAGGTTAGGTAGCCAAAAAAGTTAGGTTAGGTTAGGTTAGGTAGGTTAGGTAGTCGAAAAAACATTAATTCATGAAAACTTGGCTTATTAGGCAAATCGGGCCTTCTACAGTAGGCCAAGAAGTGCGTTCTGGCTACTAGGTACGACATATATATATATATATATATATATATATATATATATATATATATATATATATATATATATATATATATATATATATGACAGTGTCAGACCACAGAGGAAAATTGAAACAGGAATTTCCTTAATTACTTTCGTATATTAATGCATCTTCAGAAGGAATCACTCCTTTTGAAGATGTATTAATATACGAAAGTACTTAAAGAAATTCCTGTTTCAATTTTCCTCCGTGGTCTGACACTGTCAGATTTTTAATCACGTGTTTATTTTCGTGATATACACACACACACACACACACACACACACACACATATATATATATATATATATAAACTGCAAGATTGCTGTGTTACTACTCTTATTATTAACAAGGGTCATAATAGAATTAATTAACCCAAAAGTTTCAAAAATTTGCTTCCTCAGAAAATAACGAGCCACTTCAGGTCACTAAAGGTGAGAAGGCAAGGACATAAGAAGCTAAACAAAATGTGTGTGTGGGGGGAGGGGGAGGGGTGGCGAGGGGAGGAGGAGGGCGAAGAGTCAAGGGTGGACCAATGGTGAGAGGAAGAGGTCAAAGAGGAACCAACGAGAGGAGGTATAGAGGAATAAACATCAAATCCACTAATCTGAAAAGGGGGTTTGGACACCAACAGAGTCCAAAGCATTAAAAACGTAATTTGTTAACCGTTACTGTTTTATTGTTTAATTGGATGTATTTGTATAGTTGGTTTATGATAGCGTACAAACCAGCGACCTATTATCTGACTATAACTTATCCAATTTGTTGAGTGGACTCATCCAGATTAGTATTCACCCAGCAACTTAATGACACAGTACTCTCAGAAAACAAGAATGTGATCAACACGGACTTCCTGGAAGGACAAAAGAGCGTTACTAGCGAGGTCAATAAGGTGCTATAGTGGGCTGTATCGCATGTGTGACCATTGCTGAATATTATCCCTCTTGTGTCAAGCTAGACCTACATGAATGTGGTGTCTCATACTAGTCAATCTGGTCATCAAAAGTTCCCCTTTCCCCCCACACCCCAGATAAGGTTGTTGAAGTTGTGGAATTAAAAGAAGACTTCATCCATATGCAGGCGATGAGTCACATTAACGTGGCTAAAGAATGTTGACCAGACCACACACTAGAAGGTGAAGGGACGACGACGTTTCGGTCCGTCCTGGACCATTCTCAAGTCGATTATGAATTTGACTTGACGATTGTGAATTTTCTTCATCCAGTCTACTGATTAGACTTTTACTCCATTGCCAAATTTCGTCTCTTCCAACTTTAAAATGTTTTAAACAGAAAATTTCAGCTGATACCCGGAAACAACAGGAGCGGAGTGTGTGGTGCAATGCCGGACAGTTCAGTTCCCACACAGTGTTCGGGGATGTGGCCGAGCCTCTGTTAATAATAAGTTCATCAGGAAGTTGATCAATATGTAAGAGGTGAATCAGCAAGTGAATATATACATTGATGAGTTCCCTCATTAGTAGGCCACACTATAGCCTATGACTGGTGGGGGGAGAAGAGGAAAGTTGGGTAGGAGAGAGTGTGTGCGAGAGAGAGAGATAGAGAGAGACCGAAAGAGAGAGAGAGAAACACAGAGATATGCTGGAAATGTATCAACGCTGACATATCTACTGATAAAGAGTACTGCCAAGGAGTCATATTTCATTAATGGATTCCTAAAGTTATTAAATATTCATGTTAGGCAAACCTCGCTATGCGAAAATTATGCGTTTGTCGACTTCCTCTTGGCTTCATTCGCCAACTGTTATTGTCTAATTATATTATAAAGTGAGTTTATTTTCGATTAAAATTATGTTTGTTCACGTCCTATATCATTATCAATATTATAGTAAGAAAATGCTATATTTTCGTTTTCCAAATTCTATGAAGTTTCCGATAGTTTTGTGCAGTTTCCGGTAATTCTGCAAACCAGAATTACCAGTCAGAAAGGAGGCAAATTATCAAAAGTGTGGCTGTGAAATGACATATCTTTATTTTCAAATTCTCCTTAAAAAATGTGGTCAAAGAGTTATTTATAAGCATTTATTATTTATCTTAACCCACTGGTGTTCTGGTTGTGTCACAGGCAGTAAGTACTACGGCTGAAGGCTATTTCTTATAATAATAATGTAATTGAAAAGTCCATGAAGCTATAAAATTTTGTTTATATAACTATGGGAAAGGTATTACAATGAATCCAGCGTCCCGCTCAATATTAGGAAATCAAACCGATGCCTTAGCTGTATAAAATTAATACGTTTAATTCAGATCTCTAACTTAAATAGGCAGAAATTCTGATACATTATTCTGAAGGGGGATTGCTTTGTAAACCTTTTTTATGTTACCAGAGCCTTCAAGGCCACGTAAAAAAGGCTATTATAAGTAAATTTGACCATATTGACAGCTGGTTGAAAACAGTTATTTAACAGTTGGTATCAGAGTTTTTATAATTTATTTTTAAGTGATCTGTAAAATGGTGATGCAAGTAGGATGACTTGTGTGTAGGGTGGAGACGTTTGAGACGTATCTTAGGTGTGCATTCCAGCTCTCACTGCGACTTTCTGCGAGGTCTAATGTACACACCTACAAAACAAAACAAAATAATAATTCCCGAACATATAACCTGCATGAAACCCCCAAAAATCAGGTAATAACCAATGGAATTCATAAGCTCTTTATATCTTTATTCCTTCATTCTCTAGTCAATGGCCACTTGATCTTCGCATATTTTTTTTTTAATTAAATTTTTAAATAAAAGTTTGATATATATATCCACTTCCTAAAAGAATAGGGGTGGGAGGAGAAGAAAATATCAAAGTGTTCAGTGAGGATCCACACGGTCTTCTCTGAGTACTCTTTATTTTCTTCTCCGAGGCTATGGGTTCCTACACTTGCAGCAGAGGTGGTACTCCTTCCAGGTATAAAAAAATAATATACATATATGTATATATATATATATATATATATATATATATATATATATATGTATATATATATATATATATATATATATATATATATATATATATATATATATATATATATATATATATATATATATTGGTGTTGTGACGATAATCTCCTTCAAGAGATTGAGCCTGCTCTTCCCTCCAAAAGACGTCGATATAAAAAACAAGTATAGAAGAAAAATCCAACAACGACAACACCAGCAAGGTTTGCCAGAGCGCAAAACGTATGCAGCCAGAAACACCTGCTCCACCTCAAACCGCCAAACTACCTGTCTTGTCGCCGGCTCCTCGCTGATTGGCCGCGGGTCTAGCTGCAACTGCACTCCACCCACCATACTACTTGATGTCTGGGGCCGCCACGACCTCAGTCTTCAGAATATCCCGTGCTTTCGACAGGTTAACACGTCTCGTTGGTAGACTAAAGCCCCAGGCTTACGTGTACTAAGAGAAGTGATAGCTTGAAGCCAATATTCCGGCACCTATTTACTTGTTTCACACTTGTTATTTGTTCATTTGTCTTAACGTAACTTTTCATTTTTGCCATTCGATTATTCTTATTACTTTGATTGATTTTATTATACGAATTTGTATGTCCATTTTTATTTATGTTTTGATTTCTTTAACGTAATTAAAATTTCATTGTTAAAATTTACTTGTGTTTTGTGTGTCTTCTCCTTACCTTACCACAGACGAAGTTCCAGATTTTTTTTTTTTTTTTTCTATATGTGACGAGGCCATACCCCTAGCTTTTGAACAGCCGAACACCAACGCGTTACCGTCAGTGTATACTGGCAGCAGGTTTTCTTTCAAACATGTTTCATTGAATATGACTGCATATTCTGTGTTTATTATTTTCTGGTTTAGGGCTTCTATCCCTTTAACTATTTTCTTAGCATCAGGGCTTAATTGAAATAGGAGTTCTCCAAAACTCATTTTCGTACTTTTGAGGTGAAGAAAAGAAGTGATTTACTATAGAGTGTATTACACTTATTTATATAATTTGCACAACGTTTCGAACCTCCATGGTTCATTCTCAAGTGAACAGATCTTACAATACTAGTTGATTTTATACCCGCACTGGGTCAGGTGATAATACAATAAAGGTGAAAACATGGGGGGATACATAAGGGATAAATGTGAGGTGAAACATAGAGGCAGCAGAAGGCTTATTGGCCCATACGAGGCAGCTCCTATCTAAACACAAAGATTAATCCAATGTAATTGGCCTATTATGTTGGACATTGTCTTCTGTGTTGGCATCGATATGTTCTTGTCTTGTCCTTACTCTCATGGTGGGTAGAGTAAATAGTTCCGTGATTTGGGTGTTCATGGTAGGTCGCTCTATTCTTATGTGAATTGCCTCAAGAATTTGTAATCTTCTTGCATCTTGGGTTTTGTCTATTATGCAGGTATTCTTGTTCAACATTTCTCTGGTTAGAGTAATGTCATGGGCTTGTCTCATGTGATTCCTAGGGGCACCAGATTGAAGATGGCATGTCAAACGCCTCGTCAGCTTGGTCGACGTCATACCTATGTACTTACATTGAAGGTTACATCCTTCGTGGGGGCAAGTGTACATGTATACAACGCTTGACTGCTGTAGAGGGTTCTCCGTCGGCTTCGGGCTGTTTTTGATAAGGAGTTCGGAAGACTTCTTGGTTTTGTAGAATATTATCAGGTTTATGTTTTGATTAGGAGTAGTGCTTTTTACTCCTTTACGGGTTCAGGATTGAACGGGTTCAGGATTGTTCAATGTTCAGGATTATATATATATATATATATATATATATATATATATATATATATATATATATATATATATATATATATATATATATATATATTAGTATATTTTGGTAGCAGTCTTTCCTGTAGACATATATTATTAAATATGACCGAAAAAGTAAGATTAATAATTCTAACACGAATTTTCTCAATCTTTCGTACATTGCGCTTCACTGATGGAGGTAAATCAAAAATCACTTCTCCAAAATTCATTTTTATTTCTAGTCTGACGCGACACGGGCGCGTTTCGTAAAACTTATTACATTTTCAAAGACTTCACAAATACACAACTGATTAGAACTTGCGTTTCCCTGATTTTATATCTACATTTGAGTGAGGTGGGAAGGGTGATGTGGCATTACATTTGAGTGAGGTGGGAAGGATGATGTGGCATTACATTTGAGTGAGGTGGGAAGGATGATGTGGCATTAACACAAGACAGAACACTAGGGGATATTAATAGGGTATTAAAAGTATCAACACAAGACAGAACAGAAACAATGGGTATTGAATAGAAGTGTTTGTAGAAAGCCTATTGGTCCATATTTCTTGATGCTTCTATATTGGAGCGGAGTCTTGAGGTGGGTAGAATATAGTTGTGCAATAATTGGCTGTTGATTGCTGGTGTTGACTTCTTGATGTGTAGTGCCTCGCAAACGTCAAGCCGCCTGCTATCGCTGTATCTATCGATGATTTCTGTGTTGTTTACTAGGATTTCTCTGGCGATGGTTTGGTTATGGGAAGAGAAATCTCTTCCCATAACCAAGAGAAACTTTCACTTTCTTATGACATCATAAGAAGGAAAGTGAAAAGCCATGCAACCTCCGAAGAGACAACTAACACAACACCTATACCCCCTATTAGACTATTTTACAGGAACTTCTTTTCCACAGCTCATAAAACAGAGGAAAGGGTCCTGAAAGATATTGTTAATAGAAACGTTATCCCTACAGACAAAAATCAGAGGATACAACTGACGATTTACTATAAAACCAGAAAAACGGCCAGCCTACTCATGAGAAACTCTCCAGACACGAAACAGAACGCTTTAAAAGAGACTAACGTCGTCTATGCCTTCAAATGCCCACTTGGGGACTGTAAGCTCCAAAAAACCCAGTATATAGGCAAGACAACAACATCTCTTTCTAGGCGTTTAACGATGCATAAACAACAGGGCTCCATTAAGGAACATATAATCTCTTCCCATAACCAAACCATCGCCAGAGAAATCCTAGTAAACAACACAGAAATCATCGATAGATACAGCGATAGCAGGCGGCTTGACGTTTGCGAGGCACTACACATCAAGAAGTCAACACCAGCAATCAACAGCCAATTATTGCACAACTATATTCTACCCACCTCAAGACTCCGCTCCAATATAGAAGCATCAAGAAATATGGACCAATAGGCTTTCTACAAACACTTCTATTCAATACCCATTGTTTCTGTTCTGTCTTGTGTTGATACTTTTAATACCCTATTAATATCCCCTAGTGTTCTGTCTTGTGTTAATGCCACATCATCCTTCCCACCTCACTCAAATGTAATGCCACATCATCCTTCCCACCTCACTCAAATGTAATGCCACATCACCCTTCCCACCTCACTCAAATGTAGATATAAAATCAGGGAAACGCAAGTTCTAATCAGTTGTGTATTTGTGAAGTCTTTGAAAATGTAATAAGTTTTACGAAACGCGCCCGTGTCGCGTCAGACTAGAAATAAAAATGAATTTTGGAGAAGTGATTTTTGATTTACCTCCATCAGTGAAGCGCAATGTACGAAAGATTGAGAAAATTCGTGTTAGAATTATTAATCTTACTTTTTCGGTCATATTTAATAATATATATATATATATATATATATATATATATATATATATATATATATATATATATATATATATATATATATAATATAATCAACAGGTCGAGTAGGGTTATCCAAAGCTGGAAACTTAACATTAAAATTTTTTTACTGTCACAAAGACTTGTTGATAAGCAATTTAAATCCTGTTGAAGCCAGATCCCTGTTGTATGAGCTGAGTATGTTAAGTGAGTTTGATTTATAATGATCCATGAATCTCATGATTTAAAACATTATATTTTCATACAATTATGTATTTCCAGTGTTTATATTAGTAAATATGGTACTTTTAGCTGTAAATAAATCTGTATTGTATCTCATAGTTTTAACCTATACTCTGTTTTATGTAAAAAAGTTAAAAAAAAATATGTTTAAACAAGAGGTAATCAATTATTACTTCTATTATTACTAATAATATTGCTGCTACTAATACTAATGTTACTATTACTACCCATTATACTTTAACTATATATGTTTTCATTAGAATTACTATTACCATTAGCACTCATTAGCATTACATGATTCGCAAATGTAAAACATTCAAGGAAATCGATTAATTTGAGACAGATATGAGGGAATACTTCCCGAATGTATGAGCAGTCAACAAATGAGTCGTTTCAAAAGTAAAGACAGTAGGGGGGATCTACCTTCACCCATGATTTAAAGCAGGTACAGGAAACAAAGTTATCGCATTAGACCGTCGACAGTCGCATTAGACGGTCGACAGGTGTTGGAATTCACTCTCCATGAACAAAAACTCTTACGTACGTGACTCGATCCTTCAGGCCAGCATATTTGGGTTTCTGGAACAATGCAATTACGCTATGCATGCCTGTTTTTGGAGATATACTATGAATATATACAAAATTTGCCAGTGCAGGTCACTGATCATATGCCTCAGTATCACGAACTATCTGGCGAGATGAGAATTTCAGTATAACATAGCTTGCTCTTGAAAAGAAAGTAAAAAGTAATCCTTCATTTAGTCTAGGGTAATTTTGCCCATGTACTCTGTCAGTATGACGAGCTCCAGAAGCCAATGTTCAGGAGGGCTCTCAACTTGACTCAGATGACGTAGGGACCAAGCGACACTTCCAGTCAGATTTGGAGGAACAGGCATCCTCGTGCATTGGTGCCAGTGATTTAATAGAGACGCTCCTACCATGGCGGATGAGAGACTGGGTAGGAGTTCATCGAACGAGCCAGCGAGTGTGACACTATTGCACATCATTCATTCCGACCACCAGCCACAAGAAATCAGAGACAGACTCACTGGGATAGTCCCATAATAGAAAAAGATTGCCACAACCATGCTCAAATATCTGTTAGGAACAAAGCCCACCTCCTAGCGATAAAATAGAAACACGTAATGTCTTGGGATTTCTTATCTGCTATACCTAACTCAACTCTGGGAACACGACTTAATCATGATAATCTTCGTATTGGTTTAGCCCCACACTTTGATTCCTCCCGTCCTCACCGGACACAAACGCAGGACAATAACTTGCAATATGAATCAGAAAATCTTTGGAGGAGGACGGGAGTCAAACCTGCGTCCTGGATAACCCCAAACTTTCACATATACAGTAAAAGATAACTATAACAATGGGGGAAGCAGGAGAAGCACATACTCACGAAATCACCATTTTTTTCTTGTGTGTTCTTCATTTCTTCTCTGAGGCTATGAGTTCCAAGAATTTTGCCTGAGGTTGTACCCTCTATAATATATATATATATATATATATATATATATATATATATATATATATATATATATATATATATATATATATATATATATATATATATATTAAACGAATTATTGATGAAAACTGCTCTCTGCGCTCCTAAACAGTGAAGTGAGGCATGGCTTCCTCCCGAATGATTAAAGAGGACAGACAAACGCGATTTATGACACTCGTTAACATGAAGTAAAGCTGGAGTTTGTTGGGGTAGAAGCGGGTCGGCGGTCCAGCAAACATACTCCGCTGATTTATGTCCAACTCCAGCATATAATTAGGGGAGGGACGGGGTGTTGAAAGATGCAAATACCTGTTAATTATAAGAATTATTTGAGCGTATTTCACAAGAGGGGTTTAATTTGTATGGAGTCGAGTTTAAGTTGAAATATTACTTAGCATTTATGGTTTAATTAAAATTAAGTGTAGGATAATCTCGTTTGTTGTTGTTTAAGGTTTATTGCTGCAGCTAAATAGATCTTCCCAGTGCATCTTTGTATAACATATTCATTATAATTATCTAGATTCGTAACTAGTGTGATTATAATGAATCGCAACTAGTGTGATAACAATTATTCTCTAGCAGCAGGATAATAATACAATGAACTTGTATGACAATACTGAGGACGAAAATTGTGTAGCTATGAATATACCAATTTTGGGTATACAGGAAAATAGGTCAAGCCCCTTGTGTATTATCTTCCTTCGCAACATTTATCCTATTTAGCATTAAAATTGCACGTTCTTTGCTCACGGCACCTCGCTCTGCAGCGAATTATAGTCATCCACAATATTTGTTTATATACAAATTCTTTCACAATATCTTTTTTATTTTTACGCTCGCATAATTGAGTGTTTTAATTCTAACTTAAATTTAATCTCAAATTGGAGGAATAAAAGGTTATTTACGTAACTTTCCCCATCCCATGAAGCATTTGAAAGTATTAAAAGTGTTTTTCTATCTTCCTCCTTTTGAATTCTCCACGAATGTTCTTGTATTGCTTTTGAGTTTATTATTTGGAAAGGAATAATTGCCCGGAATGTTCATATATGTTGCCATGCATGTTTCCATGGATGTTCATATATTACGATACTTGTATATAATCCTCACTCTCAAGTTAATAATAACAACTTTATCGTACGAAGAAAATATTTTGTCACCCAAGGAGAAGATTGGAGGAGATTTATGATCCTTATCAATGTGAAAATTATCATCCGAGACGGCAAAGACTTGACCAAATGCCCCAAAGGCCCAAACAAGCGAATATGGTCAAAATAGAAAGGCGCCAAGAAGCGACTTCATTCTCCTTCCGTGTGACGAGGAGAAGAATATGCTAACAATATGCTTCTCCCACATGCTAAGAAAATAGACACTCTATCGCATGCCAGGGCAAGTCACTACTCTCCCGCACTCTCACACCCAGTAACAATACGTAAATAGTGCTTTTATGGCAACACGGCAAAACAAATCATTTAGAACATAATTTAGGAGACGTAAAGCTAGTTATTTTCCTCAGGATGATCATGAATGTATATCATTATTATGTTATTTATGTACTTATAAATCATCCGTATTTTTGTAGATGAAGAAACTTGTATTTTTTTTTAAATATAGAGGCGAAAAACATACATGGTTACACGTTGAAATAATAAATATATGAACAATATAATTAAATTATATATATTTTGATCGTAACCAATCAAGGGAGGTATTCCCCGTCTTAATCCCAGGTAAATCTCACAGTATGAACAATATCATAACAATACTTCATGCATAGTATGCTGCAATATGCCGTCACAAATATTTATTTTGTAAATTGTGTTACTGTACAATGCTGAGTCCAACACTGAAAATACGTTTACATTGTATACATTTTAGTAAAAAACTAGAAACTGATATAAAATAAATGTTGCATTATTTGTTTTGTACAATACTGTATGTGGATGTGGTTATGGAGGGGTTGTATTTGGTAGATGAGGGCAGCTTGTATTGTGATGATGGTGGTAGTTGTGGTGGTTATGGTGGTAGTGGTGGACAAGATTCTAGTGGAGTAGAGTGGTATAATAAGTTCAATCAGTACAATGCATACAGGAAATATAATGAATACAGGAGTACATAAAATTAAATATAAAATGAGCACCTAAATAAGTTGAATGAGTGTTATGAACTCTTGAAGTATAATGAATATATTTGGGTGGCAGGTTTGTGGGACTGTGGCCGACATATGACCGGTTGTGGTGGTGGCGGTGGCAGTGGTGGACACAGTGGTGGAGACAGTGGTGGAGACAGTGGTGGAGACAGTGGTGGAGACAGTGGTGGAGACAGTGGTGGAGACAGTGGTGGAGAAGAAACTGGCAGAGTAAAGAGCGTACAAAACAAGGCAGCATGTAGAATAAACACAAATATACTTGTTTTGAAAGACACAGAGATCACGAAGTGTAATGAGTGCGGATTACAATGATTTCAAGGTACAATGAATTCAGGGAGTACAATGACTGTGCAATGTGAACCAGTGCAGAGTGGTTGGGAATATAGCTCTAAAAGTATAACAGAGGAGTGTAAAGAACAATACGGAGTACCAGTATATCGCATACAGGATGTATAATGAGAAGACGAAGTCAAAGAGTATAATGGGCATAGGCCTTCGGGTTTTTTAAATTAGTTTAATAATTAAAAGGACAAGAATAAAAGCTCAAAGAGCATTATAAGTTCAGGGTCTAGAATGAGCCCAGGGTCTATAATGAGCTCAAGATCTATAATGAATCCAAGGGCTATAATGACTCAAGAAAGTGAATATTTATGTTACGGTTGTGAAGTGGGTGCAGGGTATAGGATTACATGTGTATTGGGGAGGGGCTGGTTGGGTGGTGGTTGGTTGTTAGCGAAAGGTGGGGGGTGGTAGGTATGTGGTTGGTGGTGGCTAAAGCAGTTGATTATCGTGGAGGTGGTAACCTTGCTTTGGTCCCGAGGATCAACGTCCACGCGGCCCGGTCTCTGACCAGGCCTCCTGGTGGTGATGGTGGTGATGTGTTGGAGGCAGACATGTACATTTTGGTGATGGTGGTGGAGAGAGGCACACGCACACACCGCTCCAGTGCCAGGTAAGTCCACTACGGGCTCACCATAGCCCGTGCTACTTGCCCCGCTCCTGTGCCAGGTAAGTTATGGGCTCACCATAGCCCGTGCTACTTAGAACTTGTTCCGAGTAGCTAAATCTATAACAACATGGAGAGAGGAGTGTAGGTAGTGGTAGTGGTAGTAATATGCATTTAGAGAAGTGTATGTGTGTGTGTGTGTGTGTGTGTGTGTGTGTGTGTGTGTGTACTCACCTAGTTGATCATAGAATTCCAGAAGGTTTGTTAGGCACGATTTCCCTGTCCAGAACCCATGTTGATGTTTGTTCACAAACCTAATGTTCTCCAGGTGTGCAACCAGTCGTAGCCTAATTATTCTTTCCAGTATTTTACAGGGGATGCTTGTCAGTGATACAGGTCTATAGTTAAGTGCCTCCTCCCTATTACCTTTCTTGAAGATCGGCACGACATTTGCCTTCTTCCAGCAACTGGGCAATTCTCCTGACATAAGTGACTCATTAAAGATCATTGCCAGAGGCACGCTGAGGGCCTGTGCTGCTTCTTTTAGTATCCACGGTGATACTTTGTCTGGTCCAACTGCTTTAGTTGCATCTAGAGTTGTCAACTGTTTCATTACCTCCTCTGCTGTCACCTCTATATCTGATAGTCTTTCATCTAGGGTAACCCCTTCCAACAATGGGAGCTGCTCAGGCTCGGTAGTGAACACTCCATGGAAACTGGCATTCAGTGCCTCGCAGATTTCCTTGTCACTTTCAGTATATGCCCCCTCTGTCTTCCTTAGTCTTGTCACTTGGTCGTTCACCGACATTTTTCTTCTTATATGACTGTGTAGTAACTTAGGTTGTTTTTTCGCTTTGATTGCAATATCGTTCTCATAGTCCCTTTCCGATGTTCGTCTTATGTTAATGTAATCGTTCCTAGCTCTGTTGTATCTGCTTCTGTTGTCCTCTGTTCTTTGTCTTCTGTACTTCCTCCACTCCCGCCTGCTGGCCATTTTTGCTTCCTGACACTGTCTATTAAACCATGGGTTATTATATTCCTTCTTATTTTTTCCCTTTACCGTTGGTATAAATCTCTCTTCGGCCTCCTGGCATTTCTGTATGACTAGGTCCATCATATCTTGGACTGTTTTTCCTCTAATTTCTTCCTCCCACTGCACTTCACCCAGATAGTCCCTTATCCTCTTATAGTCCCCTTTCCTGTAGTCAGCTCTCCTTTCCCAGATCTCTTGTCCCATGGTCATAAGTTTGTATGTGTGTGTGTGTGTTTACTAGTTGTGTTCTTGCGGGGGTTGAGCTTTGCTCTTTCGGCCCGCCTCTCAACTGTCAAACAACTGTTTACTAACTACTTTTTTTTTTTCCCCCACCCCACACACACACACACCCCAGAAAGCAGCCCGTGACAGCTGACTAACTCCCAGGTACCTATTTACTGCTAGGTAACAGGGGCACTTAGGGTGAAAGAAACTTTGCCCATTTGTTTCTGCCTCGTGCGGGAATCGAACCCGCGCCACAGAATTACGAGTCCTGCGCGCTATCCACCAGGCTACGAGGCCCCTGGGTGTGTGTGTGTGTGTGCGTGTGTGTGTGTGTGTGTGTGTGTGTGTGTGTGTGTGTGTGTGTGTGTGTGTGTGTGTGTGTGTGTGTGTGTGTGAACTTACCTAATTGTACTCACCTAATTGTGCTTGCGGGGGTTGAGCTCTGGCTCTTTGGTCCTGCTTCTCAACCGTCAATCAACAGGCGTACAGGTTGCCCCGCTCTCGTGTGTGTGTGTGTATGTGTGTGTGTGTGTGTGTGTGTGTGTGTGTGTGTGTGTGTGTGTGTGTGTGTGTGTTTGAGTGTGTTTCAAAATTCAGGTCTGGTGCAGTAACCGGTTGGGTTACTCAGCGTCAATGTTTTCACTATTGGTCGAGACACTTTATTGGGACTTTTTTTTCATTTTGTGTCCTATCACAGGTAATAAAACTCTGAATTCAGCTATGAACTATAACAACATTTTCCCGATGCAATATACAAAAATTAAGTGTTTTCTCAATTATTAGAAGCTGTATAACGAGTCCAGAGTGTATAATGACTCAAGAAAGTTTAATGACAAACGTTTAATGAACCTACTCTTAGTTTAGATTAAGACAAATAGTTGCTGTTGAGGTCAAATCAGTACTAGTTGTGTATTCTTTAAATTTAAGCATATCAAGATATATATATATATATATATATATATATATATATATATATATATATATATATATATATATATATATATATAACAATATTTCCAATTGAACTTCACCGCCTTATAATGAAAGGAACCTTAGGTGTATAACAGGAAACTTAGGTGTATAATGCAAGGAACCTTATATATATAATAGGAAAAATAGATGTATAATTATAAGAACCTTATGTGCATTAAATACAAAGAAATTTTAAATGTATAAATATTCATACAAATTATTGGTTTCGAGACAAGACGTGACTCAAGATGCTGCAAATACGATTCAAGTCCTTCAAGATGTCTCAAGAAAATAAAAACAAAACAAATGTTACTATGGATCTATGTTACTTAGTTTCATTGTCGAGAAATAATATTGTTCTTTAACTGAAGCATTCAGGGCCAAGTTTCAGAGCCAGTACAATGATAACTTAGAAGAGATATTAAAATGAAACTTCGAGGCAGGATATAAAGTGTTCTAATGGGTGCTGATATGGACAACAAGTTGTGTAACTTTCAGCACATCGTGGTACACGAGTTAAGACGCGTGTCTTGGCTGACATAGGACGCTGGTTCGATCCTGCTATCTTGCTTTAAAGATTTTCTCAGTGAACTAAAAATGCAAAATTAATCACGTGAAAACCACAGGTGTCCCTGTGAGGGAATATGTAATTAATTATGCTTCTAGATGAGCGTACGGGAAGTGGGTCATTATAAACAGCTATTATCATTATTATCATAGTAGTCATTATAAAAACATAGTCACCAGAGAAGAGTCGGGTATAGGTGCAGTGTGGATCTGAACTATTGAGGTGGATCAATGCTGCCAATGATCAATGAACAATCCGTGTGGATAGATGCTACCATTACGATGAATCTCCTTCGTAAGGTGTTAAATACTGTTTAGCTACGTCACAGTCTGCAAAGACAAGTAGAATCGCTGTCTCCTGGTTCCTATAATCTTCCCTTTCTCCTTCCACAATCTCCTGCAACCTCTTACCTTAAACCTCCGAAAGGTAGCCTTTTTACCTCCTCCCACAGCTGACTAATAGAACATAAGAATACCCTCAACCAATAATAATAACAACAATATTCCAACGTATACATTCAACCAATACCTCCCAACCAACCAGTACTCCCAACTAATATCCCCAGTTAATAACGCCCTCACACTCAATACCCTGTCCCAACCCCAATACTCCCTCCCACCTCCTTCCCACATCAAACCGTACCCCCGTTCCACATTTCAGAACGCACCTCGCTCGATTTGGGAAGCAGCGCCGATATCCAGGTGAAATTTCTAGCCGGACTTGGAGGCGAGGCCGTGCGATACGCTCGTGAATATCGGACTAGCTATTTCCTAAGATTGGAATCCACAAACCTGCTTGGAAATCGTCTGAATTTGATTGGCAATGGTGTAATCCAGCCGCGTGTGGGAACAGGAATGGGCAGCGGTGGCCACTGTAGGCTGTGCAGCCATCCGCTAGCTGGCCGGGAAAGTGTGAATATATAGTTGTGTGTTTTGTGGCAGTGGTAAATGCGTGTTTTTTCTTCCGATCATATGTATGGCTTAGACGTGTGTGTGTGTGTGTGTGTGTGTGTGTGTGTGTGTGTGTGTGTGTGTGTGTGTGTGTGTGTGTGTGTGTGTGTGTGTGTGTACTCACCTAGTTGTGCTTGCGGGGGATGAGCTCTGGCTCTTTGGTCCCGCCTCTCAACCGTCAATCAACTGGTGTACAGATTCCTGAGCCTATTGGGCTCTATCATATCTACACTTGAAACTGTGTATGGAGTCATGTGTGTGTGTGTGTGTGTGTGTGTGTGTGTGTGTGTGTGTGTGTGTGTGTGTGTGTGTGTGTGTGTGTGTGTGGGAGGGTGGGTGAGCTTGCATGTGTGCTTGAGGGTTGAACGTATCTGATCAGTTCAGTTCCAGAACCATTATTTGCCTCTATAAACCTTTCCACCACCGTCTATCGGACGGGTATTTGCTGCATAATAAAGACAGAAATTGAAATTGAAAATACCTCCTCCTGTAGCACATGGAGAGCTGCATCTTCTGCTACACGTAGGAAGGTCACGTTCCTGCAGATAACAACATTCAAGACTTTTCCTCCGTCATGTGGCATTAAAAGAAGCAGAAGAATTGAAATGGAATCTGTACTGCTGACTGCCTCATTATAAGCAGCATGACTGAGTTCCTCATCAATCTGCTTCAACTGGAGACGTGATCAAGAGCATGGGTAACCACGTAGGCGTCATCATCACTTCGTAAGAGCACTTAATTACCAACATTATTGCAGAATTCAATGTTAGTTCCATAAGTATTAACTGAAGCGTCAAAACCCCTATGCCTTTTCAAGAAAAACTTAGGAAAAGGTAGGAACAGGGTTTTTTCAAGACAAACTCTTGAAAAGGTAGGAACAGGGTTTTTGTTCAAGACAAACTCTTGAAAAACTCTTGAAGAGGTAAGGCAGCTTACCTTCGTTCTCCATTTCACAAGTGAAATTAAGCTTGGAATTTGGCTACACAGCTTCCTTAAGCTGTGTAAGTAAGCGTTCTATGACAGGTACATAGAAGAAGATTTCATCAATATTACTGCAGTAAACGTTAGGTTAAAAGTCAAAGTCAGCAGGGACCTTTTACTCACTTATACCCACATACAAACTCGCAAATAGAACACCGAGGCTAGTACACAGAGGGAAGTACACAGAGGGAAGTACACAGAGGGGAGTACACAGAGAGAAATTCACAGAGGAATGCTCACTATCGTGCTCGTGGCTATCAGCATTAATAACCCAGTAAATTTATCGGGATCTGGATAGTATTCTTGACATTCCGGAACGCATTCTTAAGAAACTTAAGACTGTGATTTTATTCTGGGTGTAATTGTTAATACTGTCATAAATTGGCAGGCTGTACTAGTTAATTTTGTGTCGAGTTGGTTGGGCGTAATTAATATTATGGTGAATTTGTTGGATGTGATTGGTAATATTTTGGTGAATTGGTTGGGTGAAAATTTTAATATTGTGGTGAATTGGTTGGATGTAATTGCTAATATGTGAACTAGTTGGTTGTAATTGGTGACATGTAATGAATTATTTGCGTATAATTCTTAACACTGTGGTGAATTGGTTGAGTGCAATTGTTAACATGTAAATTGGTTGGTTGTAATTGATAACATTGTGGTGAATCAGTTGGAGTGATTTTTATTGTTAACCTCAATGAACGGGGGTGTCATTTTTGTATATTAAACCTTAATTTACTCATTCAATTTTCCTAATTTCTCCATGCTGATACCTCACTTGTATGGGAATATGAAACTAGAGCAATAAAGGTGATTGATACCAATTGTTCAGACTATTCTCACTTATAATTAAAACAAGTTTTTTCGCGAAAATATGAAAATGCATAAATAGTTTGAAGTAAAAATCATCGTATGCAACGGCATAAATTTTATGCATATAAGAAAGTCACAAGACAAAAAAATAATATTCTCAGGAATAGACGAACTACATATTTTCATATAAATATTAATATATCTTTTTAGTCCCTCAATCTGGGAATTGTCACAAAAAGTATTTATTGGATAAACTTTAATAATTAGAAAGGACAGGTAACAAACCCATGAAAGCTAATGGCTAAAACACTCCACAATTTTTGATTGAGAAATAATTCCAGCTTTGTGAATATTTCTGCTTTTCCATACTCCGTTTGTTTTCCTTATGACAGCTGTCATGTGACGTATTTCCTGCTGGATGCCAGTGTTGAGCGATACAAAACACAGCTTGGGATGACAGTGAGCGACAGACTCATGGAATTTCCAATATGTTGTGATGGCTCCATGTTGGAAAATTGTCAACTCGATTCTGGTATAAACTTTGAGGATTTTCTTTTTTGGGGGTTTGGTTGTGTGGAAGAGGGAGAGAGGGGGGAAGGAAGGGTAGGTGCAGAGAGAGAGGATATTTAATATTAATATCTAAAAGAAAGCGAAACAGGAAGAACAGAAAGGGTAAGACCATAAAATGGAGAGAAAGACAAGCGGAACGAAAGGACAGGCAGACATAAAACGAGCCTGACAAATAACCAAACGAAAACGAAAATGAAATCAATGAACAGACAATAGAACTTCTATGTACAAAATTACAAACACTGAAAAAAAGGCACACAAACACCCTGAAAATTTGTCCACTAGTTCCATCTTGCTGCCCCAACTCGCTCCAAGTGACAGTGGCCAATTTTCTACGAAGTCCACGTAAAGGATCTGGAGGGATATTATCAACACCATTCCGGCAAGTGAAGGCGGTTACCAGTTTCTCTGAACCCCATTAAGATCAGTGACTAGGAAGGAACGTTGCTAAAGCCTTAGATAACACAGGGACTGAAGCAGGAGGTGGGATAAGACAACCAGAGAGAGTGTGTGTGAGAGAGAGAGAGAGAGAGAGAGAGACAGAGAGAGAGAGAGAGAGAGAGAGAGAGAGAGAGAGAGAGAGAGAGAGAGTCCAAACTAAAGCAGAAGACCCGGGGCCTCTCTGGTCTATTTGTCAGCCCTAGATCAAACCTTAATGACGCTTGACACGGTTTCTGACTCAAGATAATCTGGATTTCTTGACGTCCTGCACAGTCTTAAGCTGACACGACTAGACGGGAACAAAATTGAATCTTGCTCATTATATTCGCTCAAACATAATTGTTATATTAAATAACGAGAAAAATTAACTCAAATAGTGATGAAACTAATGATGATTAATGATATTGGAGAGAGTAATTGTGTAAGATGATTTTAAAAGCAGGAGTAATTTGAGCTTGTCGCAAGAGTAATATTCCTAATATTCACGTAGCCAGGATTAATACTGAAGAATAAATGCATTATTATGTTTATAATTACATTGATTGTGGAGATACTGAAGATAGTGACGTGATAGATAGTGATAGGTGATAGTGAAGATAGTTTATAGTGATTATTATTACGATAATAAAATTTCTCTAAAGATAATAATGACTTTAACATAATTCCTAATAGAGACGACAACAATAAATATGATTATAGATGACATTAAGTGCGCTGCAAATTATTATAATGACTGTGTTATAATGATCATCATTATAGTTATAAGAGATAATGACTTTTCAAGTTCTAACTTATTTATAATATTGTGTACGAATATAAATGATGACATGAATGTGATTTTGAATTTATATTCTATAGGGTAGCGTTTTGTCGAAGTTTCAATATAAACATATACTAAAACTTCTTAAAACACATTATAAACTAGACATTATAAACTAGTGAAAGCTGAGAGAGTCGTATACTACCTCAAATACAATCAAGATATAATCGATAAATCATTTTCAATTCTTGAGATACCTGATCGATAACATGTCAGGTATCAGAGCCTCGAATGACATTTCCTGCTCTGTTATCGGAGCTTCATTGCTACTCCAGTGAGCTCTGACCACTGAGGGATTATATATCATTTTTCGTGGCTTGTCACTTTGTTCTCCAAGAGACCTTTGGGGGGTATCAAACTTCGTCCCCCCCCCCCCAGAGACCTTTGGAGGTCATAAACTACTTTGTTCTCTAAGAGACCTTTGGAGGTATCAAACTTTGTTCCCCCTAGAGACCTCTGGATGTTGTTATTGTTTAAGATTCGCTACTTGGAACGAAAATTTCCAAGTAGCACGGGCTATGGTGAGCCCGTAGTGGACTTAAAACCTCTGGAGGTTGGAGACTCAATGTTACATCGACTGTATTGCTGTAGTTTCCCAGATGTTCTAACTCCCAGAGATGGTAGTTACAGCAGGTGGAATAAAGATATAAAACCATAAAGCCAATATATTATAAGCCATTATTTTGTATTTTATTGTTGTCGTTATTAAGCATTATACTCCCGGCTCTTACTCTGAAGCCAGTCAGCTCTCTCCTCGGATTCTCCTCCACCGAGGCCCCCTCTACGAAGGCCCTCGTAGCCTGGTGGATAGCGCGCAGGACTCGTAATTCTGTGGCGCGGGTTCGATTCCCGCACGAGGCAGAAACAAATGGGAAAAGTTTCTTTCACCCTGAATGCCCCTGTTACTTAGCAGTAAATAGGTACCTGGGAGTTAGTCAGCTGTCACGGGCTGCTTCCTGGGGGTGGAGGCCTGGTCGAGGACCGGGCCGCGGGGACACTAAAGCCCCGAAATCATCTCAAGATAATCTCAAGATAACCTCAAGATCTCAATTTGCCCCTCCGTAAGAAATGTGGGTGTTTTGCCTAACCAAAAATGTACGAGCGTAAGCAACCTACCTAAACTATCGAGGCCGATTCATAGAAAACGCCAATATTACGGTAATTCGTCGTCGATTAGTGATTATTTCGTCGATTACGGTGATTTACAGTGATTAGTAATTCGTGGCCTATTTGTCAGTTTGGTCAATTCCGTAAAAGCGACTGATTGGTTAGAGGAAGGTTTAATACGTCAGATCTACCAATGGAAACTTCGGAAACTCTATTGGCGCCTGTCAGGCAGTTGCAGTTTACGAAAAAAATCATTGGAGCAGCTGTCATGTTTCATGAAGCACCATTCCTTTCCCCCGTCCCATCCCATACCCTTATCCTGACCCCTCCCAAGTGCTATATAGTCGTAATGGCTTGGTGCTTTCTCCTGATAATATCCCCATATATTACCCCTCCCCCTCCACACATAAGCTCCTCGAGTAACAACTTGAAAACCATTCATATATCTTTAACGCCAATATTTCTTCAAAAAGAGGACCATTAAGTTCCAATTCTTATTAATTTCCTCGAATTTAATCCCAAGAATCCATAATTACATTCCATTGGCTCGCCCAAGCGGTGAGATCCCAGAGTCGATAATGGGAGCCAATAAATGGTAGAGAAGGGGGGAGCGGGGGAAGTGGGTCGTTGAATAGGTCTTTAGTGAGGTGCTCCGGCAACCTAAAATAGGACTCCTGATAGCGAAGTGGATCTCGGGCAACCAATGATGGGCAGAAGGGAGAAAGATTCGAGAAGCGAGGCACTATTGAAAGCTTATATTCTGAGATCGTGGTTAAATACAATAGACTTTGTTCAATATCGTAGGTTTTAATAATTATATATATATATATATATATATATATATATATATATATATATATATATATATATATATATATATATATATATATATATATATATATATATATATAATTTGTCCACTGCTGTGGCAGCAAGCATAAAAAAAATCGTTTGTAATAAGAAGCAGAACCCATTTTTTATTCTAGCCCCAACGAATTCTTCCGGTGAAGAAATACCGTAAAAAGTATTTCTTTATTTTTAACTCTAAAGGCTAAAACAAAAACAAAAAATGTGACTTGTTGAACGTTGTGCTGGTGCTTGACCCAGGTAAGTGTTACCTACAGTCAAATATACTCCTCAAGGCTTGAAAAAAAAATCATTGGGGAGCATTTAATCATATACTAACATTCTTTTGTATGTGGTAACCTCAGATTACCTATGGCTGGATAACACTCTGTATATCAGCTGACATGGGCATTACAGACCCTTTTAGGATGTGTGATGCAATGTGTGTGTGTGTGTGTGTGTGTGTGTGTGTGTGTGTGTGTGTGTGTGTGTGTGTGTGTACCCTGATATGCTTGGAAGAATGTGCCGTGGCTAGACCCAATATAAATCTAAGTTCTTTGTCAGCCACACCTCCGGTGTTTTAAGTTATGTGCAAAAGTTGCACGATGAAATTATGAGAGAACACACATTTTTCGATTTTGATAAAGCACACTATACTAGGATAAGCCACGAATTATGTGTAATGATATACATAAAACAATACAGACATGTAAATATGTATGCAATGTGGTAAGTAGTTTAAATATGTACACAATAAATCAGCCGTATATCTATATATCAAAGTCAGCAATGTGAATATGTATACAATAAGGTCATGATAATTAATGTTTTGTCAAGAAATATTAACATATTAATACTGTGTTCTAACTTTCCTTCGAGCTATTGAGAGTTAACTTCACTTACGCTCAACAATATTGTCCTTGTATTAGCTAAGTGAGTATACGCTTCAGAGAGCCACAGAGTGAAGGTTGACAGGTCACACTCTAAGAAGGAACAGAGTACAAAACATAAATTGAATTGACAGCGTGCAACACAGAGAGTGTCAAAGTTAATCCCTTGGATTAGGCATCTTTCTCATGATTATACATTAGGAGCATTGTAATCAGATTAGGTTTAAAAGCAAAGAACGAGGGTGCATTTGATCGTATTATGCAAATTGATGAAAGGTATTAACAAAGGGGATTTAAACAAGATATTGCAACTATCACTAATAGATTCCAAACAGTAGATTCTAATATGATATATTCTCATTTAAAAAGGATTCAGGAAAACAAGTGTTGCAAAATAGAGTTGCAGATAAAAAAAAATGCCAGAAAAAAATCCTTGATTTTTTTTAAGTATGCTGCACAAGAAAATGAACAATAGCATTAGTGTGTAAATTAAACCTGCCTCGGATATGCCAGTAGACATTCTATAGTGTTTCAGTCTTTTTATCCACAATATTTATTATTAAATTTAAGATTTTAATAGAATATTTTAAAATGTGTTATAAATACGCAATAATACTATCCAGTGTTGAGTATCGATCAGTCTACCTCTATCAGGTTCTACCATAATCTACCATAGTAAGTTTTTCAATGATTGAAAAGCTTATGCCCATGAGGCAAGGGCATAAGCTTTGTCCGTCTCATCACAATAAGCTTATGGCCTCGTCTCATCACAATTAACTTAATAATGGTCCAGGACGGACTGAAACATCGTCGTCTCTTCATCTTCTAGTGTGTAGTTGGTCAACATTCATCAACCACGTTATTGTGACTCATCATTTGCATTGCAAAGCTGATATCTTTACAATAATTTCGTCTTAAATCACACTTATTTAGATTTGTGTGTCTCCTTTATGCTAGTATCTTATATATATATTTTTCCCCTATATACTCTAATATATGGGGAAAGCATTCACATATTCTATTTGCTCCGTAATGGGTTATTTGGGTAACTAGGGTGAATGCAGGCGATGAGTCAAAATAACGTGACTAAAGTATGTTGACCAGACCACACACTAGAAGGTGAAGGGACGACGACGTTTCGGTCCGTCCTGGACCATTCTCAAGTCGATTGTCAAGTCGCCAACAAGGGTGAATCCTAAAGTATTTTTAAGCATTAGTTAAGGAAAAATTTGCGTCACTATATCAAGCTGAAATTATTTAATTCATAACGAAGCCTCAATAAAGTAGATGTTGGCAATGGTTTGGAGTATTGGTTATCAGATGTTATGTTATGTAAACTAAGTGAGTACTGAAATGTATGCAGTAAAGCCAATAGGATATATAGCTTTATGTCTATGCACTCTAGCAATAAAAATAATAATGTTATCTTACAATGTTACCCTATACTAGTGAGACCTCACTTAGATTATCTTGAACAGTTTTGGCATCTATAGAATGTACAAAAATTATCTTGAAAACATACAGCAAAGAATGACAAAATTCTGGAATTATGCATGTGACAGAGCAATATTTAAGAAGATAATTAAGCTTGGAAATCATTGTGGTCAGATAAAACTCATACCATTGATTTTCAAATTAAAGACTTATTGTTTTAAAAGGGATAAAGTGAAATACGGCTTTGACAGGAGTCAGGTTAAGAAATCTGGCAGAGGTAAATACCTTGGCTTGTTTTAAATATAGGTTAGATAGGAACCAGTGAAAGCTCTTTGGTGTAAATAAGACCTGCATTCCGAAGTGCTGTAGACCTATTACGTTGTTCCTGCCTCGAATAGGTAAGTAGGTGAATTACAATACTTCGATCTTTTTAAGGTATTATGCATTCAAATATAATGGCAAGGATAGGGAAATTTGCTGGAGAATACATAACCTGTAGGCAGATAATGAAAATCTTTTTCCGTTTAATAAAAATGTTCACGATCACTCGATTACAATATATAAAAAGTAGTTTTAAATATGACAAACCCTCTGTTATCAGCAATCGGAGTGAAATAATGAATATTTTTTATAAAATTTACATACTATGGTATTATATCGGCTATTATCTTTTAAGAGTAAATTTACAGATAAAGATGAAAAAATATATGAAGAAAAATAACGGCACTTCTAAGTTATATCCAACGCAAAATCCTCTCCCATAAGTTATTTTAAAGCCGAAGTCGTAAATCCCAAGACAGTATTCTAGTTAAATGTTCAGCTGGAAAAAAATTTCCAGCAATAATATGGAGGAAAAAATTGACAAGCCGCCGGATACCTGTACCCATCGAGACCTCTAGAGATGATGGCCTTCGCATAATTCAGGTAAATGTTATTGGCCAAGATCCAGATAAGAGCCAGTTAAAAAAAAAAGGAGAACCTAAGACACAAATCGTGACCTTGGAGGCGCTACAAAGGGTGTTGGGAGCCTGGCGCAGTAACTTAACATTCACACACTTTATTAGAGGAGTTAGTTAAAAATTCAATCTCGCCACCCAGTATATCCCGGCCGGCGACAGTGTTTTAGCCATATTTTAGAGCGACTACAATATCTAAGATCTATTGAATGCGCGTGAGCCGCCGCTGTAAAAGCTAATGCGTTTTACAGCTGTGCGTCAGAGCAGCTGGATGGTGGGGAATGGGAGCAGCTGTCGTGAGAGAGAGGTGCGAGAGATATCGTTACGAAATGGTCACGAACGAACTAACAGGGTTGAGAGTGAGGTCGCTATCAAGAGGTGATGTAGGGGCAAAGAGCGCGCCAGCGAGAGAGAGAGAGAGAGAGAGAGAGAAAGAGAGAGAGAGAGAGAGAGAGAGAGAGAGAGAGAGAGAGAGAGAGAGAGAGAGAGAGAGAGAGAGAGAGAGAGAGAGAGAGAGAGAGAGAGAGAGAGAGAGAGAGAGAGAGAGAGAGAGAGAGAGAGACAGACAGACAGACAGACAGACAGACAGACAGAGACAGAAACAAAGAGACGGAGACAGAGACAGAGAAACTGAGACAAAGAGACTGACAGAGGACAGAGAGACAGAGAGACATAGAGACAGAGAGGAATGGATAAAAATCAAATTACTTGTAAAAATGGGAGAACGAAAATAGCAGAGAAAAGAGAAGAATGTGACAAAAAGTGACATGAGAGGCAAAGAAAGGACTATATGAGAATAATATCAATGCCATTTGATTACACACAGAAATCACAATAGCGTGATGCATCAATGAACAAATCCACAAGGGCCGTGACGAGGGCCGTGACGAGGAATCGAACCTATGTCGGAGATCATCCCAGACACTGCCTTACTGAGCTACGACATGGTCAAGAGAGTTGAAACCAGAAGTTCTACTGGACTTACTTGGATCCTGCAGCCTCTCCGAGATGCAAACCAGGGTTTTACACAGCTCCCCCATGCACTCGAGCTATGTCAATAGGCCGTTCTACCTCTTCGCCCTTACTTCATTACACATAGAAATCACAATAGCGTGATGTATCAATGAACAAATCCACAAGGGCCGTGGCGAGGATTCGAACCTACGTCCAAGATTATCCCAGACGCTGCCTTTGTTCTTTAATGCCATTTGCTATTGCCATTCCCATTACCATTTGATAAAATCCCACTGGATTTTGAAGAAGCCATAGACTGTATGCCTATGCACCAGGCCCTAATTCTTAGAACTTTATATTCATCGAGAACTGTAAAAATAAATAACTATCGCAGGCCCTTTACATTCTTTGGAGACAGAGCCTAGATACTGGCGTTATGTCTGGCATATTAAAAATAGTAGAGAAAACACCACTCCATAAAGGAGGAAATAAGGCAAAGGCAAAAAAATAAAGACCGATAGCACTAACATCCCACATCATAAAAATCTTTGAAAGAGTGCTAAAAATGGCAAACATTTATCAATTTCAGTCTCCATTTCAGGTAAACTATTAGTTAGAAACAGCCCTCGTAGTGATAATTGTGTCATTTATAAAATGCCATGTAAAGACTGTAATAGGTTCCATGTTGGGCAAACATCTAAAGATTTGAAATGTAGAATTTTGCAACATAAATACTCTGTAAGGCATGGCCAATTATCTAATGCTTTGTTCATTTGTCAGAAAATTCTCATCAAATTGACTGGGAGATGGCTTCTTCAATAACGAAGTGTTAAATCAATTTCAATAGGAACATAACTGAATCTGCATTAATATAGATTACAAAATAATGTAATTTGAACATTAGGAGTGGTTTACATAATTTAGATCCATTTTCGATTGATCAGTTAAAGGACGATTTGAGTAGGATCATTAATACACATTTGTCTCACTAATTCATTGACAATATCCACTATCTTATGCTAATATTATCCATGTATGTGTATATTTGCAAAAATGATGCAGTTCTTATTTATATCCACCTAATACCATTCATATATTTGTCATTGGACCTCACTTCACTTCACCTCTCTATCCTGCCTATATATGTCCAAGCTTACTGACTTGTAAATCATTCCTTCTGAAGATGTATTGTTATAAAACGTAAGAACTTAAGGAAATTCCTGTTTCAATTCTTCCTCTGTAGACTGACAGTCATATATATATAATATATATATATATATATATATATATATATATATATATATATATATATATATATATATATATATATATATATATATATATATATATATATATGTCGTACCTAGTAGCCAGAACTCACTTCTCAGCCTACTATGCAAGGCCCGATTTGCCTAATAAGCCAAGTTTTCATGAATTAATTGTTTTTCGACGACCTAACCTACCTAACCTAACCTAACCTAACTTTTTTGGCTACCTAACCTAACCTAACCTATAAAGATAGGTTAGGTTAGGTTAGGTAGGGTTGGTTAGGTTCGGTCATATATCTACGTTAATTTTAACTACAATAAAAAAAAATTGACCTCATACATAATGAAATGGGTAGCTTTATCTTTTCATAAGAAAAAAATTTGAGAAAATATATTAACTCAGGAAAACTTGGCTTATTAGGCAAATTTGGCCTTGCATAGTAGGCTGACAAGTGCGTTCTGGCTACTAGGTACGACATATATATATATATATATATATATATATATATATATATATATATATATATATATATATATATATTTTTATATATTGAGATTGCTCAATATTTCTTGTGTTTCTTTTCACTGTCGATGGTAACTGAAAAATCAATTCTGATTTAGAATTGATTTTTCAATTACCATCGACAGTGAAAAGAAACATATGAAATATTGAGAAAATTCGTGTTAGAATTATTAATCTTACTTTTTCGGTCATATTTAATAAAATATGTTTACAAGAAAGACTGCTAGCAAAATATACTAATATATATATTATATATATTACACACACACACACACACATATATATATATATATATATATATATATATATATATATATATATATATATATATATATATATATATATATATATTCTCTTTTTATAACCAGAAAAAAACATTTGAGGTAATTTAATTCTATTTAATTATAGGTTTTGGGATACAGTAAGCTGAAAATAAGATCTTCCCTGCTTTATATTTTCTTAGAATTCCTAAAAAAAATAATTACTGAGAAATGGGGAATTGTGAGATGAAAATGAGAAATTGGGAGAGGAAAATGGGGTCTTTTGATAGAAATGATTTATTATGAACACAAAAAATTGTGGTACGAGACGAAAATTGGTTGATTTAACGCCGGCGAGGAAACCGGGTATATGAGAGGAAAATGGGGCATCGTGAAAGGAAAATGGAGTACCGCGAGAGGAAAATGGATGCATGAGATAAATGTGGGAGTTTCTGCCTCTCAGGTGTTGTATTATTGCCCATAAGCATATAGTCCCTCACATATTTATATGTCGCAGGTGACACGGAAAATCCATTACGTGAAAACGTAAGGATTACCCAGAGGGGGATATATGGCTATTATCCAAGGGAGACGGTGTTCGGAATATCTATTATCCAAGGGGAGACGGTATCCGAAATGTCTATTATCCAAGGGGAGACGGTATCCGAAATGTCTATTATCAAAGGGGAGACGGTATCCGAAATGTCTATTAACCAAGGGGAGAGACGGTGAGCGAACAGTCCAAGGCTCCAAGGTCTATTTAATTGCCCTGTTTCCAGGTACCAAATTCACAGCTAGGTAAACAGAGGCATCAGGTGGAAGGAGATGCCCAAATGCTAGAAACTTCTTGGGCACTTCCTTGTGACTAATATTACCTATGTTTACAATGAAGCCATATATATATAATATGTGTTAGCGTGTGCATATGTGTATGTAATAATGTGTATGTGTGAATATAGTAATGATTTTTTTTAAACTTTCGTGGATTTAAATGCAAAAAAAAAAAAATTACCTTGCTCCGCAGTTAGGAGAGACATTTATTTTAAATATGGCTAACATTTTTGCAGGAGCGCCAAGTGGAAACTGAATGAAAATTCTGTCGAGTGCTCCAGCAGGGTGGAGAGGAGTCCTCTTAGAAGAGATGTGTTTCCTTGTGATATCTGGCAGAAAATGTGACTTTACACCAGATATCGACTCGGGGGTTACTGCTGGCAACAGTTCCAGTTGACAGATTTTTTACCGAATCCCCTTCATGCCCCGGTTTATATTTTTTATTTTCTCCTGAGGATATCGTATAATATATATATATATATATATATATATATATATATATATATATATATATATATATATATATATATATATATGTATATATATATATATATATATATATATATATATATATATATATATATATATATATATATATATATATATATATGCGCGTTTCAAACCACGAAGGAAGAATTGAGACAAGAAATTTCCTTAAGTACTTTCGTATTTAATAATACATCTTCAGAAGGATGGAATTATTAAATACGAAAGTATTTAAGGAAATTCCTGTTTCAGTTCTTCCTTCGTGGTTGAGGGGCTTGAGGGGCTGGTCCCAAACCTGCACACAGAAATAACACCACATGAGACCAGAAGACATGGCAGGATGTGCAGAATACCCCCGTTGAAAAGCAGAGGTGCAACAGGTACTCTGAGAGAGAACTCTATCAACATCAGAGGCCCGAGACTGTTCAACACGCTTCCACTACACATAAGGGGCATAACTGGCAAACCCCTCACAGTGTTCAAGAGAGAACTGGATAAGCACCTCCAAAGGATACCTGATCAACCAGGCTGTGACTCATACGTCAGGCTGCGAGCAGCCGCGTCTAACAACCTGGTTGATCAGTCCAGCAACCAGGAGGCCTGGTCGACGACCGGGCCACGGGGACACTAAGCCCCGGAAGCACCTCAAGGTAGCCTCAAGGTAGGTGGTCTGACACTGTCACATTTTTCATCACGTGTTAATTTTCGTGATTTACACACACACACACACACACACACACACACATATTATATATATATATATATATATGTCGTACCTAGTAGCCAGAACGCACTTCATAGCCTACTATGCAAGGCCCAATTTGCCTAATAATCCAAGTTTTCCTGAATTAATATATTTTCTCTAATTTTTTTCTTATGAAATGATAAGGCTACCCATTTCATTATGTATGAGGTCAATTTTTTTTATTGGAGTTAAAATTAACGTAGATATATGACCAAACATAACCAACCCTACCTAACCTATCTTTATAGGTTAGGTTAGGTTAGGTAGGTTAGGTAGTCGAAAAACAATTAATTCATGAAAACTTGGCTTATTAGGCAAATCGGGCCTTGCATAGTAGGCTGAGAAGTGCGTTCTGGCTACTAGGTACGACATATATATATATATATATATATATATATATATATATATATATATATATGTCGTACCTAGTAGCCAGAACGCACTTCTCGGCCAACTATGCAAGGCGCGATTTGCCTATTAAGCCAAGTTTTCCTGAATTAATATCTTTTCTCTAATTTTTTTCTTATGAAATGATAAAGCTACCCATTTCATTATGTATGAGGTAATTTTTTTTTTATTGGAGTTAAAATTAACGTAGATATATGACCGAACCTAACCAACCCTACCTAACCTAACCTAACCTATCTTTATAGGTTAGGTTAGGTTAGGTTAGGTAGCCGAAAAAGTTAGGTTAGGTTAGGTAGGTTAGGTAATCGAAAAAACATTAATTCATGAAAACTTGGCTTATTAGGCAAATTGGGCCTTGCATAGTAGGCTGAGAAGTGCGTTCTGGCTACTAGGTACGACATATATATATATATATATATATATATATATATATATATATATATATATATATATATATATATATATATATATATATATATAAACTGTAGGGTCTTTTACAATCCGTACACAAGATAGAAGCACATACATACAAATCGTGCAAGATTCAGCATTAACACCATTCCATTCACGGTAATGGAAGATCACCCACGTGAATAAAGTTATATATAACCCCGGGGCCTTTACCCCACTACTCTCTAATGGACCAATTGAGATGATGTGTAAATCGCATTAATCTTGAACTGCACGCTGAGCGGCCACAAATTATTTCATGCTCGCAGTTGACTGCACTTTCGGGAGTCGCTTTGTTCCCTGTGGAGGTTAATCGCCGTCAGGGTCTCTCGTCCCGTCAGGGGCAGGGAGAGCGCGGCTCGTTCGGGAGATCTGTTGAAATGGGCCACTATTCATTTTAGTAATAAGCGCCTCCCTGTGGTTCGTAGAGCTGTGTGGGAACCGACCTGTGAGATTTATATTTATTTAATTTATATGAATTTATATTTACGTTAATTTATATACTTCGATAGCAATTTGTATAATGATAAGTGGACTGTATTTCTGCAATAATCTCAATCTCACAAATCGATCCTCTACACATTAGGGGGGTTTATATTTATATGTATGCAGCCAATCAAACTACAGTAACTACATACATTGAAGAGGTTCCTTATCTTATAGTACAGCAGGTTAGTCCACCAGGTATAACTAGGGTGTAGACACCAAATTATCCTCTTTGAGGTAGCTTCTATCACCCAGTAACTGGTGCACATAATCTTGCATCCTCGTCTTGACCTGTCAAAAGTGCGCTAGCTGTGAAGCCAGAATCCTATATATGACAAGCTATATCAGAGAAAACACTATACAGTACATGGAACATTAAAGACCTGGCTTAATTACCTTTAGTATGAGGCGATTTCGCGTTCTAACCGGCTAACCCTATATCCTGACATTAATGGCCATAAATGAATGATAAACGGGTTTCGGATAGACACTTAACTTGTATTTGAAGACAGCGTGTTGACAATGGTACACCTTTGGGTTCCATAACACTACGTCCAAGTAAATTTAACAGGAGCCGAATTTGCTCCCGTGTGAGCCTCTGGTCTCAATAACAACATCTGCCCTCCTCCTCACTCTGACGCCTGGCTTACATTGTCCACATTTCAGAAAGTGATAGAAGGGTCACATTTACTCTACTTTAATATTGATAATTAAGTTAATTTATATAAGATGTTTTTATGATGGTAAAGTCCAAAGACTAATGTATTTAAGAACAATTCCCAGCAGAATAGCTGGTGAATTATAATAGTATGTGGTGATGATATCCCGTTTTCTTTAGACGGTAATTCCACTACAAGTTACGTTTTCTATGGGTAACTTGTTGGTAATACAGCAGCACTTATTATCTGTCTGTATGATATTAAATGGTGTCGGATTTTCCGACATAATTCCCCAGGGGGCTGCTCACGGGTCGAAGTCCTCTTTAGAACAGACGAACACCGATACTCCTCCTACGAATTATTAGATTAATTTGATGTTAGTAGTTAGTAATCACACATTTGTGTGTCTGTTCGTACAGGACGGATGTCCCGTACTAGAGTTGCAGGGGTTAGAAGTCTAATGCGATTTCATTTCCCTGTCAACTCTTGAAAGGCTAATATTCAAGCCTTATTACATATTATTTAACCCAGAAGACTGGATGTGATCAAGTACTACAGTCAAGTATGATTCAGGGACTGCAGTGAGATCAGTGACATTAGATATAACTTGAAGTTTGTTCAGGTAACTGGTCACTGATATATAAACACTGAGGCCCATGGAATACATCTTGATTAAATAATAAATGTATCAAATCAGTCATCAGATTTATTAGGGTTTAATTTAGTTAATTGATTCAGAAGATTGAATAGCTCATCATTAAAGTAAAGTATGGTTCTGAGACTGCAGTGGGTTCAGTGACATTGGTCGCAGTGACTTGTAGCTGTTTTAGGCTACTGTTCACTGATTTGCCACTGAGGCCTCATGAACTCATCTCCAGCTTTAAATGATGATACTAACATCAACCTCTGTTGGTATAGTCAGCTGTAATCTCCTTAGTATAATGCTACTGGAGAAATATAATCAGCTGACAAATTTAGATTTCTACTGGTATTGTTTATCTGCAGGCATAGGTCTCCTCAGGCTTGATACTGGACCTGAGAGTAATTTACCTCCTGCAGAGTTTAACATGGTTATACCCTGATATTTAGTAGGGCTACCAATGAATCGATGACAATAGTCTGTCCCTACAAGGAGACCGAAGTCGGTGAGGTGATCAGACTTAATATTATCTGCCAATTTTATTCCTCTATTTCTCAGGAATTTGGCTGTTGCTCTCAGACCTTGAACTTGTAGGTCTACTGGTATTTTGTCCACCACAATGGCTTGTACTCGACAGATGTACCTGCCTAAACGTACTGATGGTTGTACCACCTGGTAGACTTGAGGTCCTGCATCTGTTACAAACCCTGAGATATTGAATGACGTCTGGGCTACAGGCCTTAATTGTAGTTCATCTGCCAGCTTTTTAGTGATGTATGTTCTCTGGGATCCTTGGTCAAACAACCCACGGGTATGGACCTTGGCCCGCTTATTCAGGATGGTAATTTGGGCAGTAGGCAAAGTCGTATTACCTTTAGACTTTGCCGAATGGACACTCTTTGTTTGTTGCCCCTTGCAGTACTGTACTGTGGTGGGAATGCTATCTTCCACCTTGGGGTTTGGAGACGTTGTTTTGGTGTCTCTGCACAATGCTGCATGGTGCTGACCTTTGTTACACCTATTACAAGGGTGTAATTGGGTATCACAATCCTTGATGTTATGTTTCCTGAGGCACCTCGTGCAATGTTGCAAATCTTTGAGTCGCTCAACACGGGCGTCACTATCAGGAAAATTAGGGCAGTGGTACATTGAATGTTTCTCATTGCAGAACAAACATGTTCCATAGCTTCCAGTACCCTTTGGTGTCACGTTCTTGGGTGACACAGTAACTATAGGCTTGGAGGGTCGCACTGCATATACGCCGACACTGCTACTGTTCCACTTTGGTGTTGAATTATATTGTCTAGATTGATTTGGAGTACCTTTGGTACTCTGTGGTTTACTATTATTGGTTTCTGAGGGTTTACTTGGTGGTTTTAATTTGTCATGTGTTCGTAATTGATGAACTACTGACTTTAAACCTTCAGATATTTCATTCATGGATAAGATGCTTTTATTGTAATGAGCACTTATTTGTCTCAATATGTCCCTAGGTATTTTCTCCTGGACAATTATTTTCAAGACCCACTCAGCCCCGTTTGTATCTGCTGTCAGGCTGAGGGCATTGATCAATGATTCTACCTCCAGCTTGAAGACTTGGAGTGAATCAGCTGAAGCCTCCGGTGGGGGTAAATGCAACAGCTCATGAACTAAATGTGATGTTCTTACTTCTGGATCAGCATAATTATCCTTGAGGAGTTTTACTGCCAGATCATAGCCGTCATTAGTTAATCTCAGATGGGATACTACTGTTTTAGCCTCACCTGATAATTGGCCTTGCAAATAAGAGAATTTACTACTCTTTGGTAAAGATTGTTTTGAGTCTACAAGGTCAACGAATTTGTTCCAAAATTCGTCCCAATCTTCCTCATCTTTTCCTGAGAAAGTGGGTAAATTAATTGGAGGGAGTCGAGCTTCTGCTTGACTCGTATTAGATGCAACTGTTATTGTTGTTGCTGTTGCCTTGTTCTGGGCAATTAATTTGACATAAGGCTGTAACGTGGCCTGAGTGTGATCTTCATAATTCGCAAGATCAACCATAATGTCGTCTATTTCTGTTTCTGATAAATTGGTGTTGGCAAGTTCAGCCACATATGTTGCTATTTGACATTTGATTTGCTCAAATTTACCTGCAGCTGCTTGATAATAGCTTTCCAGGTCAGCATAATCAACTTGAGATTGTTGTGACAAATCTTCACATTTCTTGATCTGTCTTGTTAAGTGGCCTTTAAGACCTGCAAGGGTTCTTTTCATTCTCCCTGCATTATCCATACTGGCTCGTTGGTGAAGCCTTGTGGGGCTTGTACTTGGGCTGCTCATAATACTGAACAAACACTAATGGTAGCCTAGGGTAAAATTCTGCACTCACTAGGCAATAATCCTACCTCTACTAGAGGTTAGCACTTAAAATTAATACACATTATATATATACAATCATACACACTAATGATTTGAGTGATAAACCAGTGTCACTGGAAGTACCTTTAGGTTAGCTCTTCTATATCACCCTAGGATGGTAGAGACACTAATTAATCACTCAAAGGTGTAATGATCATAAGTAATTTATTATATATACAACTCAACTCGAGTTGATAAAAATTACACCCAAAATAGGGTCTGGACCATTCATTAATGGTGTTAGGTTGTTCAATATAGTACAACTGACTATGGTAATAATGGGACAAGGATGAACGATAATAGTTCAACTAGTCAATGGTTAATATCCTACCCTGTTGTGGGTTGGCAATTAGTAAATATTATACTGTGATCACTAGTGCAATATATATTAAATGATTCTCTATTTTGGAGAAATAATATACACAATTATTGATAATAGCCTCTTAATTAGCCTCTATGAAACTTCTATTATTATCTAGAAGTATTAAATATTATTAGTGACCTCGCGAAATAAAGTCCACAAAATTCGTAGATAATCTCTCGCGAAATGTAACACCACGAAATCCGTGAACAATATCGCGAAGACACAGTCACTAATTTGGCTGGATTCTATATTAGCGCTGTCATTTCACGAAATAACACGCCACCAAATATCTGTGGGTGTGCATGAAACCGCTGACGAAGCTGAACTGGGCTGAGGGAGGCTCCTGAGCTCCCTCGAGGCTACGCTGCCGTCTTGACTGCTGGCCTTTGTTTAAATAACACTGCACTAGTATATTTAATGAATCCACTGGATAACTGGTTCATCCGGTACTAAGATGACCAAATGTGGGTTCAAAGGATCAAATAATCCGTCATCCGGTTCGAAGATGACCAATTAATGTGGGAACCGACCTGTGAGATTTATATTTATTTAATTTATATGAATTTATATTTACGTTAATTTATATACTTCGATAGCAATTTGTATAATGTTAAGTGGACTGTATTTCTGCAATAATCTCAATCTCACAAATCGATCCTCTACACATTAGGGGGGTTTATATTTATATGTATGCAGCCAATCAAACTACAGTAACTACATACATTGAAGAGGTTCCTTATCTTATAGTACAGCAGGTTAGTCCACCAGGTATAACTAGGGTGTAGACACCAAATTATCCTCTTTGAGGTAGCTTCTATCACCCAGTAACTGGTGCACATAATCTTGCATCCTCGTCTTGACCTGTCAAAAGTGCGCTAGCTGTGAAGCCAGAATCCTATATATGACAAGCTATATCAGAGAAAACACTATACAGTACATGGAACATTAAAGACCTGGCTTAATTACCTTTAGTATGAGGCGATTTCGCGTTCTAACCGGCTAACCCTATATCCTGACATTAATGGCCATAAATGAATGATAAACGGGTTTCGGATAGACACTTAACTTGTATTTGAAGACAGCGTGTTGACAATGGTACACCTTTGGGTTCCATAACACTACGTCCAAGTAAATTTAACAGGAGCCGAATTTGCTCCCGTGTGAGCCTCTGGTCTCAATAACAACATCTGCCCTCCTCCTCACTCTGACGCCTGGCTTACATTGTCCACATTTCAGAAAGTGATAGAAGGGTCACATTTACTCTACTTTAATATTGATAATTAAGTTAATTTATATAAGATGTTTTTATGATGGTAAAGTCCAAAGACTAATGTATTTAAGAACAATTCCCAGCAGAATAGCTGGTGAATTATAATAGTATGTGGTGATGATATCCCGTTTTCTTTAGACGGTAATTCCACTACAAGTTACGTTTTCTATGGGTAACTTGTTGGTAATACAGCAGCACTTATTATCTGTCTGTATGATATTAAATGGTGTCGGATTTTCCGACAAGCTGTGATATGTATAAGGTCTTACTCCAGTCCCTGACTCGATGGTGGTGGTAATAATAGCATTTCTTGTTTCGTATTGGTGGTGTTCTTTGTAAATTCTCAAATGAGTATTTTAGGCCACGGTGGAAGGGAGGTGTTTTTATGTTGTTGGTGAAATGAGATAAAATTCTCAGAATTGTCCCGTTTACTGGAGCTAGACCCAGGGCACACACCAAAAGAATTAACACACAATTTTTCCAAGAAAAAAAAAAAAGAGTATGGAGCAGAAGTTTTCTTAGAATGCAATATCTCAATGTTAAGAAATCCCAAGATGCAACTACCATAACTGCAGCCAACAAGAGCAAGATATAATCCACCTCGGGGTCAAACTCTCCTCAACTCCAGCAATAAGGAGACCAGCCACTACCGTCTTCAGTATCCCCAATATCGTGGTGTCTTAAGATGTTACTTCTGCTGCTGAGAATCCACTTAATTGTGGATCTTGTGTTCCTTCTCCTCCTCTATCTCAGGAAATATTGTCTTACCTCTTTAATTTAGAACAATATGCTTAAAGAGAAGAGTACGGTATGGTTAGTTATATTTATATTATGTGCTTGCCTAGATGTTCTTGCCTAGATGTGTCAGAAGGGTCGAGCTGCAGCTCCTTAGCCCCATGTTATATATGAATGCTATTGTTATGGAGGTGTTATGATGGGGAAGATCTTGCAGGCACAGAGGACTGTTGGAAGGGGAAGTCTCGAGAAAATATCACGTATGTAATTAATATTTTGAATATGACCGAAGGTGTTAAATCAGTGATATTAGAACGAATATTCATTCTATTTTTGATGATCATCTTCATTTAAGGAACTTAAGGAACTTGAAAAAAAATGGTGTCTCCAAAGACAATTTTTAACTTTACCGGCTCTGATGCGTTTTATCAAGGTGCAAAGGATGCATCTTACAACAGCGGTCGATCTCCCAGGCATCTATTTTCTGTTACGTAAAGAGAGAAATAAGGTGGAAGGAAACGTTGCCCAATTGTTTCCGCCTCAACTGTCGAGGACGGTAACTACTGTACCAATTTGTGTGTGAAAGTTTACTCACTATAAACTAGTCTATTTTCACAACAAGTCAGAAGTAAATGATTATTTAAATATCCGCATGAAAGTATTAACTAATCACTAGACGTACAACAGACGAAAACAATGTTTACATTGAGACAATTCTTAGCAAAACTTTCTGTATCTTATCACCAAACTTCTTCATATCTTCCTCCGAAGGAATCTTTTAATCTGAGATCACAATAATCTTTTGTGGAAGGGAGGTGGGTGTGGGGGTGGGGTGGGGGGGGGGGAGGAAACTCTGTCTTTCCAAAAAAATAAGTTCTTGATTGCTTCTGTGGCATTTCAATAAAGCTTATATTGCTCGTAGCTTATTTGATGCAATTCTTAGGTACATTTTATTAGGATGAAAGTGATGGATTCGTCCAATAAGACGAGTTTTGGAATGTTTCGACACGTGTCGATAGTGCCAAATGGATGTTTTCTGACGGAAATAAATATGAATTGTATTTTCCCTGTTCGATAACATTCATTACATAATACATTTCCTCAACGTTTATCATGGAATTAACGATATATCCAAACTAACTCTTGCTCATTTGTACGGGTATTAAATACTTTTTGAATTTACTGTTCTAGTATTGGTCAAATGAGACCAATATATTTAGATTAGTCAATATTGCCAATATAACAGTATCCACTTCACCACCAAACAATAATACAGAACTTTTCACCTGACAAATTAGTAAAATTTGACCGAATAATCAATACTATTCGCCCAAACTATTAATACTATTCGGGCAGATAATCAGGTCTGCTGGCCAGCGATGCTCTGTGGGATGTTGGTGTAGAGAGTGTCGGCATTATGTACCAACCCATCTACCCGAAATAATAGTACTTATATTGACTGTTTGGTCCGAAGTACCAATATGGAGTGATGGCCCACTAGTACACCATTGTATGTACTATTAATTTTATGGAGTCCGGAAAAAAATGAAACTAAAGGCTAGCAACAAGTGTCTGGGTTCCAGCCTTGGATAGACATCGTCTTTTATAGAAATAGATATTCCAATTACTAAAGCTCCTCCTCCTGATCCACTTGCCAAATGCTTTCAAATGTTGAGTCCGTCGAAGCTCTCAGATCCTTAATCTCACAACTTTTAAATCTTTAACTTCGTCGTGTGTTTGCACTTCTCCTCCCCCTCCACACTCTGTTTACACTCCTCCTCCTCCTCCTCCACTCTCTGTTTACACTCATCCTCACCCACTCTCCCTCGAGTACGAGTCGCAGAAATTGCCTCGAACGTCCCTCGTTTTTCCGTTCATTCGTCTTATTTAGTATCCCTCTCACTTTATTCCTCAGCCTCCGTTCTCTATGTTTGCTTCTCTGCTTCCTTTCCCCCTTCGCTATCTCTCTCTTTCCTTACTTCTCTTTTGCCACTGTTTCCCTCCTCTTAATCCTCTTCCTTACCGAGCTTCTCGTTCCCTTCCTCCGCTTCTCCGTCATCATCCATTCATCTTCCCCCCTGCTTCTCTTTCCCCTCCTAGTATTTCTTCACTTCCGGTTTTCGTTTAATGCTGAATCTTTTTCGCCTTCAGTGTTTCCTCTTCTCTGGCTTTCACTTTTCCTCCTTCTTCATGTGGTCCTTTCATATTTTTTCCTCGACCTCCAACGGATCTTTTTTTTTCTCTCTCTAATTCCCTATTCCTCTTAGTCATCATTCTTATCATTTAACCCACTCAATCATTAATTCACGCCTTCTTATGAAGTTACGGAATCCACCTACCTATCGAGGCCGAAGCTTTTCAGACCTAGGAAGCACCAACTATAAATTTTCTTTTTATCGATTAAATAATTGGAGTATTAACCAAATGGTCAACTGGGTCATAATTGCGATGCGTGTGTTTACGAGTCCAGGCCGCGAGGACGTGTTCGAAGCAAGGGGCGGGCCAAGAGAAGAATCGCAGGTACAACTCTCCAAGGTAATTAAGACACCAGGTGAGATTTTTGGAGCATCTTGAAGGTCACATTAGTGCACCGATCGGTCTTATCGACGGAGCTGACACATCTCCCTTGGTTTGGGTCCGTGAGAATCAACAATGTGAGACGCACTAATAGAATGAGGCGAGATTTTGGGGTCATAAAACGGCTCAGAAATTTCCCTGTGTGTTCCCTGCTTCTTCCATATCTACCCAGGTTTTTTCGGACATCATCTTGGCCTTTTCCTCGTTCACCTGGCCTCCCAGACGTCGCCCTGACCCCCAGACGTCCCCCATGCCCTCTAGACGTGACACTGGCTTTCCTGACGTCACACTGGCCCCCAAACGTCACACTAGATGCATTCCCTTTACCTCTCCAGTGGCCTTTTCCACGTCCCCCTGGCCTCCTCTACGTCCTACCGGCTTCCTGCATGACCCCTGGCTCCTCCACGTCCCTCTCACCTCCCGTACATTCCCCCCTGGCCCCTCCACGTCCCTCTGGCTTCCTGTATATCCCCCTGGCCCCCCTCTACGTCCCCCTGGCCCCTCAACCACGTCCGTTGGCCCTCCTCACCTTCGGCACAACTCTCAACGTTGCGGGGGCGACCTTTGTTGACTTTCGAGCCTTCTTGCCTCGCAAGTCCAAAAACAGAAAATTTGGCTCCTCTTGGCTCCTTTTCTATCGCAAGAAAGACCAACGTCTTCGTCTCATGATCGGTTAATGGATAAAAAACTCATCCACGAAGCTTTCCGTTGTAAAATTCATTTGCACCTCAAGTCTTTTTCTCTTATACTCTTCCAGTTAAATTTTTAAAGTCAAATCTACATATTACATCTTTTGAAATCCCTGAAGAAAGCCTCGGTTCACAGCGTTCGTGTCATTAGCCTCCCGCATGCTAAATTAATTCATAAACCCACAAGGAGCAAGACGGCTAAGTTTGTATCACATCTCGCAGAACGGTGCGCCAACTTCTCATCCACGAGAGGTGATGGGACTTTCTTTGCCTCCTTTCCTGTCTCCTCCTCACTCTCATGCCTGCTGTTTGTCGGTTCCCTATTCCTTATTTCCTTCACTCCATTTCCCTCTTCCTACTTCTTCTCCTTCTCCGTTCTCACGTTGGAAACTCATTTCTCCTTCCCCTCTCTCCCTTCTTCTAACTTTGAATGTCCACAATTGAGCGCTGTTCCTAGCATTGGTTCGAATCCTTCTCATGGCTTCAACTGATTTTCTCTCTATTCTGGGGTTTTGATGAAGATGGAGAAGCAGAAGAACAAGAAGAAAAAGGAGAGTAGGGTGAAGTTGAGATAGAGATGAACTTAGATCTTGAGGTGGAGGGAGCTTTGATTAGAGCTTTCTAAGTCTGTCTGACAATAGTGAAAAAAAGTTTTATTACACCAAGTTGTCAGAGGACAAAGTCCCCTTAAGTTACGTCTCCTAATATCACAAATTCAAATTCTGGGGCCTTTGACAAGCCACTGCCTTCCTGTCCCTGTTGAGGCCACTAGAGATGGTGACCCCTCAGGTAAATTCAAGTAAAAAAAAAATTCGATTTTCTTACGTTTTCCACATTTTTGCTCTTCCGTCTTCCGGAACATCGATTCTTTATCAAGATGTTCTTTCTTATTCTCTTCAATATAAATATCCGTTCATCTCATGATATTCTAACAGAATTATCTTCAGAAACTTTTTCCTCCACGGCATCCCTTCAGTTTCACGGAATCTTCAACTTAGTTCCAGTTTAGCACGTGTCTCGTCTCTCCATACCAATTCAATTCGCGTGTTTCTCTACTAGGATACAAGTATCCTGTTTTTTATATTAGAATTGAACGTTCAATTCCTCCCTTCATCCCGCCTCTCACAACATCAACCCTATTCAGCCCATTTACTTTATTATTGCAAACGTCCATTTTACACTCCTTTCATTGACTAGGCAAAATGACCCACTCAGTGTGAAGGGGAAGGAATGAGGTGCTTTACTGAAGTCATTCGCCCGGGCTAAGGCTCTCCAGTCAGGCCAAGACAGGAAAATATATCTCATATATTACGCTCAATATATGTGAACCAGTTAGGTTTGTATATGTTCTCTCGATTTGCCAGTCCATAAACAAAATTACAACCTATTTACCTAGCGAGAAACGTACAAACCTCACGCAATCCACCTAATCTATCGAGGTTGATGCGTAGACAACCTCAATATTACAGTAATTAGATTGTACCAATTCTTTGGTGGTCGGGTTTAACGGATTGGTCGGTTTAGCAATAAATGCGACGTTATTTGGTGAAGGAAAACATCAACGTTCTGATAAATCCGTTTCATAAGTTAATAAAAATAGTAAAGGTGGCGACTTTTATCGGTGGTTCGATAACAGAGGCACAATAAAGCCAGCTTCGTTAGGAAATACACCGGGGTGCCGTCCTTTCTGGCCGTCAAACTTTTCTGTCAACCTCACTACCATGTCAAGGTCACCACCCGTCAACCTCCCGACCCGTCCTCAGACATCACCACTTCCATCTCATCTCAGATGGATGAAAGTAACCCACAACAGGAACGGCCCGCCACAGCACCACTCCTGTGCCAGGTAAGTCCACTACGACCTCACCATAGCCCGTGCTTCTTGCCCCGCTCCTGTGCCAGGTAAGTTACGGGCTCACCATAGCCCGTGCTACTTGCCCCGCTCCTGTGCCAGGTAAGTTACGGGCTCACCATAGCCCGTGCTACTTGGAAATTATTCCAAGTAGCTGAATCTATAACAACAACAACAGGAACGGAGGAAAGCCAGTAACTATACAAGAAACAACCAGTAGTTACCCACGTGCGTGTCTGTAGTTTGATATTCTAATTATGAGAAAGGTAAGGAGGCTTCAGTCGCTGAGGCCAGTTGAAGAGGGTTCCCTAAGTTCCCACAGAGGGGGGGATGGAGGAGAGGGGGAGGGGAGGTTGTTGAAGGAGGGGAAGCGCGGGGTGTGTGGGGGGGGGGGGAGGGAGAAGAAAAGAGATGGAGGAGTATAAATGGAGAGAGAGAGGGGAAGAGAGGAATGGGGTGGAATAGAAGAGACAAAATAGGTATGAAGGTGTGCAATGTGAGAGGGAAAGGTTAATTTTGAAGCTAAATAGTGTTTGCAGGGGCAGCAAACACACATACCCACATACACGCTTACATGTGTGTGCGCGCGCGCACACACACACACACACACATACACACACACATTTGCAATGTGTGTGTGTGAATCTTAGGAATCTGTACACCAGCTGATTGACAGTTGAGAGGCGAGACCAAAGAGCCAGAGCTCAACCCACTTAACAGTGAAATGGAAAACATTTCACTGTTAAGGGTTCTTCCCTTTTCAGTCGAAGAAAGACGGGAGTGTGATTGGAAAGGATGGGAAGGGTAAACAAAGAGAGAGCGTGCAAAAAGGAAGGGTAAGAAAGGGAGAAGATAAACAGTTGAGAAGATAGGATGGAAGGGTATGGAAGTGGAGGAGGAAGAGATGGTGGGATGATAGAATAAGTGGTAAGGAGACTATTAGAGTATTAAACAGAGAGAGAGAGAGAGAGAGAGAGAGAGAGAGAGAGAGAGAGAGAGAGAGAGAGAGAGAGAGAGAGAGAGAGAGAGAGAGAGAGAGAGAGAGAGAGAGAGACACGCGTTAAGAATAAAGCATGACACAAAAAAAAAAAAAAAAAAAAAAAAAAGGAAAAAAAAAAGTCCGGCAGAAGGCACCATAATTTGATTATGATTCAATTAGCTTTCGTATTTTTTGAAACAGAAACTTCTGAGCTCTCTCTGGCCATCTACAAAGAACCAGCACATCCTCCCCTCCCTACCCTTCATCTCCCCTACGGGAGAGAAAGTCCAATAATTCACTGAGGGGGGATAAAGGACCCACCAAAGTCCAAATTCATCCTCTGATAACGTTGGTGGGGAGAAATTTCCGCAGGCGGCAACATACTCTGAATACATTGAAAATGTTTTTCCACAGCAGCCGGAGAAAAAGTTTGAGAACTGCCAACAGCAACACTAAATCTTAGCTTCTGTCTACAATCTAATTTCCTCACAGTCACTCCTTTTCTTTTTCTTCAAAACGAAATGTTAAGACCAAAAAATCCATTGCACAAGTTGTGGAGAAGAGTTGCAAGTGCTCTGGGGTACTATGAAAGACTATAATCATCACGTCAACTAAAATGAAGAGAAATCATTTCATTAGCATCCATTTATTCTATTGGAAATTTCTCTATCCCATTACCACTCACAAATCGCTATGCCCCATTACCACCCATAAATCGATATCAACCATTGCCAACAATAAATCGATATCCACTATTACCACCAGTAAATCGATACGCCCCATTACCACCCATAAATCTGTACTCTCCATTAACACCCATAAATCCATTTTTCCCCATTACCACTCACACATCGCTATCACCAACCCACTCACAATTCGCTATATAGCATTACAACAATAAAACTAATATAAATCTCGTCAGTAGTAGCCACCATTCAAAATACCGAAAAAAAATGCCCATTATTTTCAAACCCATCAACGACAGCGACGGAAAATTCCGCTTCAACTTTCCTAAGCAATAATAACAGTGAATATAGATGAAATAACCCCAATACCTTCAAACCACAAACCCTTTGAAAATAATTGCTTTTACAGAAATAACAGGAATCTGATTCCACTTCCACTTCTTCAACAGAGGGTAAAAACTCTACTTACAGCAGATACCTGAACCACGTCCGCTATGATTCAAGCACTGGAAGAATTTATAGTTAAAACACCGTCATGTGAGAGCCTTCAAACACCACTTCCCTCTATCATACCCCTTACCATATATATATACCCCTCACTCTCTAACATATCCCTACCATGAATACCCTCAAAATCTACCTCCCTCTAACATACCACTACCAAGAGCACCTTCCTTGAAAACTTTCAGTCATACAGGAATTATAAATTCCCTAATTGCAGTGACTTATGCCTCTGTTGCAAGGGTAGGTGCTTTAAGCACTTTTCAATTCATTATCACTATTATGTCCTCTTAGTCTGTTATGTAGTATATGTTGACGACTTTAATATTTTGGTGTATGAAGACATCAGCTATTTCTCCCTCAGAAAATAAGGAAACTAAGTGAATGTTTATCAAATTAGAGAGTATCCTCCCAAAAATCTTTTTCCATTTGGTACGGCATCCATTGTTCTTTTATCTCTCTCTCTCTCTCCCTCTCTCTCTCTCTCTCTCTCTCTCTCTCTCTCTCTCTCTCTCTCTCTCTCTCTCTCTCTCCCTCTCTCCCCTTCCATTAATATTTTCTTCCTTCCCATATTTCCTCGTCCTTCATACCCTCTTCCTTCTCTTTCCATCGTTTTCCCTTTCCTCTTCGAAATAAACAGGAAGAGCGCTTTCAGCAAAATGTTTCCCCCACTGGGCGCTAATGTAATAACCTCCGTCTCTGTAAATACGTAAACAGATCTTCAAACTAATTTGATGTGATAACTCTTTCTTTAAGACTTTATTGTTTGGCTCACGTTTTCTTCAGCGTGTCCAACATTCTCAGAACCTTCCCTCACGCTCTTTAAACTTTCTCAGCACTCTCTAGATTTTCCCCACGCTCTCAAAACATTTCTCATGCTCTCAAAACTGTTTCCACTCTCAAAACTGTTCCCACGCTCTCAAAACTGTTCCCACGCTCTTAAAACTGTTCCCACGCTCTCAAAACTGTTCCCACGCTCTCAAAACTGTTCCCACGCTCTCAAAACTGTTCCCACGCTCTCAAAACTGTTCCCACGCTCTCAAATCTGTTCCCACGCTCTTAAAACTGTTCCCACGCTCTTAAAACTGTTCCCACGCTCTCAAAACTCTTCCCACGCTCTCAAAACTCTTCCCACTCTCCGTAAATTCTCGCCGACCATCTTGAAATTTATCCTAATAAATGTGTTTCAGAGAACGCCATGAAAGCGTCGGAGGCCCTCTCTCCTTTCGTCGGGTTAAGTGGACGGGGGCCTGTGGCGGGCTGTAACTCGAGCTTCGAGTGTTAGTACTGACTAGCAGAGCCTGTAACGGCGTCGAGTACGAGCACGCTAATGGCCCAAACATGCTGAGTATTGCATCATTAGCATTCTAGCAACCATTTATGGAGGATTCAGTCTCAGTACACTTGTCTGCTACACAACATTTTTGAAGATATGAAGAGACAAGGAAATTGGGGTAGAGAGAGAGAGAGAGAGAGAGAGAGAGAGAGAGAGAGAGAGAGAGAGAGAGAGAGAGAGAGAGAGAGAGAGAGAGAGAGAGAGAGAGAGAGAGAGAATAATGGATGACGCACCAAATGAAGATGATGAGCACCGAAATGATGCTTAGAAAGGATTGACGACGGAGAGACCGAAACACAGACCAAGTAAGACGAATTATAATTCACAGGATAATAATAAGAAGAGAAAGATAGACATATATTAAATATGTGTAAAAATCAATATTATCAGCCCCAAGTAACAGAAAATTAGTGAATTTAAGATAGTACTGATGACACGTTGAGAATTGGAGTTAACGATATTGCAAGAGGCAAAACAATTGGTAGAACGACAAATAGTAAGTGACAGAGCCAGAATAAGGGCGAGAAACAACGAAAGAGAGAGAGAGAGAGAGAGAGAGAGAGAGAGAGAGAGAGAGAGAGAGAGAGAGAGAGAGAGAGAGAGAGAGAGAGAGAGAGATAAAGGTGAAGCGAAGAGGGTTGGGAGGGAGAGAAACTGAGAAAATAACAATAAATGATATAAAATTAAGCATGCCCATTACTCGGACACTCAAGAGTGTGCTCAGATTGTGTTTAAAGCGAGCACGAACACATCTGGAAACCCATTCTTCAATATTTTCATAGAACCCTCACCAAACTCAGCACAACTATGCCCCACCTCCCCTTCCCTCGCATACACACAAACTGAATATGTCTATTCTTTTTTGTTGACAGTCTGAAGAAGATCATGTGCGCCACCACACACCTGCTCACTGCTTCTGGCGCCGACCTCGTCCCATTGTATCTGGCAATTAAATCCACTTTTTACCGTTATTCACAAGTGTTTAGATAATCTTTACTTAAGGAACAGGGTTGCGTAGTTTACCGATGCCTATTTCACTTAAAAATGTTAAAGAAAAACAGGAAAAAATCTATTCTTGGGGAGTCTTATCCAACTCACGGTCGACCAGCATCTCATCCCAGCCACGGTCGACCAGCATCTCATCCCAGCCACGGTCGACCAGCATTTCATCCCAGCCACGGTCGACCAGCATCTAACCCCAGCCACGTTCGACCTACATTTCACCCCAGCCACGGTCGACCAGCATCTCATCTCAGCCACGGTCGACCAGCATCTCATCTCAGCCACGGTCGACCAGCATCTCATCCCAGCCACGGTCGACCAGCATCTAACCCCAGCCACGTTCGACCTACATTTCACCCCAGCCACGGTCGACCAGCACATCATCTCAGCCACGGTCGACCAGCACATCATCTCAGCCACGGTCGACCAGCATATCATCCCAGCCGTGGTCGACCAGCATCTAACCCCAGCCACGGTCGACCAGCATCTAACCCCAGCCACGGTCGACCAGCCTATCACCCCAGCCATGATCGACCAGCATCCCTTAGAAGAGCAACAGATTCGATTTGCTTTCCGGGCTACGTACAGTTCTCTGCGATGTTTTCAGGAAAATTCACATTCAGAATAAAAATACAAGGCTTTTGAATTCGAAAACAAGAATTCGTAAAGCCATACCGACGATCAAATAACACATCCATACACACCAACACCTACACAGATATACACAAACACACACACATACATCTAGGCCCTCGCGGCTGGGTGGACAGCGCTTAAGAGTCGTAGTCTTAATGGTCCGGGTTCGATTCCTGGCGGATGCGGAAACAAATGGCCAGAGTTTCTTTCTCTTTGATGCCCCTGTTAACCTAGCAGTAAATAGGTTCCCGGGAGTTTGACGGCTGCTATGGGCTGCTTCTTGTGAGTGTGTGTGTGTGTGTGTGTGTGTGTGTGTGTGTGTGTGTGGAGAGAGGAGAGAGGTGTGTTATGGAGAAAGGAAGTAATAAATGTATGTATTTGTGGGAGAAATAAATTGGCAAAAATGATCAGGGAACTAGAAGGGCCTCAAAATAACAATACACTTAGGGCTCGAGTCTGCAGACACAAATAGTAAATATACACACACACCAACACCCACACCTACACACAGACACACACACATACACACACAGACAGACACATACACAGCTTCCTGCCCCCTATTCCACTTCCCAAAACTTTCTCCATTAACCCAGTGTGTATGCAGCTCCCGTTCCGTGTCTCACTCCACCCCCTGTCAAACAACAGGACCCTAAAATTCGAGTGGTATGGTACCTTTTTCCTCCCCATAGATCCGGTAATTCAGTCAATCCTCCCCCAATGGATCAAAATTACCACCGCTTAATTCCATTAATTTTAGAGCGAACATCGGTTTTATCTGAAGTTATCCTCATTTAATCTGGTTTAGTGCGTTGCGAAACTTACGATCGTCGTATCCTAAGGATTTTATGGACGACGAAACTACTAGTCCCTTTTACCAAGTAACTTGTCTCTGAGCCTAATGAGGTGTTAACACAGATGTTTACACAAATGTTTACACAGGTGTTTACGCAGATGTTCGCACTGAAGGAAGTGTAAAATAATGAAAATATAAATCGGGAGAAGGACGCCGGACAAAAGGTTCCATTTGGGAGATGAAATTCTTCAAGAATCAAGAATAAAAAGAAAGATCTAAAGAGGCTTGACATAGCAGAGGGAACGTGTCCCCTTGATGCCTAAAGCCAAAGGATAATATAACCAGCAACATATGCTAGTTTGGCCCAACATAGCATTTGCCTTAAGAAGCATATACAGTGAGTTATTCAGAACGCAGTCGAGGAGTCACAATAACGTGGCTGAAGTATGTTGACCAGACCACACACTAGAAAGTGAAGGGACGACGACGTTTCGGTCCGTCCTGGACTATTCTCAAGTCGATTCAGAACCTTTTATATAACATGTGTGTGTGTAAGACCCATCCTGGACTATGTGGTTCTAGGACGAGGTCTGAAACTTGACAGATACAAGACAAAGTTAAGGGAACGTTCCAAGATATGCCACCAGACAACAGTACTCAAGCTGAGAAGTATTCTAAAGAGTATTTTAGGAGCTGCGATCATTTGATGTAGAGACGAGGAGTCACAATAACGTGGCTTAAGATATGACGACCAAACCAGAGAGCATAAAATGAAGAATTGACGACGTTTCGGTCCGTCCTGGAACATTATCCATATTGTGGTCTAGTTATTATCCTTTGATGTAATCTGTGCTGAGAAAGGATAATTATTACCTTTAAATTCGGGGTTATAACCCTATTCTCATCATTTTGTCATAAAAAGCAAACTCTTAATAAATGTGATAGTTACTCCTGAGTCACTATCCTGATAGTGATTCCTGAGTCACTATCACCGTCACCGCAGTTTTGTTTATGCTTCTGTGTTTGTTTAACGAAGTGAACGAGAGGCGAGCATCCTGGAGAAACTTCGATATGCCTTAACAATCTTCTTGTTCCTAACATTTAGAATGGAATGAAATCAAACCATAACAACACAATCGCTCATGAAAGGACTCTCAGTGGAGTAATAGAGCTTGAGTCTCAACTGTAACCTGCTCCTTTGGAGGAGGAGAGTAATATAGCCATGTGTGTCATCCTAAAAAACAGAGTCGTGGAACTCATTTTGACTTGAAAATGGTGAATTCAAAACACAGCCAATACGGCAAGTCAAATATATCAAATTGATTACTTCGGTGGCTAAGATATATTTAATAAATAAATACAAAATTGTCTACATTTGTATATCAGATCCACATTTAGAAGTTTGCACAGAAAAAGCGTTTTTCTAGTTAACAAAAATATAAATAACTCGCAGGAAAAAACAAATTAAATAATAATACCTTTAATAACTACAGCGACATTGGATATTTGAAATTAATTTAAAAGTGACACGCTAACAAAAAATAAACAAATAAATAATAGATAAACTTGGGTCAAGGCATAATCTGAGTGAGAACAAAAAAATTAGCTGGAAACGTTGCGTGAAATCTTTTATTTTATTACGAGGGAGTTGGTGAGGACAGCACACTGGTACATTCTCTCAGGGAATACACTATACTACACTTCTACATGACAAAGAGAGAGAGAGAAAAGATTGGGCGATTGAAGGTTTGTGTTGCTCGCTCACTGTCTTTCTACTCTCAACTCTAAATTATTTTTGTAATTGTATCTCCTTAATACTTTATTTTAATTTAAAGCTGCAAAATGCATCACCGAGATAAAGAAAATGCAAAGGAGGTTAAATTGTATTAAAAAGTTATTTGCCTAGCGATACCTAGAAAATTCAGACCAAACGATCTTTTGTTTGAATGAGAAAGAGAGAGAGAGAGAGAGAGAGAGAGAGAGAGAGAGAGAGAGAGAGAGAGAGAGAGAGAGAGAGAGAGAGAGAGAGAGAGAGAGAGAGACAGGCAGACAGACAGACAAACTTTTCAAAGAGTTAAATGACAGATTGCGTCAAGGATCCAGCTGCACCAAAGATCACACACAACAGCTCCCCCAAAAGCAACCCTTCGTCTCGTTTTACAGCTTATACCAAAATCTTCAAGCAAATATCACAGTCTTCCACTCCTACACTCCTCGACTTTTCCCTTTCAAGAAACTCGTGCGGGATCTCAGGCAGGAGGCTTCAGTGCCTCCTCCTCCTCCTCTTTCTGCCCTCCTTCAGGCAGGTCCTCAGGGAAGTCGGGTGTCTCTTGGTTGAGTTGGGCCGCTGACAACTATTGACACCGCTCACCACCACTGCCTCACCCCAAGTTCAGACCCTCGCACCGGCAAAAGGTCAGAGGGGAGAAATGATTTTTGTCAGAATGTTCCCTGGATTCCTGATACTCCCTACAGCTGCCCGTGACTTTCCAGGAACACGCTCCGAAGGGCAGTTTTAAGGTTAAATTGAATTATGGAATTCTAGCTCTCTTTAATGTTTCTTAATATGTTCACTGGTGGATAAAGGTTTTCCACATACTCTTCTAAAGACTCAGACACTGAACAGACACTGAATATCCTCGTGTTACAAATCCATAAGGGTCGTGATGAGGGTTCGAACTTACATCCGGGGTGATCCCAGACGCTCCTTAGTCGAGGTGTATCTTCGTGTTCATATCGGTCCGACTAACCCTCTTTTCCTTCGTCGGTGTTTCTAGTTACTAAGCTTTTTTCCCATTCCGTTCAATGTAATCTGAGATTTCCTTGAAATACAGTCTATTTCAGCGTTTGATTCTTCCTTTTGTCACAGCAGTGGCCTGTCTAGCCAACGTGAATACACCCGCTACGTATGCTGCAGACATAACCCATTTATGTCCAAGCTTTTTGCGTGCGGGGTTCTGTTTCCTTGCGTGAGTGCATCTGTTTCCTAGCGTGTGGGAATGAGTGTGATCTGGATTAATTAATACCACTTGACAAGGGTAACATGAATGGTTATAAACAGCGCATCTATAAAAGAAATGTTTGAACTGAAATCGCCCATTTTTGTACTTTAAACAATTATTAATTCATTCTGTTGACTAATAATGAATAAATGCAGTATGATATAATTACACTTCCACTTCTCCTCTCCAAGCAGTAAATATGAACGCGGGAAATACTAAATTGTTGTACCTTACATCTTGTTAATTGCTCAATTGTTGGCTAGAGAAAGACCTCCATAAACTTAACGATCTTTCTGTCCATGATAACAGGAAAGCATATATATAAAAAACACGAATATTCGGTCCCAAAATTGCCTGATTATCCACAATAGCTTCCATTTCAGATAAACTGCTGTGCCCACTGGTACTTTTCGAACACTCAATTCACACACGTGTAAAAATAAATAAAATGGCGATGTTTCGGTCCTCCGTGAACCATTAACAAATCATAAAGACGGTCAATATATAAGGTAAGAATGTGAGGTGAAAGCCGAAACGTCACTTTTTCTCTTTACTTAGCTCGTAAACCCACAATAACGAAGCGTTATGAAACGACGTCTTATTTTCTTTTTAGGACATCAATATATCTACGAGAAAAAATATGAAAGGGTGTTCCTTCACTCATTACTTTTATTCTCTCTCTCTCTCTCTCTCTCTCTCTCTCTCTCTCTCTCTCTCTCTCTCTCTCTCTCTCTCTCCAATCACCAACTACAGGTGTTGTAGCACTATAGCCAGGTTGATCAGTCCTTACGGAAGGGTAGCCCCTCACATTAGGGTAGCCCTCACGTTAAGGTAGCCCCCCCTCACATTAGGGTAGCCCCCTCACGGTAGGGTAGCCTGGTCCCCCAGGTGAGTTACATGGCCAGCTTCCTTGCCGCTACCCACCAAGTTTATACATAACTCTCATGCAACCACCACTACCTGCCAACACCATGTTCCCTAGGGGAGGTGGTATTGGGGGCCGGCGGAGGAGAAGGGGGGTTGTGGAGTGGGGGATGGTGGAGTGGGGGATGGGGGAGAGTGGGTGGTTGAGAGGGGGGTGGTGGAGTGGGGCGACGGAGGGGGGGGGTGGTGAACAGGACTGTGGGATTGAGGTGGGGGGGGGGGATTTTGGTGTTGATGAGGTGGGAACGTTGATGGTGTAGAGTGATGGTATTGGTCGTGATGGTAGTGGGAATGTGAGTGGTGGTGATGGTGATAGCTGTGTGGCTTATGGTGATCGTGGTGATGGTGTGGTGGTGGTTGGATTGCTCATAATGGTGGTTTCGTTGGTGATAACCACTATATACCAAATTAGTAGTGGTGGTTGTGTTTGGAGTGGTGGTACTGGTGGTGGTTGTGATGGGGGCGTACAGCACTACTGGATGTGGTGGTAATTGTGGTTGATGTGGTGTATACTGTGGGAATATGAAAGCACATGACTAGAATTCAGAGTGAATATGATAAGGACCATATTCACTCCAAACACACACACACACACACACACACACACACACACACACACACACACAGCAGAAATTTACCTGATTGATGTCCTACACCTTCCGGAGACGTTTTGGCAAGTTTCCTTACACCTGATGCCACCGCTCACCAAGCAAAAAATATAATTCCCTGGATTGAGCCAACTCTCTTGGGTTACCTCCCAAGGTAAGACAGACGTTGTCTAAGGTAAACCTCGATAATATAAACGAACCTCTCTTCCCCCTTCCTGCTCTCACCCCAGCCCGCTCTCTTTACCAAGAGAACCCACTGACTCCTCTGAGATGTTTTCCATCCAACACTCTGCTTCCTTTCCCTCTGCGCAATATTCCCTGTCTAATGTGCCCTGCGTCACTGCACGCTGGCAGAGGACAAATTACTGGCACTGGCAAATCTCTCGACAGGGCTCTCTTTATTCCAGAACCTCTCTCTCTCTCTCTCTCTCTCTCTCTCTCTCTCTCTCTCTCTCTCTCTCTCTCACCAGTCTTTCAAGGACATTTTGTTTCAAAGGACAAAGCTGTTACTAATCTAAGCTCACCGCGTCACTTGAATAAGTATAAAGCCATTCAGACACTTTTGCTAACTTTAAAAAAAAAAGGAAACGTTCATTAATGTTGATAACATCCTTCACTGGTTTTGCAGTGGATGATTTGCACCTATAATATGGGGCTCAGTAGCCCCATATTATAGGTGCAGGTGTGCACCCCGAAGGCACACCTGCGAATATAAAAAGGGGCGACACGCATATGGAGAAGAAATTCAAATTGTGGGGGGGAAGGCACAAAATTACAACAAATGTCTGCTACACAAACATATTTATATCTTTGGTACGATTACGTGTCTCTGTGCACTTTCTCGTATCTGCGATGATACATGATTTTTAGCCCAAGGGACACATTATCATCAGGACAAATGGGGGGATGTGGGGACCTTGGACAAGCCGCCAGAGGACCATGAGAACATCCATGTCCTCATCCACTTGAGAGATAGTGGCCCCTCAGGTAAATTTAACTGGTAGTGCTACTCTTTGTGTCAGATTACTTACTGTAGCTTGTATTATGACTCCACTTGCTGTAACTCCTAATATATTTTACCGAGACTTCACTTGCTGTGACGAGCACTGTATTTTACTGTGACTTCACTCACTGTGGTGCAGTGTGTAGAAAAGAAGTTATTGAATTGAAAACGTACCGTATTAGGAAACACACACACACAAAAAATCGATTTTCGCGTAAATAGATTGTAGAATCACTCAACACTTGTTTTAAATTTGTTTCGTGATAAGAACAAATGGTGTAATCTACCTTGTTTCATTACCTAATTTTCATGTGCTACAATATCATAATGTAAAATATTAGGTTCTACATCTACAATCTCCTTTTCCCTCCCCACAAAACTTACCCACGATACTTAACGCCAAGTTTAACAAAGAATGGGATTTTTCAAGTTTCAATTTTAAGTCCGAAAGATTCAATTTTAAAGGCCAAAAATATACGAAATAATATATATGTATTCGGACGTAAAATACATTAGGCAGTTATGTCTGAATATGATTCAGTCGCTTTGGATGTATTTTATTGTATAATCCACCACTGACATCAAACCTGGAGTCAAACAATACTCTGATAGAATTATTTTTTCCAGCGTCAGATGTGACTAATTAGTTGTGTTGGTGAAGCCAACAATCAGAACGCCTGTAATGCTGTAAAAGATTCCGGTCGTTGCTGTAGCTGCTAACATGATACGGGCACAGCGTCGTCCGACCCTCTTCCTTGCCTCATAGACGCATAAACGTACGTCAAAAGGAACTGTTGGGACGTTAAGGCGCTCACAACGTAGACGTATCTGAATGCATCTTTAGAGGATAAATATTTGAAATAATTTATTCGTAAATGTCTGTTTCGTACATTTATAATTGGGTTATTATACATAAATTTATAGTCAATTATCTAACAGAAAATCATAACATGTAATACTTTTTGCTTGTAATTATATATATTTAAAGACACTCTAAAGCACACAATGGATATCTTTCCATTACTTAGTACCAAACTATTGATGAATAATAATATATGATTAATAACAAATGCAAAGAAAACTACTAGAGGCTGTACAGAACCTCTAAAACACTAGACAAGCAGCTGCAGTGGGTTTAGAATCTTCCAGACACTATACATGCAGCTGGAGTGTGTTTAGAATCTTCCAGACACTAGACAAGCAGCTGGAATGTGTTTAGAATCTCTCAGACACTAGACAAGCAGCTGGAGTGTGTTTAGAATCTCTCAGACACTAGACAAGCAGCTGGAATGTGTTTAGAATCTCTCAGAAACTAAACAAGCAGCTGGAGTGTGTACAGTTCCATCAAGCCACACGACAAGCTGCAGGAGCGGGTAAATGTCCAGCCAGACACAAGCAGGCGCCAGCAATCACGCTAGAATACCCGCCTAAGTACTATAATTACAAGCCTAGTCGCCTAGAAAGAAATATTGTCCGAACTTCCTACAGTGTTCCAGGGTGATGGTACAAAAAGCGGGAGTGCTTCTAAATTGTGATAACCATAGTGAGATATTATGTTTTTTGTCGTTTTTGTTGAGAGTTATCATATTCAAAGCTTTATTAAAACACCTAAGAATAGATAGTATGATAACTAAGAAATAAATGATAAGTGTTGTGAAGATAACTAAATACAAAAGTATTCTTCAAATAGTAAACTAGGGGCAAAAACAGACGTTATAGCACGAAAGGAAAATCTCTCTCTCTCTTATGGGCCACCACGCGTGTCAGTATCATGTGTCAGCATGACCTACATGTCACTGAATCATGTGTATCAGTATGTATCATATGACACAACTCATCCTCTTGTTTAGATAGTACCTATTATCATGTTCGTCAATAGTCACGAATTCATACATACTTAGCTTTTAGATAGTAGTATACTGACTAGTAAGGAATTCTTTTATAAAAAAATTAAGCTAAATTTTTTTTATATTCCTAGGCCTAGTATAGCACACAAATGTTCTATATTAGGCATCAGATTTCGTGTATTTAGGCCTAGGAAGGTTTAGTTTGTCTTTGCAACACAAGTAAAAAATAATTTTCCGGTTTGTCCAACTCAAAAGTGCCGATTTGTACTTTCTAATGTCGTTGTACGTCGGTATATATTCTATGGTTCTCGTCGTTACTATAAGTACTACCAAAACAGGAGGATAACCTGTATTACACTGCATCACTTAACAGTATGTCTCAAGTGTGTATCATGTCAATATGAATCACTACCAACACGAATATTGACCACCTACACGCGTTCAAGACATGTTATTGCGACTGTCTCAGGAGGACGTGCTAAAAGTTTTACGGTTTGGAAACAAAATAATAGTAATTCAAAGTCAAGCCATAAAGGTATAGAGAGATTTTTCAGTAATGTCATTGTGACACATAGTTATTTGCCACTATTTTTTTTTTGATTTGATGCAAATTATGACCTGCCAATGTTGGGCACGTACCCATCAGCAATTACCGAGAAAAATGGGTGGAGCTAATGCCAACTATCTGGCCTCCAACTTGAGGCCGATAGAAATTTTCATTATATATATATATATATATATATATATATATATATATATATATATATATATATATATATATATATATATATATATATATATGTGTATGTGTGTGTATGTGTGTGTGTGCGTGTGTGTGTGTGTGTGTGTGTGTGTGTGTGTGTGTGTGTGTGTGTGTGTGTGTGTGTGTGTGTGTGTGTGTGTGTGTGTGTCCGCACGCGCGTGTGTGGTGTGTAGGTGTGGGGTTCATCCATCAACATTGTGCCGCCAGATCACAGTCATCGACCTGGTAATCCCCAAGAGCCGTAACTCCAGCGCCCCGTCAGCAATCAAGATAAAACCCGCTCAAAAACCCATTGAATTGGGTAGTGAGATTGGACGATACCTCAGCCCAACGTTTTTAAAGTTTATCCGCTGCCGACAATCTCTCTCTCTCTCTCTCTTTGGAAAAGTGGTTATAAGACTCTTAAGACTGGCGGAGGGATAGGTTAGGTTAGGTCTACCTCCGGCAGTGAAATATTGTAATTACACACACACACACTCAAACACATACACACACACACACACACACACACACACACACACACACACACACACACACACACACACACACACACACACACACACACACACTAGAGCACCAGAAAACCTCTCAGAAACCCACTTCGAATCCACTTCCTAGCTCACTATGCTAACTCACTTTGTATGGCCATAAAGACTAACGCATATTAACCGGGAGACTTTCCAGCCACTAACGAGAGAACCAGACATTAGTTTACCAGGCTGAAACTAGTCCACACACGAGACATTCCTCTACTCTTCAAAAAAGAATTCACAATGTCCCACCAGTTGACCAGCACGAGACATCATTCTGATAATTGTATCACCATTGGGCCTCATTCTGATGCAGAGTTAGTCCGCATTCAGGACTGTCGTCCAGCAAAATACCTCACACTATTCTATTAGAAGGTCTCACACTAGTCCATCGTAAGACCTCACACTAGCCCACCACCACACTCCATACTTGCTCACCAGAAGTCCTAACACTACCCACCAGGAGGCCTGAAACAAACCCACTCAAACACCTCACATTAACCCACCAGAGCACATCACACTAACTCATCTGACACCAGTCAATCAGATCATCTCATACTAACTCCCATAAGTCCTCACACTAGACTCCTCAACCCCTCCCCACCCCCATCAAGAAGGCTTCACACCCCAAAGGGATTCCAAACATCAGTATACAAAAAGTCTTCCTCCCATACTCTCCAAGTCCAGACGATTAAGGACTTCACCGAAGCAAAGTTTATTGCTTCAGCTTTTGGGACATATTGCGCTGGGAAGTGATATTTTATTTCCCCCTGACAACACTGGTATGTCCAGCTGGCGGTTCCAGCCTCTCACACAGCTCGTCTGACATGGAAAAATTACAGATTTGTTCTTTGTTTTTTGCTTTTTTTTTGCAAGCTGTAAGGAAAAAAATCATTAAAAATATTTTGGAAATTATGTAAAAACACACACACACATTTATAGAAGCACAACAAATCACTAGACTCATCGTGACGGACACGTTCTAAGCCTTACTGGGCCAACTTTTACTGCGAGACGCATCGGGCATCATCGATTCATTCTGCTGTTCCATTTACTCCCAAACTTCCGAATCTGTGCGGAAACATAGACTCATCCGCGTGCGGCCTGTAGGTGCTGTAGGAGACGTCAAGCTGCTTCTCCTGTCTTGACTGAGAGAGAGATGTGGTGGGGTCTAAGAGGCCAAACTCTGGCAGTCTGGCTGAAGCACTCAAGCATTGAGTGGATGCATCAACAACGTAAAGAAATAACAATAAAGGGACATAACTACAACAAAAACATATTGGATGATTCAGTATACGAACGTGGTTCGTGTAAAATAGAAGAATATTGGATTTAAATGTAAGAATATGAGAGGAGAATGTTAGGGTTGACAATCACACTGAACCTGTTTTCTGAAACCCACATTATTTACAGAGATCATGAGCGGCTATGCTAAGTTAGAAAACATAAGAAATGCTTTTTAAAAATCTGGGTAAGGAATCATTACAGAGTTCATATCCCATATTTTAGACCAATCCTGAAATTCAGCCAGCATTGAGTCAGATATAAGACATACAAAGGGGTAACAGCCTCAAGCCCAACAACCTCCAATGTAAGACAGAAAACAGGAGCTTATTCACCCATACAGTTATAAACGATGGAACCGCCTACCCGCCGCAACTGTAAATGGCTAAACATTACTTCAATTCCAAAAAAAGCAACTGCAGAAAATCGACAGGAAAAATGGGGGACCATTGACAAGAGAGATGGTGAACCCTCCGGTAAATCGAAGCTGGAGCAAGATAAGAAATAATGCCGCCAGACTAGTCCCAGAACTGTGAGAGGTATGAGTAGCGAGGAAATGCAAAACGAATTAAACCTCTCGTCACTGGAAGACAAAAAGTGTTACGGGAGACATGATTTCCACGCATTTTTTTTTATCTTCACACGACTTGATAGATTAGGCACGGACAGGCATCTTAAAATGGGTGGTACTTTCATCAGGGGACACCAGGTGGAAACTATATACTCAAATTTGCCACAGAGACATGAAATAATTTCTTTAATGTGAGAAGTGAACAAAGGGAATGCAGTAAGAAGTGCGGTGGTGGAAGCACATTCACAGTTTCAAATGCCGATGTAATAGAGCCCATTAGAACAGGGAACATTTACACGAGCAAATTGAATGTTGAGAATCGTTACCAAAAACTCAAAACTCGACCCCTAAAAACATAGAAGAGTAAAATCTGGCAAATACAATAACTAATTTATTAGCTACAACGATAATACAATAATTGTTATGGAATTATTGTTATGATTTCCATTACCCTGTGAGATAAAATCATATAAGATCGAAAATATAAAAAATATAAAAATTATGAGATTGAAAACAAAACGTTTATATAATCGTAAAAAGAAGGGAATATACGGTATTCAAATAATTCAATAGCAAAATTTAACTTTGCTAGAAACTGCGGCAAAATGACTTAATTATTGCATAGATATATTTAACTTATCCACGTACCCCGTACGTATTATATATATATCTTTCTGCTACCAAAGTATATTTTGGTAGCACTCTTTCTTGTAAACATATGTTGTTAACTATTACCGACACATTTCTAGGCGTTAGACCAAAAATAAAAATGTAAAAAATTAATTTTGGAGAGTTAATTTTTCTATTACCCTCGACAGTGAAGTAAAACATTAGAAATATAGAGAGAAGATTCGCGTTAAAATGATTAATCTTACCCTTTCGGTCATATTCAACTATATATATATATATATATATATATATATATATATATATATATATATATATATATATATATATATATAAGTATATTTTGGTAGCAGTCTTTCCTGTAGACATATGTTATTAAATATGACCGAAAAAGTAAGATTAATAATTCTAACACGAATTTTCTCAATCTTTCGTACATTTCTTTTCACTGTTGGCGGTAATTCAAAAATCAATTCTCCAAAATAAAAATGAATTTTGGAGAATTGATTTTTGAATTACCACCAACAGTGAAAAGAAATGTACGAAAGATTGAGAAAATTCGTGTTAGAATTATTAATCTTACTTTTTCGGTCATATTTAATAATATATATATATATATATATATATATATATATATATATATATATATATATATATATATATATATATATATATATATATGTAGGTAGCATCAACCATAAACAAATTGGGCAACAAAAATTCCATTCACAGGCCGCAACTCTGCCCCAGAGTTTAATAATGGTCGTACATCATATGAAGGGAGCCGTGTAATGACATGATGTACGGCCAAAATACGGTGTGTGGGGGTATTGTAAGCGGCGGCCATTCATCACCCTGCAAAGTATTTATGGCCTCCTGCTACCCACACACGACTTACTGGGGGGAGTCTCGTTAGCATGTAATTAACAACGAGGCTCTTAATGTGTTCGTTGTTTCTGCTCCCATCTCGCGGAATGTGCATATTGTAATTTTTTTTTGGCTTGGTAGTAGTAGTAGCGCAGTTGGCTACGTTCTCGACACACAGTCGTGGGTCCTGGGTTTGATTCCCTGACGGGAGACATGTGGTTTTGGTACGTTTTCTATTACCTGATGCGGCTGTTCACCTAGCAGTAAATAGGTAGCCGGGAGATAGGCAGTTTTTCTGCGGTTGCATCCTGGTGATGGCCTATGGGAACTTCGATATATATATATATATATATATATATATATATATATATATATATATATATATATATATATATATATATATATATATATATATATATATATATATATCGAGGTCTGTAGGTTTGTGTGAAAAGTCTGTGCGTTTTATTGATATAAAATAAGCAATGATATATCTAACTTATTTTGGTTACATATATAATAACAGAATTAAGGATTAAAGTTAAAATAATAGTGACATTTGTTGAAGACATCAGCATATGTTCAAGTAAGCTATTGTAGTGGCCATATTAACCCACTCCAGAAATTAGAGCTAAATCTTAAAATAAACTTGGGCTATTATGCAAACTGAACAATGCTTCAACATTGCAATAAGCGCATTACTATACATTCCATATGGATAATACAAAAAACTTCAATTAAACTAGTCATCTGAAATCTAGTGATTGAGAACATTAAAATACCAAAACATCGAAAAGAGGAATTAAATACATAATAATTCAAGCTATAAAGGATTCTATTTGTGAATTCTTATAGTGCTATGTAATCCTAAGTTAATGAAAACTCCAGTATCATTGAATCACTCAAAAAGTAAATCTTTGATGATGGAACTACAGTTCAAAATGGATGAATGAACTGCTCATTCGTAGCTGATGAACAGCAGGAACCTAGCCTCAAGAAGCTTAATTATATTACACCTTAAGTCTAAACCATAATGAAGCAAATATAAATTATATTTTTACAAATATATATTTATATATATATTCGAACTAAATACCAGAGGAAGTTATTTTGAAAGCGCACTAAAATCTTTCACACAAAGAGAATTACCGGTTGAATTGGTAATCCATTGGCGCATGCAAATCAAGCATTTTTGGGATGAGTTTGACATCCAATTCGAAACTCTAAACCATAAAATGTTTTACGTGCCGCTGAGAGCAACCGAGATTTGCATGTAATTGCAACATTTGCCAACTAGATTCTTTTTATCGTACATCGCTGTGATGAGTGTTCCCTTGTACCTTTCTATGCTGCAGAGAATTGTTTTCTTTTTCAGAAAATGGCTATTATTTTGAGAATTTTGCTACTGGCGTTTGTAATCCTTGGCGCCCGTAGTCCTTGGCGCCCGCAGTCCATCTCTCGCTGGCACAACCTCTCCTCTTACAAGGAACGTCGTATTTCGACCGTATGCGTTACACAAGGCCAAAAATTGTCGTACTAGAAAATGGGCACTGCTAGTGAAAGTAGAGTTCCGTACCGTTTTCTGTTTTGGGTCCTCTGGCAGGTTAGGAGAGGACACTTTACATTGACCGTTTTCTTGACGTTGGGAAACCTTAGGAGGACGGTCTGTCCTTGGGGCGCTGGCTGTCGTAGCATTGATCTTATTTTGTTTTCTGCTCTGAAATTCCCTTCGTTTATAAAATACAGATTATTGACTTCAGCACAAATAATGTTTCTCACAGGAGTCACACGTAAAAATAGAATAAAAATGACAACGTTTCCTGTATTGAGTTAATTATCATCACTATTTAACATTACAGAACCATTGTTAACAGGCACTTCCAGGGCTTGTTGAGGTAAGGTTTCATTAACAGTTCCGACAGTAATGCTGAAGGGCTTATCTGTGATAAATATCTACCGTCGTTATCTACCATTGTTATCTACCAACAACAGTTACAACCGCTGGTTACCGTCCCTAGCTATCGTTTCCTAAAAAAAAAAATCATAACAACATATTGCCAACATTCTTCCGTCACTGAAAGGCCCGTTCCAAATCTGTCCAAACCTACTCAGTGGCATAAATTCGAGGACTTTGCACAGGCCATTAGTCAGAGTGATTGATATATAATGAGACGGATTTGACATCCCGTCCTTTTTACTCTCCCGCATACGAATTATTGAAGGCTGATAGCTGCTCGATATTACTTTCCGCGTTCATTTCCTTATTTGAAAAGCTATTAAATGGATGAATCTAATTTTAAGCAGAGAATGTATTCACAGATGGAAACAGGTGGGAACGCCAAATATAATGCTGACAGTGGCGCCAAGTGGTCAATAATTAATGCGTTTTTTTGGCGTTTTATTCTTGGGTTCAGTTGCTGGGTGTTCGGGCTGCTCTTTTAGTCGGTTTGTGTTCGGGCTTCTTAGTCGTTGTGCTTGAGGTCGTTTTTTTAGTTGCTGTGAGTCCAGAAGCTGTATTAGGGCTTGTCTCTCACTGGCTTATAAATTCATGTCTCTTGCTCAAGGGCTGTGTGTTAGAAAGTAAAATATGTGAAATTATTACTATTGATATTGAAAAGTACTCTACGAGATAATGATTTATTTATCGTTATGACGAAAACAGGAAACCTTCATGTGTGTGTATATTTTATATATATATATATATATATATATATATATATATATATATATATATATATATATATATATATATATATATATATATATATATATATATATATATTTAAAACCACCTAATCCCATTCATATATATGTCTAACTTACGCTTGAAACACTCAAAGGATCCAACTTCCATTACCTTACGGGGTAATTGATTCCACAAATCAACAACCCTGTTACCGAACCAGTATTTACCCAGGTCTTTCCTAAATCTAAATTTATTTAACCTATCCGTACTGAAGCCGACTGGCGGGTTTACAGCCATCAGTTGTACTTCCTAGTGACATATACGTTTCAAACATTGGTTTCTAGTATACGTCCCCAAGATGGGTTTCTAATACAGCCTTTAAAATAAATTCATACCATATATATTCCTGCATTGACTTTTTGAAACTGGTTCCTAGATTGATTGTCTAGTATTATTTAAGATAATGCAGGACTTCCTTTTGTTATCGCTATAATGTTTTAGGTAATTGGACAGGCTAATATTGCGAGAAGAAAGGAGGGTAAAAGTGAGGGAGGGTAAGAGGGGAGTAAGGGAGGGAAAGAACAAAAGAGATGAGAGAACCCGAGAAAGGGAGATGAGAAGGGAGTTGTAGGAGAGGGAGGAGGAGGAGAGGGATAACGGGTCAAAAAATCTGTAGCTGTCCATTCTCTTGTGTCATCTGCTAAGAGCATATGTTCCCCCCATTCAACAATACCCTTCCGCTCGCCTGGTTCACGGAACCAGGAGAGTACATTACTATTATGACACAAACACACCCACACACACACACAAACCCACACACCCACACACACCCACACACCCAGCTCATCTCCCATGAAATCAGCCTCGGCTGCATCCCTTTGTTGACATCCGAGAGATGTGTCCCCTGTTACCCTTCCATGTGGAGTTATCTGGAGAACAGAGACGGGGCAACACATCTCTAATAAACTCGACAGTATTCCATTGATGTGTGTCGGTTTCTCCGCCGCGGCTTTGAAGATCAACCAGAAACGTGTGTGTGTGTGTCTCTCTCTCTCTCTCTCGTCGACGAAGTTATTGGATAGCTCCTGCAAGCCTTTCACATAATACGCAAGCCGAGAAAAGACATCGCAAAAAGGCAGACGAAAGACTGCCGCAGAAGATCAATCTTATGGCGATCTCTCTCTCCTCTCGCTGACACCACCACCGCCGCCGCCACCCTCTGTAGCTAAAATTAGATTTCCATATATCAAGTCTTCGCGTACTTCTATCTATTTTAGACTTATATTACTGACACGACGGAATGGCGAGGGTTGGATAAGACTATGCGGATGCTGCTTATTCCTCACTGAAGCATTATACCGTCTAAGTACCTTTCTTCTTCGGGAAAATTCCCAGAATATCATCAGACTTGGAAAGACTTCTCGTGGGTTTTTGTCTGTCTAAACTTGAAGACCGAGCCTCGGGTAATGGCCCCTTTTTTATAATTAAATAAAATTAACCTTGAAATGCAGCAGTACGAGGCAATTTCTCGAGCAATAAAGTTTTAATTTCATATAAGATGGTGGTGGGAGGAGGCTTGGCTTTGTGATGGAGGGGCGGAGTGTCAGGCATGCTCCTTCCGCCTTACAACCCAAAACACATTGGGTTTTGCTGCGCTTCATACTCCCAAAGGCACGCTTCACACGTTCCCGCACCACGCTCCACACACACCCACACCACGCTCCACACAAAGAGAGAGAGAGAGAGAGAGAGAGAGAGAGAGAGAGAGAGAGAGAGAGAGAGAGAGAGAGAGAGAGAGAGAGAGAGAGAGAGAGAGAGAGAGAGAGTCTCTTCTCCCACTCCATCTCTGCTTCCCTCTTCTTCGCCTTCTCTCAGAAAATACATTATTCAGAAATTGCTCGGGTAAACCTCGCCCCTACAGACATCTATTCCCGATATTTTATTTATATATATGTAATCATAAACACACAAAGACAAGTGATTCTGTTATATCCTTGTATCCTATCCTAGTATCCACTAGGAGAAGGAAAAGAAAATTCCGAACGTTTTCGTGTTTCATCCCATTATCAAGAAATATGGCTATTCCTGTATTGCTTAATTGGGCTGTATTCCAGGTTAATAAACTGAAACACAAAAAACATTCTGAATTTTCGTTTAATTTTCCTAGTGGACACTTACGCATTAACTGATCACATGATTTTTGTGATTATTCTTTCACACACACATATTATATATTAACATAAAAGCAATTTTATTCTAAAAAAAATTAAAAAGGGGCAAGTAATTCAGCATCACGTTGCTAAGGACGGCAGCAGACAAGATATACTGGCAAATGTTAACTAGAGTTTTGAGGAAAAAATGCGAGATAGCCAAAGGTCCTCACAGCCAAGACGCTGCTGCTGCATCTTACACTCTGAGACGGCTAACAGAACGTTCAATTTCCCGTCAGAGCGACGATGGATAGCAGCCAAGGGTCTGCCTCACGTCCCCCGAAGGCCCAAGGACGATAGGGTAAAAAAATAAAAGAACTCTCCGGTGTTTGGTGTGGATTGATGGCGTCCGAAGATTCGCGCCAGAGGTAAAGGGAGGATGAGACAGAGGTCCCGAGAGTCTCCATGATGGTGGGGCAGATAGTGGGGACCACTCACAAAGAAAAGGTCAAGACTGCAATGGGTATTATTCTTGCGACGTCCAGTGGAGTTTTCTTTAAAAGTGATGTAAGTCGTTCCTCCATGACGCATAGCGATGCGTCTCAAATGACGACAGCAGTGGAAATAAAAAAGGAACAGTCTCGTGTGGAGTAATAGGAGTTGCCTCGTATATGGACCAATAGGAGCAGTCTCGAAAATAGACCAATAGGAGGAGCCTCATACGGACCAATAGCAGCAGCCTCGTATGGACCAAAAGGCCTTATACATTTTCACGTATCAGTATTTCCTCTTAATATTTCGAATTAGCGAAACATTGTTCCGGGCTCACGTAGGTGCCGAGAGAAGTATTTTTGTTATCAACACGGGGAGCCGGTCGGCCGAGCGGACAGCACGCTGGATTTGTGATCCTGTGGTCCTGGGTTCGATCCCAGGCGCCGGCGAGAAACAATGGACAGAGTTTCTTTCACCCTATGCCCCTGTTACCTAGCAGTAAAATAGGTACCTGGGTGTTAGTCAGCTGTCACGGGCTGCTTCCTGGGGGTGGAGGCCTGGTCGAGGACCGGGCCGCGGGGACACTAAAAAGCCCCGAAATCATCTCAAGATAACCTCAAGATAACGTTTGTCAACGTGTTGCCTCAGATGTTCTCTGTTTACTCACGCGAACAGGAAAAACAAAAGCGTATACAGTATATTGGAAGATTAAAACGACCGTGAAAAACACATAACAAAACAATTCCTAATGAAGCGAACAGGAGCACATCGTGATACATCAGTGACTGAAGTCCATGCTTCAGTGACGATCTCCCTAGAGGCATCTCTCCGCTCGTGGCATCTTTTTAGATTCTATAGAGAATGAAGCTCACTTAGAAAACTTAGCAAGTCCAGGGTCATTTCGATCCGTGATTAAAGAAACGTACAGGAGGAATGGTCTCCCAGAAATGGCCTTTAGAGAATCAGGTACTCTCTCTCGATTCTAGAGTCTAGAAGGTATAAAGAGAACTCACAAAAGATTCCAAGTGTTGACGAGTCCCAGTCTCCTTTACTATGCAGACTACACCAAGAAACATTTTCTTTCATAGCACCCACGTTCCACCATCTGCACGGATCATTTCTTCATTCGGTGATGCGATATTATCTTTAATTCACTCTTGCTGAATTCTCAAGTCGATTGTGACTTGACACAATCGACTTGAGAATGGTCCAGGACGGACCGAGACGTCGTCGTCCCTTCACCTTCTAGTGTGTGGTCTGGTCAACATACTTTAGCCACGTTATTGTGACTCATCGCCTGCTTAGTTCACTCTTATTTCTGGTGCTATTGCACGGAGCGCTTTGCCTTCAAGAAGGCCTGGAATCTCCATCAAGTTATGACTTTCCTTAGTTTCGCCGTGAGGGATTCTGGACTGCAATTCGTCACGGCAACAAATGTGTTGGAGTGTTTTACTTCCGTCGTTGTTGCAGCCGCCCGAGATGCAACTACGTCAAAAGTTTTAATCGTCAAAGAAAGAAGTTTGGAGTGGATTTGACAAACTTTAATGTTTTCGCTGGAGAAAGAACAGTGATGGAAGAAAATTTTGGGTATATGTCTAATTGTATTTTGAGAAACTGTACAACCCCTAAAATGTTTTGCATTTTCATTTAAACTATTTTCATTGTATATTTTTTATCAACTGTAAACTCTAATGATTCCTCAGAGGTTCGAACGTACGTCGCCAGGGTAGCATCCCACTGGCTGCCCAGTACTATACCACTTCCCCATCGATTGCCTAAAAGTGTTAGAAGGCCACGAGACCTAGGTTCGATTCCTTGAGGGGTTCTTAGTGTTTAGTGTTGACAACTGTAATATTGACATGGGGGCCATTCAAGCTGTGCACACACACACACACACACACACACACACACACACACACACACACACACACACACACACACACACACATGCACACACACACACACACACACACACACACACACACACACACACACACACACACACACAGGGCCAATTAGGGAACAGAGGGCCTAGCGGCTGAGTGGACAGCGCTCGGGTGGTCGTAGTCCTAATGACTCGGGTTCGATTCCCGTGGGAATCCGAAACAAACGAAGCATCAGGGTGAATGAGTGTCTTTCACCCTGATGCACCTGTTCACCTAGCAGTAAATAGATACCTGGGAGTTACACAGCTGCTACGGGCTGCTTCCTGTGGATGAGTGTGTATGTGTTAGAGAGAAACATATGTGGCAGCTTTATTAAGATCAAAAAAATAGGTTAGAGAGCTGGGGTCCAAGAGCTAATAGCTTGATTCTGCTGACATAAATCTCCCCCTTGCACAACAAGGGGCGAGAAAATGAAGCCATCCCAATATTTAACTTATATAGGTTAAATATAGGCAGGTTAAATCAGGTTAAATCAGGCAGGTGGATAACCCAGAGCTGCCCAATGCCTGTATCACTGAGTTCCGGAGTTCACATCCAAGATGTCATGTCGTGCATAAAATACCGGTCGACTGAGGCGCTATATGCGTTCATAAAAGGAAATTGAAGGGTTAAAACAACAAAAAAAAAGTTGAAACATTTTCTCTAAATGACCCATGTTGCAGCGGGCGAGGTAGTTCCCGGAGCTTCAAGTGCACAACTTGCAGAACGTGTCTGGCTGAGGGCTAAGTGAAGGGGCTGATGTTGTGTTTTGGGTGTGTGGGGGACGTGTGTGTGTGTGTGTGTGTGTGTGTGTGTGTGTGTGTGTGTGTGTGTGTATGTGTGTATGTGTGTGTGTGTGTGTGTGTGTGTGTGTGTGTGTGTGTGTGTGTGTGTGTGTGTGTGTGTGTGTGTGTATGTGTGTGTGTGTGTGTGTGTGTGTGTGTGTGTGTGTGTGTGTGTGTGTGTATGTGGTGAATTTGTGGGAGTGTATGTGTGTGTTTGCGTTGGGTTTGTGAACAGGAAAGTACCTGTTATGACTGGGTGAAAACATGTGTCCCATGTGTATGTGTTGTGGAGGAGGTGGGAGGGGGAGAAGTGATATATATATTTCGTGTTGAGGTGTGTGTTTTGTGTCTGCGAGGAAGTGAGAGTTATGCTTGCACTGAGAAATACTTTTGTGCAAGATTGAGAGATATTTTGTACTAGTCTGAGGTCATAATACTGACATCCATAAAAATCCTAACAAACCATCTTGACTAAAGTATTGCAAGGCACTTTCAGAGCACTAATGAACTTCTGGCTGCTAAATCAATGTCGTAGAGATATGTTGATACGTTACTGGCTGGAATACTCGAGGCTTTTAGCAAAAGACGAGATTTATCTCAACTAACGAAAGAGGATAAACGTCTGGTAATATTTGCCAAGCCCAATCGAACCTGTGCATGATCTTATGTCCAATCGTACCCAATCTGCACCTGTTCATGATATACAAACTACTTCCACATATAATGGATGTGGGCAAGTTACCCCATGATGCTCCTGGAGAGATAGCAACATCTTCAATTAAAGACCGATATGATTCTCTGGAAGATGCCTGCCACGACTGACACATCTCCCATACAGACGCAAACGAGTCTGGATACAATGGAAGCTGCGGCCTATACACCTCGCTGAGGTCATGAAACAATCTGGCCGAAACTCTTACAATCAGGGAATGATAACCAAACAAACTGGCCATTGGACCAAGTTATCACAAGTCGAGCCTGGAACACACTCTCGGAAAATTGAAGAACAACTCCCGAAACCCTCTTCAGGTATGTTCCTGGTTATACACCCCGATATTCATGGGAATAATCTGCTCCAGATTGTGCTTATATAAACTCGGCTGCATTAGGCAATGCTGCTGCTGGTATGCTGGGGCAGAGAGCAACATTTAAATATGCTGCAGTAGTAAAGAAGAATGCTTCAGTGTGCCTGCTTGGGACATGCTAGTGGAGGGTGTAGTTGCTTCTTCCATGGACGCTGAAGCACCAATATGGTCACTACAGTAACACCATGGACGCTGAAGCACCAATATGGTCACTACAGTAACACCATGGACGCTGAAGCACCAATATGGTCACTACAGTAACACCATGGACGATGAAGCACCAATATGGTCACTACAGTAACACCATGGACGCTGAAGCACCAATATGGACACTACAGTAACACCGTGGACGCTGAAGCACCAATATGGACACTACAGTAACACCATAGTCACTTCAGGACCACCACTACTGGTCGAGTGATTAACTGCGCTTCCCCATAGCAGGTCGTCATACTGGATTTTCCAGTAACTGACTAGTTATCTGATTGACTAGTCTTCCCATTGGCCCGTCGTCTGATTGACTACAGTCTTCCAAACAAATGGTGGTGAGAGACACAGCTGCCACACAGACCCCTCTGATGGGCTGCTATATGTCACGATCACAACTTTGCTCGTCTCGCCCCGGGCACCCAGCTGGGTTTTTGTTGCTCTTTCAGTAACGAGGAGAAAAACAAAATAGGTCAGCAGTTTCTCTTTCATCAACAGATTAATATGGTCTCTTCTTTTTCTTTTTTTTAGAATGAAGTCTCCACTGTAGTTTGATCAGCTGTTTTTTGTTTTTGTTTTGTACGGGTCAAATTCAGATCACTTAAGAGTAACGCTGAATGAACATGATCAACGTTGAATTAACGTTGAAATAACGTCACTCTAGGATATTCAAACCACTGACAACGTTTTCGTCTTGCTTAAATATCTTGTGCTATATTGTTATTGATATATAATCTTATTTAATTGATGTACTATAATTATTACGTTAACCTCTCTAGTTATAAATGTACAGCCATTTATGAATAAGGCCTTTTGATATGATGCATACGAAATATTTGTTAACTGGGTAAGGGGGCAGTTATGGTGAAGAGATCCATTGGCTTAAAGCCGTGTCAGGGGGTAATACAGCTGCCTGCTACTGGCATATGTAGGTTAGCTTAGCATTTTAAAAGCACCGAATCACCTTCTGTGGTTGAGTGTTCAATAAACCCTTGAACTGTATGTTTAACACTTCTCTAACCCTGTCCATGGAGGACAGAAGAAAATGTATATGTGCTGGTTAGCATTGTAAATGTGTGGCCACGTCTGTGATAGAAAATAATAATAAAAAAAAAAAATAAAATAAGAACTGGAGGAAACAATAAACCCTAATTACATGTTAACTGCATTCTGAACTTTTACCCGAAGATTACAGAGGATATGTCATTAGGTAGTCATTCTTAGGATGAAAGTGGCAACTGTAACGTTTGACAGTCTCTGCTGTCCGTCAATGTCACTGGTAGGTAGCGGCAGCAGCTTAAACGAGAGACCGAAGTTGAGGCATTAGACGTTGAATGCCTCGCAAAAGAGTCGTTTACTTCGTATAGCCAGCTGTTATTAAAATGACACCTGCGGTAGTACTTGAATGTGTATTTTCTAGCTTTCTCATTAGCATTTCAGCATCACGTGAATGATTTTATACATGGAACATGGATGCAGCTACTATTCACATTTTAATAACAATAAAAAATCAAACAGAATCTTAGCAAGATAAACGACTATTAAGCAAACACTTACAGAAACAACACGGTACATCTTCCAGTTGCCACAACGAACGCCACCATGAAGCATAATCGCCAGCTCAAGGCTAATGGGAACAGCATCGTCCAGATTGCATTAGCATCGGCAGCAGTTACGCCGCCGGCGAGTATAATCTCAACAGCAGCAGCCATCAGCGAGACGGTCGCATCCAGGCGCTGCTGGTATTACAGAAACAAGAACCTTCCTCCTGGCCGGGCGATCACCAGTGGCCCCCAGCCAGACTCTTGGGTAACTTCGCCGCTCCAAAAGTCGTGTTAGCGAGACCCAGAGATTCATACTAATGCATAACAATTTTGCTGATTTTACATTTTCTAAGGTTTTAGATTGGCTTTGTGAGTGGGAGGAGCGAGACATGAGTTAGCCAGACAAGAAGATATCAAATGAGTGAGAAAATGAGAGAGAGCAAGCGAGTCTGCAAAGGAAGAGTGAGATAGAAAATGGGAGAAAAAGCGAAAGAACGGAAATAAACAGCCAGCTTTTCTTCCTGCCGGGTTGTACTCTCCGGACAGGTTTGTACTGACAGATGCGACAGGACGTCTCGCCTATGGAATGAGGAGGCAATTGAGCGAATCCCAAATAGACAGGAATGACAACGAACAACGTCGTACCAGGAAAAGTTGGGAGAGTGTTCAGTGAGCGGACCTCGCCCGGTATTGTGGCACAGGCGTATATGCCAAGCGGAAATGTACGTTACCAATATCGCTGTGGACAAAGTTAAGGAAACGTCCCAAACTTGTTACCCACTTACACTGCTGCTGAAATTAGTGTGTGTGATGGGTACTTTGTGCGGTCGCACAGCTGTTTGCAATGTCCACACATGTACGCATACACATGCACAGGCACACACACACATACAAACACACACACACAGAAATAGAAGAGACTTCAGTAATAAGGAAACAAGTGAAGCTGAATAATACCGGCCACAGGGCCAGACAAGATCTCACCATGGGTACACAAAGAGGCAGCTGTAGCGTTGAGAGGACCCCCTGCGTTGAGAGGACCCCATGCGTTGAGAGGACCCCATGCGTTGAGAGGACCCCCTGCGTTGAGAGGACCCCATGCGTTGAGAGGACCCCCTGCGTTGAGAGGACCCCCTGCGTTGAGAGGACCCCCTGCGTTGAGAGGACCCCCTGCGTTGAGAGAACCCCCTTGAGTTGAGTGGACCCCTTGTGTTGAGAGGACCCCTTGCCTTGAGAGGACCCCTTGCGTTGAGAGGACCCCTTGCCTTGAGAGGACCCCTTGCCTTGAGAGGACCCCTTGCTTTGAGAGGACCCGTTGCGTTGAGAGGACCCCTTGCGTTGAGAGGACCCCCTGCGTTGAGAGAACCCACCTTGAGTTGAGAGGACCCCCTGCGTTGAGAGGACCCCATGCGTTGAGAGGACCCCTTGCTTTGAGAGGACCCCTTGCTTTGAGAGGACCCCTTGCGTTGAGAGGACCCCTTGCGTTGAGAGGACCCCTTGCGTTGAGAGGACCCCTTGCTTTGAGAGGACCCCTTGCTTTGAGAGGACCCCTTGCTTTGAGAGGACCCCTTGCGTTGAGAGGACCCCTTGCTTTGAGAGGACCCCTTGCCTTGAGAGGACCCCTTGCCTTGAGAGGACCCCTTGCCTTGAGAGGACCCCTTGCCTTGAGAGGACCCCTTGCCTTGAGAGGACCCCTTGCGTTGAGAGGACCCCTTGCTTTGAGAGGACCCCTTGCTTTGAGAGGACCCCTTGCGTTGAGAGGACCCCTTGCTTTGAGAGGACCCCTTGCTTTGAGAGGACCCCTTGCTTTGAGAGGACCCCTTGCGTTGAGAGGACCCCTTGCGTTGAGAGGACCCCTTGCGTTGAGAGGACCCCTTGCCTTGAGAGGACCCCTTGCCTTGAGAGGACCCCTTGCCTTGAGAGGACCCCTTGCGTTGAGAGTCCCCCCATACGTTGAGAGGATCCCTTGCGTTGAGAGGACCCCTTGCCTTGAGAGGACCCCTTGCCTTGAGTGGACCCCTTGCCTTGAGAGGACCCCTTGCATTGAGAGGACCCCTTGCCTTGAGAGGACCCCTTGCCTTGAGAGGACCCCTTGCGTTGGGTAGACCCCTTGCTATAGTTTTTCAAGCTTCCAGACCATTGGAAAATGGTTACTGTGAGCCAATATGCAAGTAAGAGAGATGACAAGAACGGCTAAACAAGAGACCAGGATCGGTAACAAGAATTCCAGGCAAGTTATTAAAGAGACTGATCTGAGTCATGATCGTTAGACTTTGAGTGTCTGATATTTTGTGTAAAAAATTATGAACTTGTTAGACTTGAATATGATGAGAAAAAGAGTCATAAATAGAAACTTACATAGAGAAGTAGACACCCAACAAACACATCTGGAACTAAAGAAAACGACGACGTTTCGGTCCGTTCTGGACCATTTCCACTCACGACGGGAAAATGGTCCTGGACGGACCGAAACATCAATTCTTTTATTTTTAGATATCTGTGGTTTCAGTGTTTAATTTTAAGCCATGAATTTTTATGACTCACTGTCTATATATTGTATAAAATTTTCCCTGGTGATGTGTGCAAAATTTACTATGCTGAAGGAACAGATGAGTATACAAAAGGATGTTTGCATAAACAATGAGTACACCGATAAAGCATCAATATTTCGAAAAGAAATATGGTTTAAATTAAAAAAAAAATATGAATGCGGAAATATTCACGGTTCAAGGAAAAATGGTAAATGGAGAACTCCCATATTACATTCAAGGCAATGAGTTTGTTTGGACGTAAATAGAAGCTGACTCGTAAATAAGCCTTCCGCAGTTATACTCAGTCTTACGTTCTGCAATCTGCAATCTTACGCTCTGTATGCACCCGGGAAAAATGCCCCGAATGCGGGAACGTATTTTCCCCTTTGCAAGGAAGTGGCAGAGCAACATCTGTTGTGATGTGAGGCATTTAACCTGCACTCTGATTGGCTGATTGTCGCGCTATACCGAGTTGATGGCTTTAATGGCCTGCGCGAGGACAGTCAGAATATGCTTTTAGTTATCAGAAGTATATCACGCTCAGCCATCAGGGGCAGAACACCCTGAGCTTCCCCTGGTTGAAAATCAGAGCACAAGGGAGGGCCAGGTAGAGCAAGTCTCTGTTGGGAAGCCAAGATGGACTGTGACAGTCGGTCATTGCCTGAGCAGGGTCGTTAGTGTTGTAACACTGTAAAAGTGTTTGGTTTAGGTTAATACATACATAGAGTACATGAGTCACAGACAAGGATCGGAGAGGCGCCAGTTGTCTGCCTGAGATCTCACACCTCTAACCGTTAATGACCCCAAGTGACCTGAGGTCAGATCATGATAATTTCACCTTGCTTCCGCTAAGCTCTTAATTGGAGCCGGGTAGCCTTCAAACATGCCGACGTTTAAGGAGTGGCTTGGTAGAGTGCCGGAGGCTATCTACTTATGGGCGGAGTTAGCTACTAGGTTCCCCAATATAAACTCGGAGAGCTATCGAGCATGAAGCAATAGGAGACCGGCCAGCGGAGCAGAGCAGAGGCCAGCCGTCGAGATAGGCCGTCACCAGACGGGGGGTGACGCTGCCTGAAAATTGCAGACCCCCCCCCCCCTCTCTATTCAACTTAGACTCAGTCCTCGGTGAGTGAACATTTAGGTGACTTGGTCGTGTTTACATATGTTGTGTGATGATCAGGGGCAGTCAAGTTGTAGGGTTCTCGAATTCTTGGATGATGACTCACTTTGCATATTAAACTGGAACATTTTAATTGAATTGCTAAATTATGATACTTCATGTGAAATATAATTATGAATTTATTATTTAAATTGTGTTTAACTTTGTTCCCTAGAGATTTTGAGTTGAGGTGAGAAAGCCTCTGTGGTTACTGGTTTCATGATATTAATGAATACATGTTTGGAGTTGATACATGATACAGAGGGAACATACTAATAATGAACTCATGATAACATCTTTTGGTGAATATTTTGATACAGGCAAGTTCCATTCCTTGTCTGGTATGTAATGATCATGAATGGATGGTGGCAGCATTTCGTCTTCTACTATCTACTCTTCTACTTCTACCTATCTACTCTTCTCCTTCTACCTATCTACACCTCTCCCTCCACCCCCTCTCTAAACTCTCACTTTCAACTAATGACCCTCCTCGCTCCTCCCACCTCCCTACCTCTTACCCCAAACCCTCACTAATTACTTCACTATTCATTTCTTTCCTTTCGTTTTCTCTTATACGTTTGTTTTATGATTCTGTATTCTAGAGTTCTCTCTAGAGTTTCGGGTAGCTGATCCAGTTACGGCGCCTTGTAGTCTTAGCACCTAGGTAGTCAAATACCTAGGTTACAAGGTGTTGAACGAGAGAGGTTGCCTTAGGATCTCTGGGAGTGCTCTAGAATAGTTAGCTAACTGAGGACGGGATAACGGACTAGAGAGAGCTGTTTCCCCCGGCCTCGTTAGTTAACTGGGGGGTGGAATAATGGACAAGATAGAGCTATTTCCCCCACCCCCGTTACAATAATGGCAGCGGTGTTGAACAATGTTGTAGGTAGTTGGTGTTCTTTTAACATTGTTCAGTCCCACGTGTCTTTTTGCCGCTCAGGCGCTATCAGGGAGATCTTGACAGGTGTTTATTATTCGCGAGTTAGCGAACTTTTTTTCAGGTTAGGAGATAGTGATTCTCTGGTGTTGTGTTTAGTGATTTTGTGAGTTTTGTGTAGTTCAGGGAATGTTCACCAGAACTTGCGTGTGTAGTGTTTTATGTTAGTGATAAGATTTGGTGATTTGGGAACTTAGCGGTGTTGGTAGTGGGGCTCACCTGAGTGTGACAGGTGACCTCGCATGTCCCACGGGGACACCCAGCCACCGCTGGTCTCCAGGTCAGTGGGTAGTGGCAGGTGTAGTTTTTAAATAGTGGTTCTGCTCAGATTATTGCGATCGACTGTTTTACTCCATTTGAACGCAATAACCCGAGGTGTACTGGTATTGTACAGCATGCTAGTGTGGACTAGTGTGTCAGTTGACTCACGTCTAGGGACGCCTGACGTTTGAAGTCTGGTCACAGGGGTGGCAACAGTTTGGAGTTGTTGACCGGCGGAGATGCTAGGGAGACACTCTGGGTCACGTAGGTGGCTGTAGGTTAAGGGTGGGAGTAACGGTTCATTATGTACTTAAGATTAGGAAAGGTATAGTTAAGTTTAGGCTAGTGTTTGGTCTATTAGTTTTGATTTTTTTTTGTGTGACAAGTTAAAAGTAGTGATACCCTTATTCTCTCTTCTCTAAACTTTCCTCTGTTACTGTCTTATGTTCCACCAAGTCAATATCATTCAGTGTTAATTGGATTATTTTAAAAATTTAAGTGTAGTTGTTGCCAGGAGGAGAGCGGTATGACTGGACTGTGTAACCCTATACAAACTACAGGGTCACATAACATATCTTGGGAGCACGATATTGTCGCCTTTCTGTTCACCCACAGGTGGGAGCCAGAAGAGAGGAGAGACGCACATACAAAAGAGGGAGACGGCTGCTGTGTACCACACTCACGGGCGTTAATCACCACCACCACGACCAGCCCACTACCTGGAGGTCACGGCTCCACCACCATCACCACCCCAGGGGACCCCAAGATGCAGCCCTCTCGGTCAGTCAACATTGGTCTACCCAGTGGACCCCAGGTCGTTCTGCAGACGACCCCAGACGACCCAGTAATGATGGAAGAGGAGCAACAACGACTCCAGTCTGTCCCACCAACATCGGTCTACCCAGGATGGACCCCAGGACGGACAGACCCCCAATGGACCCCAGGTCGCTTGTCTAAGACCCATGGGAGGAGGAAGAGAGAAGAAAGAAGAGAAGATAAGACAAGCTGAGTGAGACATGATACCTAGTGTCCCTTGCTGGTGTCAGCATCATTGCATGGAGCGTAATTGCAAGACAGGATCGTTTGCCTTGACTGGCCGCCCCTCCTGCAAGCAGGTAGCTCTGTTGAGTGATTCTTCCTGTGTCATGCAGACTTGATGTGGCTGTCAGAAGTAGCTCTCTGAAGGAGGCGTGCTGGAGCAACAGGGAGGAAGAAGAGTAGGATGGGATTTCTACTGTTGGCAACTATATGAAGGTCTCGAAACTTGTAGTCCCTATAGCTGTGAAGAACCCCAATATACGTCTCTCATGGTGACTGACGTAGGGCCAATTACAGATCAGCTGGGACAACCGAATTCCACGGTCCTGTGCGCAGTTCAAGTAGTAACGGCTTTCGGGTTGACCAAGGGTTGTTGTGCGTTAACGACGGAGAAGCGACGGAGGCAGTTGTGTTGAAGAAATGTGGTACAGGATTATCTACAAGACCAAGCAGTGACGTCGCCCAGCCAGAGACAATGGACGTCTGTCTATATATTTCATTTTTTTTAGAGTAGGATGATGTATATTTGTTTAGCTAGGATGTATTTTTTTTTTTTCGTTAATAAAGTTGTTGCACACAGCTAGCTTGCTTTAGCAGTGTTGCAAAAACTTTATTTCGGGGAGAAGGGGAGATGTAACACTGTAAAAGTGTTTGGTTTAGGTTAATACATACATAGAGTACATGAGTCACAGACAAGGATCGGAGAGGCGCCAGTTGTCTGCCTGAGATCTCACACCTCTAACCGTTAATGACCCCAAGTGACCTGAGGTCAGATCATGATAATTTCACCTTGCTTCCGCTAAGCTCTTAATTGGAGCCGGGTAGCCTTCAAACATGCCGACGTTTAAGGAGTGGCTTGGTAGAGTGCCGGAGGCTATCTACTTATGGGCGGAGTTAGCTACTAGGTTCCCCAATATAAACTCGGAGAGCTATCGAGCATGAAGCAATAGGAGACCGGCCAGCGGAGCAGAGCAGAGGCCAGCCGTCGAGATAGGCCGTCACCAGACGGGGGGTGACGCTGCCTGAAAATTGCAGACCCCCCCCCCCCTCTCTATTCAACTTAGACTCAGTCCTCGGTGAGTGAACATTTAGGTGACTTGGTCGTGTTTACATATGTTGTGTGATGATCAGGGGCAGTCAAGTTGTAGGGTTCTCGAATTCTTGGATGATGACTCACTTTGCATATTAAACTGGAACATTTTAATTGAATTGCTAAATTATGATACTTCATGTGAAATATAATTATGAATTTATTATTTAAATTGTGTTTAACTTTGTTCCCTAGAGATTTTGAGTTGAGGTGAGAAAGCCTCTGTGGTTACTGGTTTCATGATATTAATGAATACATGTTTGGAGTTGATACATGATACAGAGGGAACATACTAATAATGAACTCATGATAACATCTTTTGGTGAATATTTTGATACAGGCAAGTTCCATTCCTTGTCTGGTATGTAATGATCATGAATGGATGGTGGCAGCATTTCGTCTTCTACTATCTACTCTTCTACTTCTACCTATCTACTCTTCTCCTTCTACCTATCTACACCTCTCCCTCCACCCCCTCTCTAAACTCTCACTTTCAACTAATGACCCTCCTCGCTCCTCCCACCTCCCTACCTCTTACCCCAAACCCTCACTAATTACTTCACTATTCATTTCTTTCCTTTCGTTTTCTCTTATACGTTTGTTTTATGATTCTGTATTCTAGAGTTCTCTCTAGAGTTTCGGGTAGCTGATCCAGTTACGGCGCCTTGTAGTCTTAGCACCTAGGTAGTCAAATACCTAGGTTACAAGGTGTTGAACGAGAGAGGTTGCCTTAGGATCTCTGGGAGTGCTCTAGAATAGTTAGCTAACTGAGGACGGGATAACGGACTAGAGAGAGCTGTTTCCCCCGGCCTCGTTAGTTAACTGGGGGGTGGAATAATGGACAAGATAGAGCTATTTCCCCCACCCCCGTTACAGTGTGAGGGTCGTTTGTGTGAGGGGCGGTAGTGAGGGGTCTCACACAGAGCAGTGGTATAGGTAGGCGACATGTGAGGGGTCTGTAGAACCATTCAATAAGCCAATGACGAGCACCGTTGGTCAGCAACATGCCACGGATGGGAACGAAGCAATGGATGTGTGTTTATCTTGACCTCAGTCAATGGGATGTTTGTTGACCTCTGACTCCCCTATACTTCCATCAAATTTGAGGTTTGGAATCTTCATTACAGAGGCTTCTACACCTCCTGAGGCTTCTACATCAGAACGAGCTTCTCCATTCACCAGACACGCACAGGTGAGGGAAGGAAAGACTTCATGGCAACACAGGAACATTTAATAGACAGTGCATACACCAAGCACTGTTGCGTCGTGCAACAGTGGCCGCCCATAAAGTCCTCCAGGGGCTACAGCTGTTTTCTCGTCCTGCTAAGCTCTGCAGCTTACAGAAATTCCTCAATAATAAGCTGGTTTCTCCAGTTAACTAATCTTTACACTAAATGAATTGGTATTCTTGATATATGTAGCTAGTAGACTCAACCAAAGACCCAGAGCTCAACCCCCGCAAGCACAATTAGGTGCGGCTCTTATCGTAGGTACCCACCTGTAGGTACCCACCTGCAGGTACCCACCTGTAGGTACCCACCTGCAGGTACCCACCTGTACCAGATGCAGGCTGGATGCTGCTTGCCATCTCTCGACTGGCAGCATCCTCTCACCTAATACATTGCATTTTGACAACGAATCAACCACTCAAAAAACGACGAATTACTAACAAATGAAGCATCGTAATGTTTACCTTTCCTATGCATCGGTGTTCGAAGGGTTAGGTGGGTTGTTTGGGTTCGTACGCTTCCAGTTATGTAAACAGTTGCAGTTTTACGGAGTTACAAATCGAGAGAACCAGCTGCTCCTGTAATACAGCTACTCTTGTAATACAGCTGCTCCTGTAATACAGCTGCTCCTGTAATACAGCTGCTCCTGTAATACAGCTACTCTTGTAATACAGCTGCTCTTGTAGTACAGCTGCTCTTGTAGTGCAGCTGCTCTTGTAGTACAGCTGCTCTTGTAGTGCAGCTGCTCTTGTAGTGCAGCTGCTCTTGTAGTACAGCTACTCTTGTAGTACAGCTGCTCTTGTAGTACAGCTGCTCTTGTAGTACAGCTGCTCTTGTAGTACAGCTACTCTTGTAATACAGCTGCTCTTGTAGTGCAGCTGCTCTTGTAATACAGCTGCTCTTGTAGTGCAGCTGCTCTTGTAATACAGCTGCTCTTGTAGTGCAGCTGCTCTTGTAGTGCAGCTGATCTTGTAGTACAGCTGCTCTTGTAGTACAGCTGCTCTTGTAGTACAGCTACTCTTGTAATACAGCTGCTCTTGTAGTGCAGCTGCTCTTGTAATACAGCTGCTCTTGTAGTGCAGCTGCTCTTGTAGTGCAGCTGATCTTGTAATACAGCTGCTCTTGTAGTACAGCTGCTCTTGTAGTGCAGCTGCTCTTGTAATACAGCTGCTCTTGTAGTACAGCTGCTCTTGTAGTGCAGCTGCTCTTGTAGTACAGCTGCTCTTGTAGTACAGCTGCTCTTGTAATACAGCTGCTCTTGTAGTACAGCTGCTCTTGTAGTGCAGCTGCTCTTGTAGTACAGCTGATCTTGTAGTACAGCTACTCTTGTAATACAGCTGCTCTTGTAGTACAGCTGCTCTTGTAGTGCAGCTGCTCTTGTAATACAGCTGCTCTTGTAGTACAGCTGCTCTTGTAGTGCAGCTGCTCTTGTAGTACAGCTGATCTTGTAGTACAGCTACTCTTGTAATACAGCTGCTCTTGTAGTGCAGCTGATCTTGTAGTGCAGCTGATCTTGTAGTACAGCTGCTCTTGTAGTGCAGCTGCTCTTGTAGTGCAGCTGCTCTTGTAGTGCAGCTGCTCTTGTAATACAGCTGCTCTTGTAGTGCAGCTGCTCTTGTAGTGCAGCTGCTCTTGTAGTACAGCTGCTCTTGTAATACAGCTGATCTTGTAGTACAGCTGCTCTTGTAGTACAGCTGCTCTTGTAGTACAGCTGCTCTTGTAGTACAGCTGCTCTTGTAGTGCAGCTGCTCTTGTAGTGCAGCTGATCTTGTAGTACAGCTGATCTTGTAGTGCAGCTGATCTTGTAATACAGCTGCTCTTGTAGTACAGCTGCTCTTGTAGTGCAGCTGCTCTTGTAGTACAGCTGCTCTTGTAGTACAGCTGCTCTTGTAGTGCAGCTGCTCTTGTAGTGCAGCTGCTCTTGTAATACAGCTGCTCTTGTAATACAGCTGCTCTTGTAGTGCAGCTGCTCTTGTAGTACAGCTGCTCTTGTAGTGCAGCTGCTCTTGTAGTGCAGCTGCTCTTGTAGTACAGCTGCTCTTGTAGTGCAGCTGCTCTTGTAGTGCAGCTGCTCTTGTAGTGCAGCTGCTCTTGTAGTACAGCTGCTCCTACCTACATTTATCCTGCCGTCGTCTTCTTATTCATGTTAAAATTTATCACTCTGTACACTACTAATAACGGGAGTTATCAGGGGAAAGCGCCAAGCTATTACCAGTATATTTTGCACTGGGAAGGGGTCAGGATAAGGATTTGGGATGGGACGGGGATGAGGGTGGGGGGAATGGTGTCCAACCCCTTGGATGGTCAGGGATTGAACGCCGACCTGCATGAAGCGAGACCGTCACCCTACCGTCCAGTCTAAGTGATTGGACAACTACTGCTAATAATGGAACTAAACCTGCGTTTTATCTGGGGTTTTATTGACTAATATTTGTACTGAATCACTGACTAAATCTAAGTATCGGGCAAGCAAACAAACCTTGGCTCCACCTGGCACTGTCTCGACAAAGGAGACAGCTGCAGAAGCAAGAGAAGGTAATGAACATATGGTGTAGACATCACATCAAACGTACTTTACCCAATGGTTCACTATGATGATTGCCCAACCATTTGGGCTGGACGATAGAGTAGTTAAGAAGCAATAAGATGCTTATCTAAACATATTAAGGAGGTTATGTTAGGTCGGTGTTTTCTATTAAGCTTTTCAAGGTAAACTAAATATTCACAATAAATTAGTATGTCACATATGCACTCACTAATAAGCCAATATTGACTATAAGCAAGTGCGAGAACGGATTAGATAGAGTGACGGTCTCGCTTCATGCAGGTCGGCGTTCAATCCCCGACTATCCAAGGGGTTGGGCACCATTCCTTCCCCCCCCCCTCGTCCCATCCCAAATCCTTATCCTTACCCCTTCCCAGTCCTATATAGTCATAATGGCTTTTAAAGCAGTTTTAAACTGCTTTCTCCTGACAGTTCCTTTCCCTTCATATAACACCAGATCACTATGATTATAGCTTCAACAACGTTTATCTCTAGCGAAATACCTCCAGAGGGGTGGTTTCTAAAGTATATAGCTTCAGAAACCTGTACCTGAAAGCCCTCAGAATATTACAACTTAGCAGGAAGTTTTAGTAACAAACGATATAAATTTCAATATATATGTGGCAGAATTGAATTATCGGGAGGAAGCATCAAGTCATTACGTCTATATAGCACTTGGAAGGGACCAGGAAAAGGATTTGGGATGGGACGGGAGGAAAGAATGATGCCCAATCACTTAGACGGTCGGGGATTGAACGCCGACCTGCATGACGCGAAACCGTCGCTCTATCGTCCACTCCAAGTGGTTGGGCATATGTGGCAGAGATAAAAACAACCAACTCACGTTTATGAAATCATTCGAGTTAGTTGTCACAGCCACATTATTGTGACATTCTCTGCATTATGTACATTACTGCGATAGGTTTGATAAGAGCGGTAACTCACGCATTGCGTCTCGGGCAAATATATGAGGGAATACCGCACTGAACCAGCGTGAGCTGGAGCAGTCGCGACCTCCATTCGTATTCACATCATTAACACTGCGACGGTGGAGGAGTGAGAGTTGGCAGGGAGAGAGAGAGAGGTTTAGTACAAGCATCGCGGCCCCATGGCCAGGTATTTGTTCCTGCGCTCCCTGCACGATCATTTATCGTGACTCGTGTGTCGGGGAAATCCGCGATATCTGTAGCGTTCATTTACGCCAGTGAAGTGTATGAGCGTGTGTGTTTGTGTGTGGAGGTGAATTGTTATCTTGGAAGTGAAGGTGATGTGAACTGTGTTCGTGTCTTGTAGTGTGACCCTGGCTACAGCCTCGCTTGGTGAGTATTGGGAGTGTTGTCTCATATCTTTGACAACACTGAAAATTGGTTATTTAAGTCTACGTTTTATGTATATAAATTTAAATAAATCCTGGTGACTAAATATAGGAGAAAGTTATACGCAGGTTTATTTCCATTATTAGCAGTAGTTGCCCAACTACTTGGGCTGGACGGTAGAGCGACGGTCTCGCTTCATGCAAGGTTGGTGTCGGGGATTGGTGTTCAATCCCCGACCGTCCACAAGTGGTTGGGCATCATTCTTTCCTCCCGTCCCATCCCAAATCCTTAACCTGCTCCCTTCCCAGTGCCATAAAGTCGTAATGGCTTGGCGCTTTCTTCTGATATTAATAGTCACTCTTTCAAATAATTCTTATTAGGGAACTTTCCGTATACATATCCCCCCCCCCCTATTCCTCCATAGCAACATGGCCTTTTTCCCACACTTTTCCATTGTAGCATAACCTTCCTCCCTCTCACTATTCCATATAGTCTTCACCTTTCTTTCGCCACTTTTTTATTGTTACTTGTTTTTCCTGTACACTTTCCAAATTCCTTTATCAAGTTTGTTGCAACTATATGGTTCATATCTTTAGATTATTTGATCTAAATTCTTTGTACGGCAGAATGTCCACTTTCATTACTCCTTATCCTTCTACGAATAAATCTAGGTTTGCAGTGTTATGTCCTTCTCTCCACTCTTGGTAAACTTATAGTTTAATATATAGTTTACGGAGAACTTATAGTTTACCACTCGGTTTAAATTCCTGTTTCTCACAGCTGTTAAGTTTATCTCCTAAATTTACCTTCTTGTTTCTTGAGATTCATATTTTATTACATCGAGTATACTTTTATTCATTATATTACCCGATCTTTATTATTATTTGGTCATGATTGGTACTCTTGGTACCGTATCTCGCCACCAACAGGCTGCTGATTCCATAATTATTTCGTATATATATCCGCTTCATAAACTCTGTTGATCTTTATGTCTGTATTGATTTATTGGTTGATAGCATTTGCAATTCAGTGTTCTGTTTGATAATTATATCACCTGTATGTTAATAAAGACTACTCATTGTTGAGAGGAGCCTAATCTTGGAAGCAATCCAATCGTGCGACCAATCCTATCGTATGAACCTAATCGTACGAACTCCCCAATCGTCCGAGCCCCTCAATACTGCCAGCTAATGGCGTTTAATCAAGAATATTAACGTAGAAATTAAGAGGAATATAATCAGATTGCTATATATTGCGATAAACTCAGATCTACGATAGATAGGCGTTCAACTTAAATAAATTTTGAATCATCTATAAACACTCATCATTCAGTCTACAACACAATGTTGTACTCAGTTAGTCAGCAATTAGAACACAAGCAAAACCAATTTCGGCTCGGCTTGGTAAGCCTCCAACTGTGGTTAGTGTTAAGGTAATCGTTGCTCATCAGAAGATATTACTAATTGCTTGAAATTAACAAGAACAATTCAATCTCGAGGATTTCGGCCGGTGATGTTATGCTCGGTGAGGGGAAACTGTTATCTTCCCTAGGTTAACTTTCTTCTACAGCGTTTTCTCAAAGATCCAGAATGTTTCTTATCGCGAGTCTTATCTTAATAGAATTGGCATTTCTGTTGTTTAATTTGGCTATCTCCGTGGTGTGGTCAAATGATGTTATCTATCGAAGATCATATCTTTTCTCCATACAACCAGACCAGCACCAAAGATATCGCAACCAACATTGCCGAGATAAACGACAAAACGACAATAGGAGATTAGGCACAGCTACGTTACTACATATCAAACACTCATCCAACATTTAATAGCCAGTCAATGTTGTTTTAGATTTAGCTTCTCAGAACAAAATATCCATGTAGCACCGGCTATAGTGAGCCCATAATAGCCAGTCTACTTCCCAGTACAAATCATACCTACCTACTGACCAACAGAGAATAAAGACTATCAGAGAGTTCCTCCTTACACCACACCTAGTGGCCTAGTCCACATCGACTATGTAATACCTCACTTCACCCCATCCTACACCGCTCCTGTGCCAGGTAAGTCCACTACGGGCTCACCGTAGCCCGTGCTACTTGGAACTTGTTCCGAGTAGCTGAACATATAACAACAACAACAATCTTATCCTACTTGGTGAATATAATGTTCTACCAGCCACTATGCATCCACAGCTTCCGAAGATGCTGAAGGGAGCTTAAGCGAAACACGTCCATCAGTGACATGCATTAGGACAAATGAAACTGTAAAATTAACTTTAAGAGAGTTGAAGAAATGAATTTTTCATCAGTTTTTTATTTCTATTTATTAATGTCTAATTTCCTCACATCCTCAGAGAAGATAACTTCCCCATATTTTCTCATTATCAGTAATGTGTCAAGTTTCACTAAAGAAAGTAAAAGTGACGCTCGAGGAAGCTTGCATAACAAAGGACTTGCAACTTCGTCGTGCATTAGTGCACGAGTAGTCGAAGGTCCAAACACTGTACGACGGCCTTCCTGAGAGGCAAGATGTTTGTGTGTCATGTTCGTGTATCGTGTTTGTCTTGTGATGGACCTTTGTTCGCTTGCGTCACTCTGTTTATTTGTTTCATTTGAGTTGTAAATACATCCTGGAGAGGCGAGGGGGGGGGGGCTTCCTGTGTTTGTCTGGTGTGTTGTGATTGCACTCGCCTAATCACCTAACTGTGCTTGCGAGGGGGTTGAGTTTCGCCTCTTTGGTCCCGCCTCTCAACTATCAATTAGCTGGTGTATAAGTTCCTGAGTCTATTGTGGTCTATCTTATCTAAATTTGATACTGTAAGGAGTTTGCCTTCACCATTACTGAGTAGTGAATTCTATTTGTTAACTACTCTGACAACCAAAAAGGTTTTTCTGATATTTCTGAGACTAATTTGGGTACCCTGCGTCTCAACCTGAGTCTCTCAGTGCAAGTATCATCAGTGTTAGATAGTCTATAATTTTATATCCTATAAAATCCCCTAAGAATTTTGTATGTAGTTATCAAGGCTTCCATAACGCTTTTGTCTTTAAACGACGAGAGGTTCAATTCATATAGCCTTTCCTCATATGTCATACACCATAGTTCTAAGACTAATCTGGTGGCATATGTTTGAACTTTCTCTAACTTCGTCTTGTGCTTGAATAGATTTGATCTCCATGATGGACTCGAATATTCCAGGATTGGAGTACTGATACTCCATGCTAATTATTACCCTTGTTATATCTCCAGTTCATGAATAACTTTTGTTTCTTAAAGTTATTTCTTCTTCTTAGAGAGTTTTATGGTCCTTTCGTTAAGCATTTCTAACAGCCATCAAAGAACTTTGTTGACAAAATCTTTTATGATTTCCTTACTATTGAAATTTCATGAGTGCATTCTTAAATCGTAGAAAAACACGTTCCCTTTTACACTAAAAAAAAAACTCTGAATCTCAAATAATGAACAAGAAAAGCAGCGAGTTTTTCAAAGCCATTCTTTCATGACAGGTTGCAAAAGTCCTCAACTGAAGTGGAAATTTCTCCTGACACGCGACAGCTTTCGATTTCCATACTGTGAGAGTTTACTCTCTGAGACTGGCAAAGTGAGCGAGCCGAGATTAACGAGTTCGTATGATGTACTGCCAGGTGCTCTTGCCTCTGATTACACTACGAGGGAGAGCCTAATGTATATTGAGACACATGGAGGACATTATGCTGCTTCAGCGTAGGTAGGCGGAGTGAAACACTGAGTTGGCTGATTATACTGACTGTTCAGGATTATTTTTGCTCATCTATTTATTAACCTAGCCTTAGTAATGCAACAAATTTAGAGATCTTTATTGTCTCATGAATTATGTATAGTATTCTGATTAACGTCCTCTTAGTTGCTAGGAAAATCGAGAGACAATATTTCCAATTCACATCACTAGCTCTGATATCACTAGCTGGTGATTAAGACACTAGTGCTATATCGAATGTAATATTGCTCAGTCTACACATCCCTTTTCAAGAGAGGCGAGATAGCAAAACTAGAAAGCATAGAGAACGTCTTTAACGTCCGCATTCAATCAGCGAAGCCGATTTAAAGCACACAAATTGTATTATTTGGAACGGAAACAATATATTTGATATCACATGGAAAATACTGCAAGGTCGGGTGCCGAAGCCACACAATCAAATTGTAATACGTTAGAGTGAGAGAGAGAATGCAGGAAGTGTAAAGTGTATCAGAGGAATGTCTAGCGGCCATTAGCACGAGTAGAGAACACATGGTAACATTCTCACAATCGACTTGAGAATGGTCCAGGACGGACCTTCACTTTGAGGTGTGTGGTTTGGTCAACATACTTCAGTCACGTTATTGTGACTCATCGCCTGCAACACATGGTAACTACCAGAGAGCCACAACTCTTTCAACCTCCTGCCAAGAAATACACCAGTAATGGCTTTCTCGAGAGAACCACACGTAAGAAAATAAAGAAACAACGACGTTTTGGTCAATAATAATCCAGGACGGATCGAAACGTCGTCGTTTTTTCATTTTCTGATGTGTGGTTTAGCCATCAATACAATATCTCTTCGATCAGGCTACAGAGTTCCTTGAGTTGCATTTTACCTTGTAAATCACAATAGTCGTTTTTAACTAGTATTTTTTTGTATGTGATTCTGTATTTAGCGGGGCCACTGTTGATTATATATTTACTATTCTGCGGAGAACTTTCGCAGCCTTTTCGTAAGCATTCCACGTCCGAGTTGCGGTTTGAAGGCCTTGCCTCTACATGTTGGTCTCGACGGACCTGTCGCATTGTGTGTTCTTTTATTGTTCAGTTTGTCCATCAACTGTTCATCAGGACTTGCTTCAAAATGCAGGCAACAGTTTCTTTCTATGGGCTTCGGACATTCAAATCGTCCCACTTACACATCATCTCACCACAGTTAACTCTAGGTCTGAGGGCTCGACCCTACAGTAAATAAGCACAAAATTTTTTTATACCTTTCCAAGACGTGGTTACAATTGCCTCGGACAGATCTTTACCCTTCACTATACAGACCATTCTACAACACGGTTGTGGAGGACATGCTGTCATAATCATAACACACTATAGAGGACATCATAATGCACTATAAAGGACATCACATACCGCACATCATGCTGGACGATTCAAATAAAGTTTCTCATGTTTTCTTCAAAACACTTAGAGCAAAACTCTAAATATACATTTCGCTCGATTAAACCAACCTTGGCCTTCCCTCGAAGTGGTTCAAACAATCAATGTCACCGCATTCCGGTCCCTGACCAGACGTGCGACTATTTCTAAGCTGTATATTTTGTCTAGTATATATGAATCCCTGGAGTTTAACAATACCATAGATCAATAGACACTCAAAAGGACTGTGTGAGAGCGAGAGCCAATTTTATCTCAAAGTAGACCTTTATTCGCACTTTGGATTCTAAGAACACTTTCCAACCTGTTGGTAATCATATCAGGTACATAAATATAGTAAAAAAAACTTAGAGTCACAAAACTGAAACACGAAGGTTAGTTCAAGAGGTACGTACCGTGTTCGATAACTGGGTCATTCATTCTGGGGTAATTCGTTCTGGGATCAGATTCTGGGGTCATACATTCTGGGGTCAGATTCTGGGTTTCATACATTCTTAGATAATACACTTTGGAGTCAGATTCAGGGGTCAGAGTCTGGGTTCATATATTCTAAGGTTATATATTTTGAAGTCAGATTCTGAGGTCATACATTTTGGGGATATATATATATATATATATCTTCCTGTTTTTAATATTCTTGAATCTTGAGCCAATTCCATACACCCACCGAGTGTAGATTGCAATTGTGAGGGTGTAAGTGTGGGACACGAACATGCGAAGCGGGTGTGGGATAAGAACTTGGGGAGTGAGTGTGAGATGCGAACGTGCGGTGCGAGTGGGGTGTTTCAGTCAGCAAATTCAATTATATCACGAATGAGATGCAAATTTACAAAAAGAAAAATACTCAAAGACAATAACAATAACAACAATTATAATACCAATGCTGATTAATAACCAAAACCAAATTACTAAAATTATCTTCAGAGAATAAGAACGACGTTGAAATAACGTGATATTTTCTTAATGTTTTAAACAGGATGAAAACTTGAGCAGAAAATGAATACAATGTTGTGTTTACTTGCCGGAAAAGCCACCACAAGTGTCTCTAAGTCACCCTCGACCGTCTTGAGCACCTCCCGTCAAGAGTTTGGTAAACTGGAAGGTGATTGGGAGTGTTGAAATTACAATGAAGTCACATCATTCATTGTCTTAATTGGGATTGACATTGGGGTGAGGGGGAGGGGGGATGATGGGGGTGAATAGTGAACCGTTGGGGGAGAGAGAGTTGATGGAGAGTGTGGAATGACGGGGTTGAGGTGTAGGGAAGTGTGTCCCAAGAAGTAATGTCCCAAGAAGAATTCTTTGGGGCACACGTGAGGAACACGTGAGGAATGAGGTGATTTGGTAAAATGCTATGCCCAAGATTACTATCCGAGTGCCGGCGGTGGGGTGGTTCAAATAGCCTCGGCTATCACCTCATTATGTCCGGTCGTGATGGTCAAGTGGATTAAGGCGTCTTGTACATACCAGTTGCGTTGCTTCTGGGAGTATGGGTTCGAGTCACTTCTGGGGTGTGAGTTTTCAGTTGCATATTGTCCTGGGGACCATTCAGGCTTGTTCGCATTTGTATTCCTCACGCGTGCCCCAAAGAATGAGGTGATTTGGTAAAATGCTATGCCCAAGATTACTATCCGAGTGCCGGCGGTGGGGTGGTTCAAATAGCCTCGGCTATCACCTCATTATGTCCGGTCGTGATGGTCAAGTGGATTAAGGCGTCTTGTACATACCAGTTGCGTTGCTTCTGGGAGTATGGGTTCGAGTCACTTCTGGGGTGTGAGTTTTCAGTTGCATATTGTCCTGGGGACCATTCAGGCTTGTTCGCATTTGTGTTCCTCACGTGTGCCCCAAAGAATGAGGTGATTTGGTAAAATGCTATGCCCAAGATTACTATCCGAGTGCCGGCGGTGGGGTGGTTCAAATAGCCTCGGCTATCACCTCATTATGTCCGGTCGTGATGGTCAAGTGGATTAAGGCGTCTTGTACATACCAGTTGCGTTGCTTCTGGGAGTATGGGTTCGAGTCACTTCTGGGGTGTGAGTTCTCAGTTATATATATATATATATTATATATATATATATATATATATATATATATATATATATATATATATATATATATATATATATATATATATATATATATATATTATTCCTAACAATATATTATATAAAACGAAAATTATATAAATATTTTAGCACTCTAAATCCTTCCAGCTTCCGCGGAAGTGAATCCTGTCACCAGAAATGACTCCATCTGTGAGCAAAAGACGAATGACATGTATCGTTCCTTCTCAATAGCTGGAGCTGAAAGCCTTCACAACTTCGTATATTTAACCTTTTATATCACGTGATTTATTCCTTCCATTTTGGTAAGGTAAAGAAAACACACACACAAATAATAATTCACTCCGTCAAATGAACTAAAACTTGGTGCTCTTTCATTGCCGTTTGCGGTAATATTTATCTTAAATAGTGGACACAAATTATTATTACGTCTAAATAGCTCGCATTTATAACAATTATTTGGTCTGCTTTACGCTCCCAAATATAATTTTTTTCCCTTCAGTGGTTTGAACTTACATCATTCTCCCTTCGTTGATCTGTAAAGTATTGATGTAGCCTCGGTATTCCTCACTCGGGAAACGTGTATACAGTCTAATATAGTTGATTGTAACCGTAATATATATGTGCTTCAGCCTACAGTTTAAACCTATTGTCTTGTGTATGATCCTCTGTCCTGTGTGACAGTCAATACCAGCATTATCCTCACTCCGACAAGACCTAACTGAAATCCTCAGATTAGGCTAATTGCAATTAATTTTTGTCAGTAAAGACGTTAATAATACTACTTCGGTTGACAGCTATTAAACTGAACACTGAAGCATCCGGACGGAGTCGCAACTAGCGTCTAACAATGGATTAATGAACTCCTAACAATAGTCATCAGAGTGTTGAGGATTACCCATCAAGGGGGGTAATCACAGGGGGCCCACAGCGGGTCCCGCTGTTATCTTACTGAGTTCCTACTTGGAATCTGATTTACAGGCCTGATATCCCTGAGGAGATGGATCTTATTGGCGTTTTCAGATAACAGGTATATTATTGAGATGAATATAGCGGTGGATTTTGAAAATGTCCAGGAGGTCTAGTTCAATGGAAGGAGATACAAGGTCATCAAAATAGGTTCAGGGTACATGAGGATGGACACATCATACTAATACACTAAACAAGTATTCAGGGCGTTATAGAGACAATGTCCTTGGTGTATGATGCATCATATTAAATCCATATCCCCGAGTACAAGCACGCTGGATAATGCTTGCTGTGTAAGCCTGAGGGGCGTAACCAATGAAAGACAGCGTACATATGTTTGAAAAGACACTTACAGGTAAGCACGCGCGCACGCACACACGCAGGCATGTACACAAACACACACATACACGAAAGTACACACCCACACACGAGCAAATCAACACACATCCCACAGGAAAACACAAACGAGCACACCCTCTTCACACACACACACACACACACACACACACACACACACACACACACACACACACACACACACACACACACACACACACACAAAACGTCTACTTATATAAGTGCATCCTGCCACCTTATTTTAGTATACCCGGCATTTTCTTTGCTGCTGCAATAGCCGGTAACATTATGTAACTCGCGGAGACATTTTTCCTCCCCATTCTCTTCCTGTCCAAAATACAAGGACCGCGATGGACCACTTTGGCGTCATCCACGAGCATAACAGGGCAGTTTGGTAGGCTGAAAAGGGTGATGGATCTCTGGAGAGTGGGGCGAGTGGGGGGTTTGATCGGAGGGGGGGGGGGGGAAGGGGGAAAGAGAATAAATGGGGTGCTGGAATGAAGGTGATAGAAGACCCTGAAGGGATGGGGGGAGGATAATGGGGTGGAGGGGGGGATGAAACGGTGTTTGGATTGATGGGACAGGAAGATGGAGGGAAAGGAGAAAGGGGGGAAGGGGTGGTAGGATACATGGGAAGAAGGAGGAGGGATGGAATGGTGTGATAATGGAGAAAGAGAGAGATGGAGTAACGCGATAAAGGGGAAGTAATGGGGATGGAGTGACATGGGGAAGTATAAGAGATGAAGGGGGGTGCGACGTTGGGAAAATAAAGGCTAATGGTGTGCTTAAAGAGGTGAAGAGAGGTGCGGTGGAGTGACAGCAATAGGGAGATGGAGTACTGTGATGGAGAAACAGAGGGCAGGAGTGGATGACAATGGACGGCTATACAATATCAGTGAGCCTGAAAATTCAGGCTTTGTGCCTCTCTCGCATATCTCTGACTCTTTATGGAACATAATATATTAAACTGGTGCTACGAGAGAGAGAGAGAGAGAGAGAGAGAGAGAGAGAGAGAGAGAGAGAGAGAGAGAGAGAGAGAGAGAGAGAGAGAGAGAGAGAGAGAGAGAGAAAGAATTTCAATACAAGCGATATAGTGAAGAGTAATCATACGTACAAACAGAACGATAAAAATATTAATATCACCACTCCGGATCTTGCCACAAATAATACCACGCTGGGTTCATAAAGACCTCAGAGAGCCCCGTGGCAGCTCTCCTGCCTCTGAGCTCCCACCAGATCTCATTATTAAACTTATATCTCTTCCTGAAATGTTGAAATGTGGAATATGTCTCTCACTGCACTGTCTTATAGACTCAACTATTTACTGTATTTTTATTAGAATATGTCTAAAATGGTCTCGGGAGCTCTGTGTTCATTGGAACTTTATGTCTGCTGATCATGGCATGTATTTTAAGTATACATGGAATGTATACTTGGTATTTGGAGCTTTATTGATTATTATTTGAAAGAAACAACGGGAGAAAATCGAAAATTAAGATGTTCGGAGAGATATATATTTAAAACAAAAAAATAAAGAATAAATGATAAAATGAAACAATGAAATTAGGAAAATATTGAGATGTCAATGAAAAATATCAACATCATGCAATGAGATCGAACCCCCACACGCCTATAGGGAGTTCAGGGATCCTCTTTTTATGGTCTTAGTATTCACTCAAGGATATTAATGATCAAATTCCAGGATTTGAGCCATGCGAGAACATTATCGAGGTGGCACTAAGAGAATATTAAGGGAGATCGTGATGTGGGATCACGTGTTCTTGAAGCAGACGATGTTTCTCGTTCACCAACGCCATCGTTCGTAAACAGAAGACCGACTCTTACCACGTTTACTATATGCAGAAAAGTTGTGGACTCTACAGCATTTTGCAGCTCTAAGTATTATTAAGGGCAACAGGTACATCTGATACATGACCACCTCCTTGAGTATTCCCATAGTACATTGCTAACTAAACCCATGACGAAGCTAGAAAAAGATCAGTTGTATGCCACCAGATTAGTCCCAGAACTGAGAAGTTCTGGGGCTAATCTAGTGTCCCAGACTAGAATAGAGAAGTTTTGGGATTGGGAAGTTCTGCGTTATGAGGAAAGGCAACAGGAATTAAACCTCAAATCGCTGGAAAACAGAAGGGTTTGGTGAGACATGATTACCACTTTCAAAATTACCAGGGAAGATGATACGTTAGATAAGCCAGTTTATTTAGCACGTACCACAAGGTACATCTAAATGAGCCACATTAAATGAGACATTAGAAGCAATTTGTTAAGTGTCAGAGTTGTTAACAAATGGAATGAACTAGGAAATTATGTGGTTGAGTTATACCCCATGCACAGTTTCCAAAGAGCCAAAGCTCATTCCCCGCAACCACAACTAGGTGATCACAACTAGGTGAGTACACGGAAACACACAAACACACAAGAACACGCACAAACACACACAATCACTCACACACTCAACCATCTACACACACACACACACACACACACACACACACACACACACACACACACACACTCACACACATAACTAGGTTGTGTGTGTGTTGTATGTGTTGCTCAACTAGGTGAGCAACACATACGAATACCTTAGTTGTTATGCAATGCCAGAGAGACATTCCTCTCTCAAGCTCACACATCGAAGAGGCTTCAACACCTGACACGATTTTCCCTGCTACAGAATCCAAACATATTTTCTGTCAAAACCTGAATGATTTTTCTCTAATTTTTGTGTAGTGTTTTTATTCTTATTTCGTTTTGTCATTTTATACTTGGCTATTCATTATGTTCTTTCACAATTTTCCTTTCTTTTATTTTTCACTTTTCTCGTTTGTTCGTCATGAGTCTTTCCATTTACACTGTCATCCTGTTTTCAAATAATTGTAGTGTGTATCATCCTTTTTCCTTTAATAGATTTTAGGATTATCATTTACTGGTGTTATTATTAATATAGTTAATACAAAATAATTATTATTATCGTTACTATTTTTTCACGTGACTCGTTAGTTACTATGCTTGCTGAAAGCTAAAACTGTATTAGTTTTGTGTAGCAGTTGAGAGAATGATTTAAGTAAATCTGATATAGTTTTATGTAAACAATAAATCTTTTACGACAACTAGGGTATTCATTCCCCTTGTGGATATGGAACTCGACTTCTGAAGAATTAAACTCAATTTTTTTAGTTTACAAGTAACTCTCACCGTTATCAATGATTTTCGTTCAACTGTTCTGTTCGTGGTTATATGGAAATTAAAAGTTATTGACACTCTTTGAAGTCAAATCGATACCAACTAGGAGGATTTCAATAGTCAGGTGAAGGGGGCAAGATTACACGTTCGGTAATCCACTATGGTAAACTGTAATCGCCCAAAAAAAGTTCAAGAACCTCAGATTTACTAGATAATTCGAGTGTTTGTAAGGACTATTTTTTTTTTTGGGGGGGGGGGGGGGGTGTCTGCCTGATGGAAAAAAGGAATTTAAACATTTTGCGCCTTCTGCAAGAAACTATTTTCAGAACTGCTGTTAGTGTAGTGGGAGTATGCATATTGTAATCCTACGTGTCACCTCTTACACCGTATGTACTCTGCCACCTCTTCACTGCATGTACTCTGGTACCTCTTGACCTGTTTTCTCTAGCTCCTCCTACCCTGCATGCACTCCACATTTTTTATATCTGTTACAACAAGTACTCCTAATTTTACGCACAATGGTCTCTTCCCCCCATCATATACTTTTTTTTTCTATCCTTCTAAAGATGTTTCATTACATACATCGCTTCCCTTCCAGAATGTACTCTTTCTAACAGTACTCTTCTTATTGACGTACTAAACTCCCATAAATATCTTTCCTGCTGTAACATTGTATTATTTAAAAAATATTAAAGTCCGTGAATTCCTCAGGACACTTACTTCTGACTGTATCACTAAATTCCTCAGCCACACGGGGGTTCGATCCTATCGTAATGCATTAACATTTTCTCAGATTAAACCACGTTCTGGTGATCACAGTGGGCATTATACTATTGATATAACTAACATGTACCGTCATTCCTTTTCGTGAGGATCATTCAGTGCGATGAACTTGTACTAAAATTAAGAATACTTAAGAACAGCACTTCAAGACTTCCGAGTTTCACTATATATAGCTAAAGAGGTGTAAAAAACAAAAACACATGTGAATGGTCAACACATGTCTTCACAAGTCACAAATATGTTTCAAATTGCGTCCAGTTTTTCTAGCATTTAGGAAATGTTGAACCACGAGTTCACGGAGGCTTCAAATTTTGTAGCTTTTTTCGACTAAACCAGAGAGCCAAACTGCAAGCACAGTAGCAGCTTCTGCGTCAGAGAAGCAGATTTTGCTTCAGAGAGGAGCTCATGCGTCAGAGAAGCAGATTTTGCCTCAGAGAGGAGCTCATGCGTCGGAGCAGCAGCTCCTGAATCACATATAACCCGTCCTTACAATAAATAAATCTGTACACAGGGGGAAGGAATTATACAAATCTTAATGGATTTAGAAAAGGAATTCGCGTAAAAATTGGAGACTATTTTCAACCAAACACGACCGAACTACACGATTTTAGGTGTCAAGAGGATTTTCTTAGGTTGATACATATATTTGTAGGTATTTTTCGTAGGTTTAATCATATGCATACATTATATATATATATATATATATATATATATATATATATATATATATATATATATATATATATATATATATATATATATATATATATATATATATACACACACATCACTAACCTCCCCCTCAAGCCCTATATAGGTAACAATGTCAACCCAAGTGACAGTGAATAGCTCACTAACAACCCCCTGTCCTCTGCTCTCAGTCCACGTCATAAACGATTATACATATTAATTGGATTCAGCATTCATAATTATTTACCTAATGACAGACTGACGTTAATAACAGTATCTCACAAATTATTCTCGACCGGTAATAACGCAAGAGGGAGTCGCAAAGCAATTACGTGTTCGTTATTCAAATCCAGGATGGCGAAATTTAATATTAATGAAGGTCGGAATGAGTGCTTTCATTGTTGTTTTCTTTACACCAAGCATGAACTATAATGGAAAAATACGAAGTATTGAGGTAAAATAACACAAAGATAGCAAATTATTAAAATTATTTTCATTAATTTTAGTAGTCACTGAAGATAATGTTGCTATTTGGGACGAAAATTAAATTAAAATTAAAATTAAAAACTTGCCTGTGGTCTTATTAACACGTTTGATTGAAGAATGAGCGAAAGAGTTACATCAATGATTGTAGTTGGAATCATATCTATGCACAATCAAACCACACATAGACCATCACCAGATATATCCTCGCCAACAGCACTGAAATAATCAACAGGTCCAACGTCAACTGGAGATTAGACATAGCTGAAGCATTAAACAGTAAACTCCCAAATAAAACATCAGAAACTCGGTCGATAGAGTTTCGGGTTCACACACGTGTGGGACCATGGTTCGAGTCTCCTATTGAGCTCAGGTGACTGGGAAAGTAAAATCTCATTCAATGATCATCAGCCAGCTTAATTGTTCCCAAACACCTAGTTCCCTAACTGACCAATAAGAATGCAGAACACTAAGCCAATCGATTGATAAAGATTAAGCCACCCAACAGGTGGCACGAGCATGAATGTGGTAGATTTAAAGTAGATAGTAAGAGTAGATAGTAAGAGTTAAGAGTAGAAAATAAGTGGAATATTTGCCACGAATGTAATCTTCGATCGTGAACTAAGCCAGTGACCCACGAATGAGTAACATATCACATCCTTCCTACATGATGAATATAATGCAAAACCCTGCAAATTTGTATTCAGTTTCCCTCTGACTCAATACAGTTTCAAGAGAGCTCATATTAATTGTATTCTTTAGCGCCACACACCAGGTATAATAAAACTGTAATATGAGCTTTGTAAAGCTATTTTTTAATATATTTGCATCGTAAACCAGGTGATCTAACCTAAACAACGCTCACCTCATCTAATCACTCACCTAACCTGACCTAAACATCCCCCCTCCCTCATCTGACCTGACCTAATCCCCCACCTGACATGACCTAATCATGTCACCTCACCTCTCGTTGCCACTGCTGAGGCAGCAGAGTTCTCTGAAAGGCCTCATTAGCGCCTGGCTCTATCACGCGTCGTGAGACCTCTGAAAAAAGACCGTTTTAACCCCTCATAATACACGTTGGAAATGTAATCATTAAGTACAGTCAATAGGCTGCTTTGAGATGGGCAGAATTAGGGAAGGTCTTTATGTTCCTCTGACGTCCATATATCATTTTTATTTTTTTTAGGATAAAATAATGTATATTATTGAAACTGGGATTTGTTTTTTAGTCCTATTCTTTCTATTATCTTTATTATTGTCATTATTTTTGTTATTTTGGTTATTACTGTTAATATTATTGCTACCATTAGTAAAATTAAAATATAATAATTATAATTATTATAATATTTATGGCACTTTATTCGTTCATTAAATATAATAGTAACAATATTTCGTTGCTGGTTAAAGTTACTCTCACTCCTCACATTGCTCTCTCTCTCTCTCTCTCTCTCTCTCTCTCTCTCTCTCTCTCTCTCTCTCTCTCTCTGTACTTGTTTGCTATATCTTTACTGTACTCGTACACATGACATAAGTGATATCACCTCAACTAGAATATTATCTAATTTGGAAACTGGAGATATAGAATGTAAAACATCAATGAATAACAATTTCTGCCTCAATGAGCACTCATTCACGTTCTTAATTTCTCTTCCTAATTTCTACATAAAATGCGATAAGTGTTTTCATATGTAAACAACTTCATACTCTCTGGTATACATACAAATTATGCACGACACACACACACACACACACACACACACACACACACACACACACACACACACACACACACACACACACACACAGTCACATACACACACACACATACACACACACTAGTAGTAACACATGCTTAAATATACAAAGAAAAATGCATGAACATGTAAACACACGCACGCACGCGCACGCACACACACATACATACACAGACAGCGTGCTTACTCAGACGCTTCAGTCCTGACCGGAAACTCTTTAATGGTCTCATAATTTATTTGGGAGTTGTTAGGACACGCCTTCCCCCCCCCCCCTCCCATCTCCCCCCCCCCCTCAGCCTAAAAAAAAGAAATGGCGATCGTTTGCCTAACTCATCAACATAATGGGCATCGGCTGTCGTAATAGTTGGCATCATTAGTGGACTATTGCGTCCGAAACTACTCCCTCCGGTGGAACCACATAGATTCGTTATTATATGACCATTGCCGAAGCGGTTTGGCACTGGGGCACCGCCATTTGTTGCAATGTATATGGGAATCCCTTTTGCATTTCCCTCTCGTGGTATTATGCACATTTATCTGCTTTCGTGTCTATATAATGATTTAACAATTCATTCCATTTCTTGGGGACAAGCAGCCTGTGTATATATGTTGGGTTCATATCATGTCCTTGCTGGGTGAAACTGCTGACCCCTCCCCAGGATTTATGTGTGTGTGTGTACGTACTTGTACAAGCACGTACGTACACGTACGTACGTGTACAAGCACGTGTATGCCTTGTTTCCCTAAAAATCTTACTGCTTCCAAGAAGACATTTAGCAACGAAAAAAACAACAACAAAAAAACATGAGTTTGTAACAGCTCATATTACCAACGTTCCTTTGAATATATATATATATATATATATATATATATATATATATATATATATATATATATATATATATATATATATATATATATATGTCGTACCTAGTAGCCAGAACGCACTTCTCAGCCTATTATGCAATGCCCGATTTGCCTAATAAGCCAAGTTTTCATGAATTAATGTTTTTTCGACAACCTAACCTACCTAACCTAACCTAACCTAACTTTTTCCGCTACCTAACCTAACCTAACCTATGAAGATAGGTTAGGTTAGGTTAGGTAGGGTTGGTTAGGTTCGATCATATATCTACGTTAATTTTAACTCCAATAAAAAAAAATTGACCTCATACATAATGAAATGGGTAGCTTTATCATTTCATAAGAAAAAAATTTGAGAAAATATATTAATTCAGGAAAACTTTGCTTATTAGGCAATCGGGCCTTGCATAGTAGGCTGATAAGTGCGTTCTGGCTACTAGGTACGACATATATATATATATATATATATATATATATATATATATATATATATATATATGAAAGATAAATTACCAGGAGCTCACCTGAACAGATAAAAATGTAGAAAATCTCTCTCTCGGATCTTTCTTCCCGTCCTCCGAGCGACGTTAATTCTCACACGTAAAGTCTACATCAAAGTTTCCTCGGAAAATATTTGAGAGGTGTAATTTTCCTCCACTTTTGTCCGAATAACTTTGACATTTCAAAGAAAAGTGTGTGTCTGTGAGGAAGCGTTTTCTATTTGTTTCGTTTCTCGTTTAATTTGGCAATGTTTCGAATTCGAGTGTGAGTGCATCTTATCCTAGTACGTACACTAACGTGCGTGCAAACACACAGGCACGTGTAAATATGATAGAGCCCAATAGTGTAGATATTGAAGTTTAGATATGATAGAGCCTAATAGTGTAGATATTCAAGTGTAGATATGATAGAGCCAAATAGTGTAGATTATTCAAGTGTAGATATGAAAGAGCCAAATAGGCTCAGGGACCTGTACAACTGTTGATTGACGGTTGAGAGGCGGGACCAAAGAGCCAGAGCTCAACCCCCGCCAGCACAATCAGGTGAGTACAAGTAGGTGAGTACAGGAAAAACACACAAAAGCTCTACAAATTCCCAAAACAGAATATACACAAAAGGCAAATATGAAATAAAAACAAAAAATCTAATTACGAAAATTTGACAACTACACAGACAACGTTAAGCCAGTCCTAGAAAATGCAGCTCCTCCTTAGAACACTCACCTACTAAAGCACAAGAACAGTGAGAAACTCCAAATATATACAACAAGACAAACACCAGAGCTAAGGGAACCGAGCTACGAGGACAGGCTAAATGATCTAATAACATCATCAGAGATAAGATCCAGGGGTGATATGATTACGACGTACAAGATACTCAGAGGAATGGGAAAAAGTTTTTGTTTTCCAGGAAAGAGACAACAAAAAGAGGGGCGGGGGCGGCGCACCTGGAAGTTGGAAAAACAGATGTGCCACAGAAATATATAGACATACAGTTGTATACCTTCATGAGCACAGATAAACGCACCAGGTTCAATAAGAGGCGGGCTCCAGTTCAAGGTCTCGCTCTCCCTAGACACCACAACTTGGTAAGACAACTTATGCTGTTAGACAGATGTTGCAGATTGCATCCTGGGGATGTGTGTACTTGAGAGAGAGAGAGAGAGAGAGAGAGAGAGAGAGAGAGAGAGAGAGAGAGAGAGAGAGAGAGAGAGAGAGAGAGAGAGAGAGAGAGAGAGAGAATGTAGATACGAGAAAAATCGGGAGTCAGTACATGAACCTGATTCCTGGAATCATTGTCTCCACGGGCATGTCTCTGACCAGGCCTCGTGGTTGGAGGTCAGGTCAACCAGGTTGACCTGACCTCCACCACCACCGCTACCACCATCAGGTAGTAGTTGTTAGACGGGTTCGGTGTTTTCCAAGTTCTCTTTTAAACATCGTGTTAGTCGGTTACGTTTGTCCCCTGATGTTTAGAGGGTGTGTTAAAAAGTGTTGGACCACTGATGGTGATTTGTACAAGGAGACAAATCTATTTTACATTTATTTTTCAACGAGCCTTTTTTGCACTTTCTGCCGTGCCTGCCGTGTACATATATTTGTAAACAGTATAAACAATATTTTCAACGTGCAAATTATTATATATCTTTCGTCGCCTGCGCTACATAGAATACAGATTGAGAAATTTGAAACGTTCCCAATAATTTAGATAATTTATTGAATGGATTCTGACAGTCAAAGATCTCTGCACATCCTCCAGGTGAGCAACTTCGGCACTTCGAATAGAGCTATTATTGTGCAACAATATTCCACTCAGGAAAGCACTTGAAAGTACCGTTATTGGTATGGAATTTCGTTTGAAGGGTTCCCGTTATCAGCCATAGGCGTTCGAATCCCGGCTGAGGCAAAAAAAAAAAAAATTGGCAAGAAAAAATAATCTATAGTAAATATGTTAGAGAAAAATATGTCGGGAGTCCTTACATTAGAAAAAAAGACGGTTAGAAAGGCGGAGTCCAAGAGCTAACAGCTCGTGTCTACAGGCAAAAATAACAAATACACACAAAATCTGTAATTACCAGTTATAATATCACGGTAAAAATAAATAAAACTTCCCTAACGGAAGCTAATTTTTGTTCAGCCTGAAAGGTAAACAACATTCATGCCAGTTGTCCGTGACATGACAACGAGGTAACACACACACACATCCTGTCACAGACCCGCGTGACAAGTGCAGTCACAGGCAGGATGATCCTTCACGCGAGCTCTGTGGATTATACAGAACATGAAAACATCATTCGTTAGCCGAGGGCTCCATTGACGCCATCTGTGATCCGTTATTTTATTCGCAGTTACTCTCACACTAAGATTGAAGTTCCAATAATTCGCCTGTTAATTCCGTGGCAATAATTACACGGCTCTATTTAAAGAATATATCTCTACATGTGAGAGGTATAATGCAATTATTTAATTATTTATCTTGGCTTCTATATGCATTTGGCAATACTTCTCGATAAGATTATGCTTCTCCACGATAACGCAGTGCGTGTGTGTGTGTGTGTGCATGTGTGTGTGTGTAGTGGTGTGTGTCAGTGTGGCTGGTGTGTGGGCTAAGGAAGGAAGGGCTTACAGCTCCCGGCTTCAGGAATTACTTACTACTGATCGCCAAAGGCGCCCACAAAACCTTTTGTGGGGTTTGAGGTAATGTGAGAGAAGTGAAAGCGCTATTGATAGGTCTTATCTCCCGCTGATTACCAGAGCTAGCGTGCATAATGGAGTGAAAAATTGAATTTATTCCGGCCACCGTGTGAAAGCTATTGGGCAGCAACGTCGAGAGGCAAATAAATCCGATACTCCTGCCAACGGAAGAGGAATAAAAGTTGATTAGATTGTGTGCTAACGCTGACAGGAACGTTAGCTCTCCATTTTGTTAGGGCAAATACTCGCTCTGATCGTTCTCATTAAAACGTCAAATCCGGTAATAAGAAATTGCGTCTCATCTCCTGCGGACCACAGAATCTCTCATCTCTCATCCCTCCCCCCCCTATTACCCCAGGGCAGGGACTCATCCCACTCCGCCCCCCCCTTCGTCCTCCGATCTTACTCCCTCCCCCCTCCCTCCCCCCTACCCACCTCAGCCAGGATAGAGAGAACTGGATGCAAAGTCACGACCCCAATTGTGAAATGAGCACTTTGCGGGGGATCAGCTAAGTCGGTGATGGTGCTGGTGGTGGTGGTGGTAGGTGTGGTAGTAGTGGTGGTGGCGATTGTGGTTGTAGTGGGTGATTGTTGATCTAGTAAAGATGCTGGTGGCGGAATTGATGGTACTTTTTTAACATTTATTTTCTACCACAGACGTGACTATACACATTTAAACAATGCTAACCAGTATATATATACATATTCTCCAGTCCTGCATGGACACGGTAGACATCACAAAATGTAGTTAGTTACAGAGCATTCAAACAACTACATAAGGTGATTACGGTGCTTTTACAAGCTCAAGTTATAATTACATCAAATGTATTATGTAAATTACATAGTAATGCATCAAGTGTTTCAGTATTAAAATAGAGTTTACAGAGTTCAGTATATCTTGATACATTGGAGTCGCAAGTTAGTAAATTTTCAACATTTTACAATATAATATTCAAGGAAATGTATCTGTTTTTCTCACAAAGTTGACATATGGTACATTCGACGTGTGTGTCAGATATGTCTATGACCAAGGCGTATTCTACCAATAAAACATCGCAAAAACCAATAATTTTATATAAAATTATAAAGCTTTTACTTTCATTTTACTACAAATAATTCCCTTGTCACTGCTAATTAAAAGCTTATATTAATTTATACTACTGGTCTAATACACGCTGTCTTTGCCAGCTTTTCAACAGTATCATGCTTTGGAATGCCATCGTACGATGTTATCCAAAGGAATTTAATCTCGAATACATTTTATTTATCAGCTAAAACATTCATTCGAATATCTCTGACAATTTTATGGGGGTTACAACTATATATGTTCAATGTAAGAATGCACTCTGAGAGTCACAGTATATAATTCCATGTCTTTTCAAAATTCAGTGGCGAACACGCAAGTTTAGCTTGAGTCGCTCTTGCTCAGTTATTGACACATTTCACTGCTGTATGAGCGAGAGAAGATCCTCTTAAAGATCGACTGGGTAATTGTCCAGGACGGACCGAAACGTCGTCGTCTCCTCATCATCTGGTGTGTAGTTTATTCATATTATATATATATATATATATATATATATATATATATATATATATATATATATATATATATATATATATATATATATATATATATATATATACATATATTAATTCCGTGGCAATAATTATGGAATTATTGCCACGGAATTATTGCAAATGTAAAAATATTACATTTGCATCCGGTTCATTTTTCATTTACTTCTACAGAGCCGTTAGCACTGAAACACGTCGTTACTTATATCTTTAGTTCTCACAGGGAGAATTTTGATTATTAACTGGTGGTAGTGGAGGTAGCAGGAAGGATGGTGGTGGTAGTGGAGGTAGCAGAGACGACGGTAGTGGTGATGGTGGTAATGGTGCAAGTAGTAGAGTTAATGGTCGTTGTGGTGGTGGTAGTAGTAAAGGATAGTATGTGTTATCTGGCATTCCCCACGAACTGTAATGCCAGAACAAATATGTAATAACAATTCCATATTGCTTTACCGATGCACATAACACAGATATCTTGAACCGTTATGATTAATTGTATTGTGTATTACAATAGTGATAACAATCAAGTGAGTGATGACAGGCCATACAATGAGACACATGGTGTTGATTGTAAGCTCACCACAGGCTTGTACCGATGTGCTGTGATTACAATGTCCATTCACAGTTACGGTGTGAGTGTGTCACCGTTCACAGTGTTGGAGGTGAATACAATCCACTCACATCTCATAAGTGTTACTCATCATTATACCCATGCACTGTAGTGCTAATTACAACTATAATTACCCCCCAAAAAATTGAATTGCCATCAAATAGTCAGCACGAATTATGAAGTTCTGATAAAAGATGCAATATATAAAATTTTCGAAACAATTGAACCAAATAGCTATCAACAGCTGAATACATACTAATGTTTAAGACCAATCTGTGAATCAGGAAAATTTTCAAATGTTCCAAACCGTGTTTTCATGTAATTTTCTCTATACATTTGTTTATCAAAGGAAAGTTGCTCGCAGCAAAACAAAATCAGGACAACAAACAAAATCTGGCCATGACATTTGATCTCGACATTTAATTAGCATTATCGCAATAAAAACATTTAATTAGTTAATACGTTCCGGGGGTCGCTTCTACAATATGTTAATATTTGTTTTAAACTCTACAGTCAGACAAACACGCCGTGTATCAGGAAGTCAGGAAAAAGAACATCACGCACGCACACACACGTGCACGTACACACACGAGCACGTAAACACGCCACGGACACGCAAACGCACTCTACAGCGCACACACACTCCCCAGCCTCACCCACCTTTACCAGTCCTTCACCTAACCAATGTTGGAGTATAAAGCATCGGCCTGGCACCCGCTTTTACGGGCTCACCATAGCCTGTGCTACTTGGAACTTGTCCCGAGTAGCTGAATCTATAACAACAACAACAACCCGCACTTCCACAGCCCCGCTCCTGTGCCAGGTAAGTCCACTACGGGCTCACCATAGCCCGTGCTACTTGCCCCGCTCCTGTGCCAGGTAAGTCCACTACGGGCTCACCATAGCCCGTGCTACGTGGAACGTTTTGTTCCCAGTAGCTGAATCTTAAACAACTTCAAACCCGCACTTCGTGAAGCATATAACCCAATTGGAAAAGTACAAAGGTTTGATAAAGATTAGCGCCTTAGCTACGAGGACCAAGCTATGAGGATAAGTTAAGGGAATTAGATTTCACAGCTCTGCAAGAGAGAAGAAACTGAGTGGATACTGATCCTGCTAGTATAGCCTCGTGTTAAGACACCTGAGGGTGGATGTAACGCTATTGTTGGATAACATTTTAGGGCGGGAATACACCCACAACACACCACTTCAACTCCTTTATTACCTCAGCACTTACTCAGCCACCCACTCTTCTGTCCCCACCACACCCACTCCCATCACGCCCACTCAAACACCAAATAAATTAAATTCCCTCTCTGACATTCCACAAAATACAACAGGATACATATATCTACCATGTGCTTCACGAATAACATTTACACTATAAACCAGTTTGCAAACATTGTACGACTAATGTCCAAACTCAAACTGAAATTCCCTTTTAACAACTAAATTCAATTCGTGGGACCGCCATCTCAATTTCCACTGGAATATATTTCCTGTCGGATTTACCGAGTATCTATTGATGTGGCTACTTACCGAGTATCTATTGATGTGGTATCTATTGATGTATCTATTGATGTGGCTTGATGTGGCTTGTGGCTTGAGACGTGAAAAATACCGGTGAGAGTCATCTCATAGGGGGAGGGGGGGGGGCACAGGTGAAAGGGGTCACCTGGGAGTGAGGCTTCAAGTATAACGTCGTCTCTGTTTTAATCGTACAATTGTTATGAGAGGTCAGCTTTGACATAAGTAAAACCCAGTCTGTTGAAGAGGGGCAGTCTGCTGAGGGGGGGGGGGGGGAATAGTCTGCTGAGGATGGGGGTAGGGGAAGGTTGAGTCATGTGATGACGATGAATCACTTCAGATTGATGAGTATACTGAGATTGAAGGAACAGATAGCTTAGACGGTTGAATCAGCAGAGAGGGATGAGTGCAGCAACACTGGGGGAAGAGAGAGAAAGAGAGAAAGAGAGAGAGAGAGAGAGAGAGAGAGAGAGAGAGAGAGAGAGAGAGAGAGACAGACAGACAGACAGACAGACAGACAGACAGACAGACAGACAGTGGTAAATATTTCTACGAGAACATGTATTTCAATGGGTTCTGTAGTCGAGTAGTAGTCTACGTCCTCGACTCCAAATCTACGATCTTGGGTTCGATCCCCTGACGGAACAGAAAAGGTTTGACAAGTTTCATTTCTCATGATACTACTTTTCACCTAACAGTAAATAGGCTCCCGAGAGTTAGGAAGCTGTTGTGGGATGCATTCTGAACAAGATTAGTAGTAGGCCTAAGAGAACCTGGATAAGCCGAAGCATATATAACACATTGCCTTGCAACAGCTCACTATCTGTGTCTATATAGTATCTATCTCGTTGCAATTGTTTTATCTACGCATTAATTTTCTTTGGTACATTATCTACCAAAATATGTATATTAACGACTGGTAAAATTTGCTATCCACCATAAAGAAGATAATACCTTTTCATGTACTATGTGGGTTACACAACCTTAGGAAGCAGCCCGTAGCAGCTGTCCAACTTCCAGGTACCTATTTTACTGCTAGGTGAACAGGGGCATCAAGGTGAAATGAACTCTGCGCATTTGTTTCCCCCACTGCCGGGGATCGAACCCTAAACCTTAGGACTACGAATCCCGAACGCTATCCTCTCAGCCATCGCTTCAACTCCTATCTACAAAATCTACATTTTGTAGTGTATCAACATTTTGTACAGTGTATCTAAACTCGTATCAATGTTTCTTCTACATATTGCTCGCTTCTGGCACTTCTATAGCGTGCCTATGCATTTTGTGCATGAAAAATGACTTGTAAGCAAAACTATGCAATATACACCAATCTATAAAATTAATCCACACTACTGCAATACCTGCCTCAAGGTATCCTAATACGGGCAATATATATATGTATATATATATATATCTATATATATATATATATATATATATATATATATATATATATATATATATATATATATATCGAAATAAAACGCAATAGACTCTTCCGTCAGTCAGGAATCAATTTCATATTGCCACAAGCTTGAACGCCCAAACAGTGTACTTCTGCTATCATCACTTTCTTAATTAAGGTTTGACTGGTTGGCTGCAAGGTCTGACAATATTTCATAGCGATGCGTCAATGAAAGTTATATCAATCAGCGTTAGGGGTGGGGGAGGAATATCAATGACCAAGACAAAGAAGCAATATCACCCAGAACCCTGTTGAATATGAACGCAGATGTCGTGTCATTTTACCCGGATGGCAACTACAAAGGGGGTTTTCAGGTGGCTGCCTGGTGTCTGATTTATACATTGTCATTTATCAGGGCTTGGTGTTGATGAGGTGTGTGTGTGTGAATGCGATATTTAAGTGTTCTTTTGTGCTAAATGTAACAACCAATTTACCGTGAAACTGTTTAAACTAATATCGGAGAGAGCTCAGACCTTACCCTTCCGAATTACATTACATATATATTATATACACACACACACACATATATATATATATATATATATATATATATATATATATATATGTCGTACCTAGTAGCCAGAACTCACTTCTCAGCCTACTATTCAAGGCCCGATTTGCCTAATAAGCCAAGTTTTCCTGAATTAATATATTTACTATAATTTTTTTCTTATGAAATGATAAAGCAACCCTTTTCTCTATGTATGAGGTCAATTTTTTTTTATTGGAGTTCAAATTAACGTAGATATATGACCGAACCTAACCAACCCTACCTAACCTAACCTAACCTATATTTATAGGTAAGGTTAGGTTAGGTAGCCAAAAAAAGCTAGGTTAGGTTAGGTTAGGTAGCTTAGGTAGACGAAAAAACATTAATTCATGAAAACTTGGCTTATTAGGCAAATCGGGCCTTGAATAATAGGCTGAGAAGTGCGTTCTGGCTATTAGGTACGACATATATATATATATATATATATATATATATATATATATATATATATATATATATATATATATACATATTAGTATACAAAAACTACATGAGCATCACCTTTAATAAATGTATGATGAAATAAACTAAAAAAATCACAAAGTATTCTTGTCTAATAAGTGCATCATATACTTCGGCAAATTCAGTTCTTCCTTATTATAGTTACACTGAGGCAGGGAAATATATTTCTCCACTGAGGCAGGGTAATATATTTCTCCACTGAGGCAGGGAAATATATTTCTCCACTGAGGCAGGGTAATATATTTCTCCACTGAGGCAGGGAAATATATTTCTCCACTGAGGCAGGGTAAAATATTTCTCCACTGAGGCAGGGTAATATATTTCAACACTGAGGCAGAGTAATATATTTCTCCACTGAGGCAGGGTAATATATTACTCCACTGAGGCAGGGCAATATATTTCTCCACTGAGGCAGGGAAATATATTTCTCCACTGAGGCAGGGTAATATATTTCTCCACTGAGGCAGGGAAATATATTACTCCACTGAGGCAGGGGTAATATATTTCACCACTGAGGCAGGGTAATATATTTCACCACTGAGGCAGGGTAATATATTTCTCCACTGAGGCAGTGTAATATATACGACTTCTGAGCCGAGTGAGCGGGTTGGCTTAATGACTGGAAACCCGCCTACATCCCCATGTATCCATTGCTGTAGTTAAACTTAATGAACTGTGCTGAATGCACTCGTATATCAAACCATGGTACTCCCGATATATATACACACGCAAGTGTGAGTTATATTCTGCGATAATTACTCGACATCGATCCTGCAAACGACACGATAACGCTCAATGTCACTGGCTCGTACACTTCGTACATGGGTTCGTGGGTTGCTCTATCCCTTGCTGTCTGTTCTTTAGGTATGCCTCAACGCACAGAATACAGGGGTACTAAAACCCACCAAGCGAACTGCCCAACCTAACCAACATACGCATGGAAAAGTGGGTTATATACTTGTGATTCACTACATTTCCTTGTTTCGGGTTGAAATAATAGACGTAGGATAGCTGCATTGTTTCGAGCGTAGGATAGACATGTATTAGAATGAGTTAAAGTGGATATAAATAAGAGCTGCATCGGCAAGGGGTCAACATAGGCCTTCTACAGTGACCAAGCGGTAATTTCACTTGGAAGCATAATAGATCAAAGTGCTTTGTTGCATCTATTGTCTCCTGCAACGGCCGGTAGCGCCTTTTTCAGGATACTGCCTCATGGGTAAATATTTCCCGAAACGTTATGCGTGTTAGTGGTTTTGCAAGAATGTAAAAATATCACTAATGAATTCTCGCCATCCCATTGTTTTCATATGATGAGTCACAATAACGTGAAGAATGTTGAACAAACTACTCACACAAGAAGATGAAAAGACGACGAGGTTTCGTAGCTAAGTCGATAAGGGCAGTGTCTGGGATGCTCCTAGACGCAGGTTCGATTCCTCGTCACGGCCCTTGTGGATTTGTTCATTTCGTGCATCACGTTAGTGTGATCTCTGTGTGTTATATTGGTCACTTTCTCGCCATATGTGTGTGTGGAGGTGTTCCTCTTTATCCACATTATTGCGACGTCTTCTCTGCATAATGAGTAATTGAAAGGAATAATGTATTTAAACTTATAATTTCCTTATTGAATGATTGAGAACTAAAGTGTGTAGACGAGGAGTCACAATAACGTGGCTGAAGTATGATGATCAGACCACACACTAAAAAGTGATGAGACGACGTTTCGGTCCTGGACCATTCTCAAGTCGATTGTGTACGTCGAACGTCGTCGACGAACGTCGAACGTCGTCGACGAACGTCGTCGTCTCTTCACTTTCTAGTGTGTGGTTTGGTCAACAGTACTGAAGTTTGTTATATGGTGGTATTCTTAGTCATAAATTCTTCCATAAATTAAAATTGTTTACTTAAGTGTCACGTGTCATATACAGGTCATCTTCCTGTTTTGGTAGTACTTATAGTAACGATGGGGACCATAGTATATATACCGACATACATCGAAAATAGAAAGAAATCTACACTATTGAGTTGGACAAACCAGAAAACTATTTTTGTATTGCACAGACAAACTAAACTTAATCTAACCTTCCTAGGCCTAATAAACGATATCTGAGGCCTAATATACTACATATGTGTGCAATACTAGGCCTAGAAATATTGAAGTTGGTTTTTAGCTTCATCTTCTTTAAAGAATTCCTTACTAGTCAGTATACTACTATCTAAAAGCTAAGTCTATACGAATTCGAGTCAATTGACGATAGTCACAATAGGTACTATCTAAACCAGGAGGATGGGTTGCAGTATATGATATTTTTCCTTTAATCAAAACAAATTAAGTGAACCTACAGATATTTCAGTACTCTATTCCTTCATTTCTTACAAAGACAACTGGTGATCAAGGATTACAATGAAATAGTAATCTCCTCGTAAAATCAGGGATCCACGTTTCTGTTGTAATTAAAATAGTGATTATTGTTTTTAGAAGCAAATTCAATTATTTTCCTTTTCCAGCCGCAGTTTTGAGGGTAAATTATAGTCGAATTCTGCCATAAAATTTGACGGTGAGTCGAATTTAGTGTTCGCATAAAGCTGAACTTCATTGGCACCTCTGTCTGTCCGAGTGCACTTAGTTGCAATCTTTGCAACGGAACATATAAACACCTGAAGTATGACCATTACTTTTTTCAGCTAAATTTGTATTTCCTTGCCAACATTATTTGCGTATCTGAGGATAAATATGTTGTGAGTATGTTACTTATATTCATCCCAGTGTTCGTCATGAACGCTTTTGATTGAAGTTTGACAGGTGGATAATTAGCGTACCTGCAGGTGTCAAGACTCGAGACGTGGGAGGTATAAGGCTGGCAAGGAACTCGAGGCCCTGCGGTCAAGTGGTAAGCAAGGCAGCGCAGTTGAAAACTGGTGGTTCTAGGATCCGGAGGTTGGAAGAGGGCAAGAAACAGGCTGGTCCTGGGTGTGAAATGGTTCGTCAAATATATACCAAGATTTACGGACCGCAGCTGGTCACGATCGACGCTTCCCAAGGAAACGGATGGGCCAATTCTTCACTCTAATTAGATTTTACAGTAAAGGGAATTTCAACTTTGCCTGTGAGAAGTTGGCGCAGGTCGCGAAAGATGGGAATAAGAGGTTCGAGTGAATTCTCCTTCTAACAGTGACTGTTTTTCTGTGTGTCCTGTTTCTCTGACAGTGTCTTTTTGTCTGTCAAGTAGTGCTTTGTCTGCCAGTGATTTCTGTGTTTGATAATGTATTCTTTATTTGACAATGTCTGATCTCTCATCCATTGAAATGAGATTCAGTTCAACGGGAACTGAACAATATTGAAAGGCTCGTTGAAGGGACGGGAGAAAGGAGAAAGAAGAACTTTCTCCTTTATATTAGGAGAAAGCGTTAAGCCATTGCAACTATCTAGCACTTGGAAGGGATCAGGATATGGATTTGGGATGTAACGGGGGGAAAGGGTGGGGGGAGTAAGGGTGCCCAACCACTTGGGACGGACGGTAGAGAGGGTATTACTTCATGCACGTCAGCGATCAATCCTCGGCCGTCCAAGTGGTTGGGCACCATTCCTTTCCCCCTGTCCCATCCCAAATCCTTATCCTGACCCCTTCCCAGTGCTATAATAGTTGTAATGGCTTGGCGCTTTCTCTTGATTGTTCTCTTACCTTCATCGAGCCTTAAAATTTCATGTGTGTGTGTATGTGTGTATGTGTGTGTGTGTGTGTGTGTGTGTGTGTATGCGTGTATGTGTGTGTGTGTGTGTGTGTGTGTGTGTGTGTGTGTGTGTGTGTGTGTGTGTGTGTGTGTGTGCGTGTGTGTGTGCGTGTGTGTGTGTGTGTGTGTGTGTGAGTGTGTGTGTACACACACACACAGAAACGCGCGTTTGTGTGTGCGCGCGCCAACAATGCAAAAATACTTGTACATTTTGCAGCGATGACCTGAAAAATATTTTTATAATACGGCAAAATAACAGTATTAAAGAGGCAGCCGAGTCTTTTGTGGAGAGCAGTGTAATCCACTTGCTGCTAGAATAGCGGCCCCAGTTCAAAGAGGTTCCTCCTTGTTAGAGGGGATTGTCGAGGCTAATGCATCAAAAGTCTCTCTAGTCCCAAAGTAACAAGATGATGATGTAACTCTGGTAACAGGAATCTGCTGGTGATGGGACGCGCCTTAGAGCTGTGAAACTTTTTTATGATGTGCACGAGAGAGAGGTGTGTGGACGTGATGGAGATGTGTGTACTGGGGAGAGGTGTGTGATCCCTACTGGAAATGTAACTGCTGGTGGTTCGATCATTCTGAAGTGTTCCTGAGATGTGAATCTACACGAGACGAGAATCTGTGTCAGGTGCAGACGAGGAGTCACAATAACGTGGCTGAAATATGTTGATCAAACCACACATTAGAAAGTGAAGGGACGACGACGTTTCGGTCCGTCCTGGACTATTCTCAAGTCCAATAGTCCAGGCCGGACCGAAACGTCGTCGTCCCTTCACTTTCTAGTGTGTGGTTTGGTCAACATCTGTGTGAGGTGTGAACTTCCTAGGGATGTACACCTGTTCGAGAGGTGAATTTTCTCAGGAAGCAGCGGTTTCAGACAACAAAGGGAAGACCCTTTTGTTTCCGCTCCTCAATGATAGTGGCTGTATCATCTTTTACCCAAGACAATTTTATTATATATTATGACCTGAAACGGAAAACGTAAATGATTGTATGGAAATTCAACTGAAATTGAATATAATTGGTCTTCCGACACATGATAGGTAATACTTGTTAAGGAGGTTAAGGAGTCTTAAGGTGATGAGGTTCGTCAATATAAAACGGGTTTTATGATTCGTTAGTCTCATAGTATATATAGTTATTTGTGGTAAGATTTGGAGTTCCTTTAAGATGGATAATTCTATCAAGATGCAGTAATTTTTATAGATGCAATAGTGCAGAGAAATTTTAAGATGCAGAGGTTTAATTTTTAGGCTGCAGGGATATCAGGAATTTTTTAAATTTCAAGGATGCGAGGAGAAATTTAAAAAGCAGAATTGTACGAGAATTCTAAGAAGCATTGATGAAGATACCTTTAAGTTACGGGGCCACAAGATAACCTACTTTTAAGAAGCAAGATAACATTGCACATTAAAAAAAGAAAAAAAATAGAAAGCAGGAGGGGGAAAATTAAGAGGCAGGGGACACAAAGTACCTTAAACATAATTTGGTATTTTTGTGATAGACAATTATAAATAAAGGGTCATAGGGCTCACTATGTTCGCGGGGAGAAAGTTATTGTGTTATTATTAAATAATAGGAAAAACCATCATGAAACTCATGAGGAAAAAACATTATGAAACTCTTCTAGAAAATAAGACTTACCAGGAAAGAATATTATAGAGCTTACGCAGAAAGTGTTTTATAATGCTTAATAGGATTCACATTCCTTTTTAAGATAGCGTCCGCAATACATTCCTTAGTAATTATAAGGTTACTGTTTTTCATATTTTTTGGTGTTAAAAACTGAATCTAACATTCATCAGAACTTAATGTTTAGTTCCTCTCTTGGAAATTAGTCAACTCCTGACCTGTTTGGTTTACTCACCTAGTTGTGCTTGCGGGGGTTGAGCTTTTGCTCTTTGGTCCCGCCTCTCAACCATCAATCTAATGGATATTCTCAATGACAACTCATTTTCAGCCTCACTTCTGCACCAATATTCAGATGACTTTTGAGTCTTGTTGTCTTAGAGTTTAACCTAATAGTGCTCAACATCATGTAGGGTACATACAGAAATCATTTACGAACAAATCAAACAAATCCACAAGGGCCGTGACGAGGATTCGAACCTGCGTCCGAGAGCATCCCAGACGCTGCCTAAATTGACTGAGCTACGACATGGTAAAAGAGTTGAAATCGAAGTTCTACTGAACTTATGTTCAGTAGAACGAACACGAGCTTCAAATGTTCATTTGATGCATCACTTTATTGTGATTTCTGTGTGTAGTGTAGTGTAGTGTGAAACCATTTACGTTTGCTCTGAACTTTTGAAAATTTTAAGTTTTTCTTAACATTTTGAAGATAGAGAGTTTCATCTGAAAGTTTGTCGACTATATAAGTTTTATCTGAAACTTGGAATTATAAGTTCGCCAAGAATATTTGGAGGCACTCAGTGCTGAAAGAAAACTTAAGGATGAAAAAACGTTGTTGACCAAACCATACACTAGAAGGTGAAGAGACGACGATGTTTCGGTCCGTCCTGGACCATTCTCAAGTCGATTATGACAATCGATTTGAGAATGGTCCAGGACGGACCGAAACGTCGTCGTCCCTTCATCTTCTAGTGTGTGGTCTGGTCAACATACTTCAGCCACGTCATTGTGACTCATCGCCTGCATATGAAACACGTTCTTCAAGACCATCGTTTCTGAAGGTTCTTAACTGGAAGGTTGGCGACAAAGAGTGTTTCACCACGAAGAAAAGAGTACAAGCTTTGCTTAAGGTAGCTAAAATCTCTAATGCATTAAAACAATAGATTCTCGCGAAAGTATTGAAGACCAAGAGTTCTCCTTGAGTTTTCGTGATTATAGGTTCTTCTCCAAGTCTTAGCCCCTATAAAAGTTCTCACTGCAATATTGTAGTTCTCGAGAGATCGCTGGAAGCCTTGGTGTAGAGTATTGGAATACGCGGAAACGGTTCATGGGGCCGTGATAATTTTTCACCGCTACCCAGTCTTGCCTCTAAAGCAAAACTTTTGAAAACGAGATTTTAATATCTTGAGGAATGGCGAAGCTGCTATAACTTTCGTCGTCTTGAACCTTATTAGCTTCAACGTCTGAAGAAATATTTACTTAATATTTTCACGTTTGCATTTATGGTGTATTTTGCACTAACATGAAAAAAATGACTGTATAAGGGAAAACCAATAATTATGGAAGATCATTTATGGAAGTCCTTTATCCTGACACAAAGTGGTAGTTTATCCATGGGTAAGATTACCTCACTTAGTGACGTCACAATGCCTTGGTAAGTCTCATTCCCTCATAACTTACCAAACACAACAGCTTACTGTGTCCAGCTGAAAAATAAACTTCCACATTTTCCTTGACACAAAGTAGCTAGTTTTTTTTCTCTTAGTTTTCTAAGAGTTTCTCTTAGTACACTTTTCCTTAATTAAAAACTGGATATGAAACTTTGAATAAGATATGGTAACTTCTCCTACAGTCGTGGGTAAATTATATTTTTATGCAAAACAAAAAAAAACACAAGCAATGGTCAGGGGCCAGATTCACGAAGCAGTTACGCAAGTACTTACGAACGTGTACATCTTTCCTCAATCCTTGACGGCTTTGGTTACATTTATTAAACAGATTATAAGCATAAAAACTTTCCAATCAACTGTTGGTATTGTTATAAACAGCTTCCTGGTGCTTCGGAGCTCATTAACTGTTTAATAATTGTAAACAAAGCCGCCAAAGATTGAGTAAAGATGGACAGGTTCGTAAGAGCATGTGTAACTGCTTCGTGAATCTGGCCCCAGGTCTGGAATGGACACTCACGACCAAATTGTAGACATGCAACCTAATCAAGAACCTCTCCCTCCAATTCCATACACGGAAAGTGACGATCAGCTGCCCAATCACTGGCGGTCACTGACGTCAAAGATTATACTTCCTGTTGGCTTACGTGGTATTTAAATCGATTGTCGATGGATGTGAAGTGATATCTCTAATAGGCAGCTTGTAGATTGATCAAAATATTTAATTAAAATATAGATACAGCTTAATATCAAACATATTTAATGCGTTCATGCACCCTAATGTAAATAAAATATTCCCCCTGGCAGTCCCTCATGCTGGGTGTGGGTGAGTTTGACTCACACAAGGCAGAATAATGATATAGTGGATAGTGGTATTCAAACAGCGACAAACTACACATTCGTGTTTCCAAGGGGAAATATAGTGAAGAGTTCTATCAGGATTAAGAGACATTCAGTTTCAGAAGTTTATAGGCACAACAACTGAGCCACATACTGTAAGGAGCTTTTTGCGGCGGATTGAGGGAACAGTCAGAAAAACGCTGCTTCAGTTTCTTAACAAATGTGTAGATTTTGCGTGTCTCATTTCATAAACGTAAATGTTTATCAGTCATACTGCCATATCATACATTTTGGCATTTGCTTGAGTGCAAGCAAATCCGCAGATTTAACAACATAAAAATTATCCACTCTCTACTCCTATGAAATGAAGACTCACACTATGATCAATTATCACTATTTAAATGTTAGTAGAGAATCTAACAGCCTCTTGTTTTGCTACGATACTGAATTATACCGTGAAGCGAATGCGTGTGCTTTTTCTCCACCTCTTTCTCGACGCACACAAGAAAATCTCTTCAGTATGCTCTCTGAAGCGCTCAGATGTAATCATAGAAAAAGCAGGAGCTATTCAGCCTGGATTATACAGCGAGGCTTCAAGCCTGCCCCTCGGTCTGTGCCTCTCTGGCTGTGTTTACGTTGATGTGCTTCCCTGGGTGTGTTTACGTTGATGTGCTTCCCTGGGTGCGTTTACGTTGATGTGCTTCCCTGGGTGTGTTTACGTTGATGTGCTTCTCTGGGTGTGTTTACGTTGATGTGCTTCCCTGGGTGTGTTTACGTTGATGTGCTTCCCTGGGTGTGTTTACGTTGATGTGCTTCCCTGGGTGTGTTTACGTTGATGTGCTTCCCTGGGGGTGTTTACGTTGATGTGCTTCCCTGGGGTGTTTACGTTGATGTGCTTCCCTGGGGTGTTTACGTTGATGTGCTTCCCTGGGGGTGTTTACGTTGATGTGCTTCCCTGGGGTGTTTACGTTGATGTGCTTCCCTGGGGGTGTTTACGTTGATGTGCTTCCCTGGGTGTGTTTATGTTGATGTGCTCCCTGGGGGTGTTTACGTTGATGTGCTTCCCTGGGGGTGTTTACGTTGATGTGCTTCCCTGGGGGTGTTTACGTTGATGTGCTTCCCTGGGTGTGTTTATGTTGATGTGCTCCCTGGGTGTGTTTACGTTGATGTGCTTCCCTGGGGGTGTTTACGTTGATGTGCTTCCCTGGGGTGTTTACGTTGATGTACTTCCCTGGGGTGTTTACGTTGATGTGCTTCCCTGGGGTGTTTACGTTGATGTGCTTCCCTGGGGGTGTTTACGTTGATGTGCTTCCCTGGGGGTGTTTATGTTGATGTGCTTCCCTGGGGGTGTTTACGTTGATGTGCTTCCCTGGGGGTGTTTATGTTGATGTGCTCCATGGGGGTGTTTACGTTGATGTGCTTCCCTGGGGGTGTTTATGTTGATGTGCTCCATGGGGGTGTTTACGTTGATGTGCTTCCCTGGGGGTGTTTATGTTGATGTGCTTCCCTGGGGGTGTTTATGATGATGTGCTTCCCTGGGTGTGTTTACGTTGATGTGCTTCCCTGGGTGTGTTTATGTTGATGTGCTTCCCTGGGGGTGTTTATTTTCAAAAAAAATATATATGATTAGGAACCTAAATTCGTAAGAAATTATAAACTTAACCAAATATTACTAATTACCCCATTATTTGCAAAGACTGGAAGCGTTTCAAACATAAAAGACGCAGTTTAAGCAGTGTTGGACCCCCCCCCCCCCCCCGCGAAGAAAAAAAATAACCAATTCTCACATTTGAAACGAAGAAATGTAAGGACGTTTTGGCCCATCCTGGACCCTTAGATGCAATTTCTTCCTTAAAGGGTGTAATATTGGGGCTGGAGAGTGAGACAGCTCTAATGCTCGTTTTAAAAGACAGTCCGGCTCGCTACGAGACTAATGACATACTATTAAACTGAAAATAAAAGTTTTAAACAAGGCGGCGTTGGGTCACACCAGATTCGGAGGTGATTAAAAAACAAGTGAATCACTTTCCATCCAAATTGCTGTAACGAGTCTGGTAATCAGCAGTTGATTGTTCCTTAAACTTGCTGAACAGAGATGAAATAAAGTTACTATTTACTGGTTAGCATATGGAATAGTGATGCAACAACTATCAAATTTCTGTGATACGTTTTCTCTATTTTAACTTAGCCGAGCGATTAACAAAATAAAAAGTTTATTTAAAATAGTTACACATGCAGTTAATAGGAGCTGTTTTCTGCACATGAACAACGGGTTAACTCGCGAAGGTCGACCTGCAGACCCAGCCCGTATGGCAGACACTCAGATCGACCTGCAGACCCAGCCCGTATGACAGACACTCAGATCGACCTGCAGATACACCTCGTATGGCAGACACTCAGATCGACCTGCAGACACAGCCCGTACGACAGACAGATCGACCTGCAGACCCAGACCGTACGACAGACAGATTGACCTGCAGACACAGCCCGTACGACAGACAGATTGACCTGCAGACACAGCCCGTACGACAGACAGATTGACCTGCAGACACAGCCCGTACGACAGACAGATCGACCTGCAGACCCAGACCGTACGACACTCAGATCGACCTGCAGACACAGCCCGTACGACAGACAGATTGACCTGCAGACACAGCCCGTACGACAGACAGATTGACCTGCAGACACAGCCCGTACGACAGACAGATCGACCTGCAGACACAGCTGGATACTAATTACCGTAGACTCGTGCTTTCACTCTGATATATAATTATCCGTCGCAGCAGGAAGTTACTGTAGGCCGTACTGCTCTAGAAGTGAGACGCTAAGAGTTAATTTAAAACTCTAATTTAAGATAGGTGAGGAAGTGGGACAGGGAGTGGGACGGGAGAGGAAGTGGGACGGGAGTGGGACGGTGAAGGAGTGGGACGGTGAGTCCAGTCATTACTGGAGTAATTTGTGTAAGTTGTAACGAATAAAGTTTCAGTCTGATGACAACTATCAAGAAGTAATTCTCTGTCGAAAGATCATGCACTAATTATCGTTCGAAACTGCAGAATAGCTTCGTAAACAACGATTAAAACCTGCAGCTAACTATGTCATTCTCTCGGGTGTCTCTTGCACTAATTAAGAGCAGAAAGTGATATGCAAAGCTAAATGACTTTAAAGTTGGTAAATGGAGAATTAAAGTTTACCGATCGTGTGTGTGTGTGTGTGTGTGTGTGTGTGTGTGTGTGTGTGTGTGTGTGTGTGTGTGTGTGTGTGTGTGTCAGGTTCTAGACATGTTTTGGCCGAACACATCAATTCATAAGACCGTAACAAGAAGCCTACAGGTAAGAGTGAGCGCATGCGCAGCTTCAACCTCTTGTTACTGAACACTGAAGACGGGAGCCAGAAGCAAGCCTATGAAATGAGCAATAACAGAAGTAACAAAAGGAGATCTTCGTAAGCTGTTATCGAAGACAATTATAAGGATGAATGGGTATCGTGTTCACCACCGCCCACGGGATGGGTATGGTGTTCACCACTGCCCACGGGATGGGTATGGTGTTCACCACCGCCCACGGGATGGGTATGGTGTTCACCACCGCCCACGGGATGGGTATGGTGTTCACCACTCCCCACGGGATGGGTATGGTGTTCACCACCGCCCACGGGATGGGTATGGTGTTCACCACTCCCCACGGAATGGGTATGGTGTTCACCACCGCCCACGTGATGGGTATGGTGTTCACCACCGCCCCACGTGATGGGTATGGTGTTCACCACCGTCCACGGGATGGGTATGGAGTGCATAATAACTGAATTCAATTAAAACTTTTATTATATTGGCAAAAATGTTCAATACATATGATGTATGCACGTTCACAATATATTATTTTTTCCAGGTTCTCCTCGGAACTTGAACCAAACACTGCAGTCAGCACTCGAACCAATACCGTTAAGTCTGGTCGTGTGTCCGTCTGTCTCTGAAGAAAGAACACATCAATAGGCAATGTTGACTACTTAGCCTAACCTCAACCAGTTACCAGTCCACTCAAACAAGCATTCAACAAGCTGGTCAGTCAGTGATTCAACAGGCCAGTTCACTCAAAATTTGCAGTTATCTTTTGAGTCAAGTTATCAGAGATATAGTTCATGAAACATTTCCCCCTTGATAGTCAGCTAAGCATTTATTAGACCAAGTCCAGAATTCATCAAGTATTTATGTGTTCTCTTACGAAACCTGTACATCTTTCCTCGATCATATCGGCTTAGTTTGAATTTATTGAACAGTTTACCAGATTCAAAAATTTACAAACCAAGGTTATTATGGCTATAGACGTCTCATTGGCTTCGGAACTCATAAATATTTTAAATGAATAAATAAATACTCATAAATACTCATAAATAAATGTTTAATAAATACAACCTAAGCCTCCATGTCTTAAAACTAGAAAATGAATTAGTTTCTGAAGTGGCCACTTAAGTGCTTGCTCGTGAATCCTAGATCAGATAGTTAAACATTTTCTTGGCCCATCCGCTTAAACCAGTCCTCCAAATATTGACCCTCAGAGAAGGGTCAATAAGAATACAGTTAGCGTGTTGCAACAGCTCACTCAATCAGCCAACCCCTCTGGCAGCAACACCAGACACACCTGAACCTCTCATTGTTACAGAAACCTGTCACAACCTCCCCATTGTTGCACGCTGACAGTGTTTCTTTTGTCTCCTAGAGTCCACTTTTCTCTCCCTTCCCATCTCTTCCAACACACATACACATACACACGCACGCACGCACACACACACACACACACACACACACACACACACACACACACACACACACACACACACACACACATACACACACACACACACACACACACACCCTAGTAGAGCTAGCCCAATAGAGCCCAGTAAGCTCAGCAATCTGTTCACCGAGTGATTGACAGTTGAGAGGCGGGATCAAAGAGCCAGAGCTCAACCCCCACAAGCACAACTAGGTGAGTATCAATCTTCCATCACACAGAACAAACATAACACCCGCTCCTGCCAATCCACAACTAGTCAAAAACTCCCTATTTACGAAATAGTGAAAAAAATAAAAAAAAACACCATCGGACACATCACCCCATCATATGCCATGATGCCCCGACCCCCACTATTGATCTAACATCTGTAAATCCCCCCCCCCCCATAATACCCATATTATATTGTACGTTTTCCCTTATATCCTGCCTCCCCTGACAGGATGTCCGGTCAATCCGGAACCTCCCCGACGCCCCTACGCCCATGGCAGGATTCGCTTCGCTCGGCCGGACAGGCACTGGAGTTCCTGCTGGCCAGTGGAACCCATTCCGACGTTACTTTGGTGGTGGGCCGCGAGGGTAAACAGTTCAAGGTCAGTTTGTGGTAAATCCTCGAGCTTTTTTGAACGTATATTTGTACATGTAAAAGATTACCAGATTAGGAGAGATATCATAATGTTGACATAAATTATTCACCTTTTGAAATGAATCATTCCTGAGCCTATCAAACAGGTTAAATATGTGGTACATGAGTTACATATGTGTATTTATTTGTGCGTAATTGTGTGTGACTGCTCTGTCTATATAATAGATGATGTGTAAAAAGGCAAAAAAAGATCTAAGTAATGGGGGTCCCTTCCTGTTTTTATATATTCGAGGTAATGGGGTATTTTTTTTTTTTGGGGGGGGGTGGCTGAAACCTCTCCTCTCATCCCCGTCTAAAAGCCTCGTTCACGCATTTGTTATATATATAAATTTCGGGCTCAAAACGTGATATCTATCAATCGCCACACCGTGAATTTTGCAGCACCAGTTCTATGGTATGCTAAAGCTCTCTACCTATCGTGCTTGTTTAATGTGTTCCCTCCACAGGGCATGTGTTGCCTGCGCAGGGCATGTGTTGTCTGCGCAGGGCATGTGTTGCCTGCGCAGGGCATGTGTTGCCTGCGCAGGGCATGTGTGGCTTGTGCAGGGCATGTGTTGCTTGCGCAGGACATGTGTTGCCTGCGCAGGGCATGTGTTGTCTCCACAGGGCATGTGTTGCCTGCGCAGGGCATGTGTTGTCTCCACAGGGCATGTGTTGCCTGCGCAGGGCATGTGTTGCCTGCGCAGGGCATGTGTGGCTTGCGCAGGGCATGTGTTGCTTGCGCAGGGCATGTGTTCCCTGCGCAGGGCATGTGTTCCCTCCACAGGGCATGTGTTGCTTCCACAGGGCATGTGTTGCCTCCACAGGGCATGTGTTGCCTCCACAGGGCATGTGTTGCCTCCGCAGGGCATGTGTTGCCTCCGCAGGGCATGTGTTGCCTCCACAGGGCATGTGTTGCCTCCGCAGGGCATGTGTTGCCTCCGCAGGGCATGTGTTGCCTCCGCAGGGCATGTGTTGCCTCCGCAGGGCATGTGTTGTCTGCACAGGGCATGTGTTGCTTGCGCAGGGCATGTGTTTCCTCCACAGAGTACGTGCAGCATCCGCAAAAATTTGCAGCATCAAAAAGTAGTAATCAAAAGAAAGCCCCAAGCTGGGGAAGACTCACGTAACAATATACATCATCAACAATGATTGGCAACCTCCGCAAGCTCCACTAGGTGAGTACACACACACACACACACACACACACACACACACACAAACACACACAAACACACACACACACACACACACACACACACACACACACACAAACACACACACACACACACACACACACACACACACACACACACACACACACACACAAACACTCGCACACACACACTCACACACACACACACACACACACACACACACACACACACACACACACACACACACACACACACACACAAACACACACACACACACGCACATCCAGAGCGAAGACTGTACGACAGGTCCTTAACTGAGGGACATTTGAGCGATTAACTGGTAAAGACAAAAAGTTTGATGGTGTTGGCTCAAGGAAAGGGAAGCAAGAAAGGAGAGAGAGAGACGAGAGAATGATGGATGAGAGATTTAGCTGAAGGCTCTTGAAAAGAAATTAATGTGAATTTTGCACTAAAGATAAGTGGGAACGCGGAAAGCGAAAGGGGAGGAAGGTGAAAATGGGATTAGAGAAGAAGGGAGAGGGTAAGGAAAAAGAACCAGGAGAGAGAGATGGTGAAGAGAGAGGGAGGGGGAGAAGGAGTGTCGTAGACGTAGATAATAAATGCAGCATGATTGAGAAAAGGAGCAGCTGACGAAGAGGTGCGGGTAGAAGAGGCAGTCTACCACAAGGTAGAAGAGTCAGTCTACCACAAGGTAGAAGAGACAGTCTACCGCAAGGTAGAAGAGTCAGTCTACCACAAGGTAGAAGAGGCAGTCTACCGCAAGGTAAAAGAGGCAGTCTACCACAAGGTAGAAGAGACAGTCTACCACAAGGTAGAAGAGACAGTCTACCACAAGGTAGAAGAGGCAATCTACCACAAGGAAGAAGAGGCAGTCTACTACTAAGTAGAAGAGGCATTCTAATACAAGGTAGAAGAGACAGTCTACCATAAGGTAGAACAGACAGAGTGGTAACTGGCTACTAGCCGAGTCAGACAGTCAACTTTATCCTAAACATTCATCTCGACTTTAACTCTTGATCCACGAGCCTTTTGCTGCCAGAAACAATGCATCCTGTGATACAATTTACTACGCTTGTTTTAAAGAACAAAAATTATACGAAAATGAAGATATTAAATAAGTTGGAAAATGAGTAAAGAAGAACTCCGAGCTGATAGCAAATATAATTCTTAGAGAGATGGTGTTGCTTTATAATTAATAATTTTATTGTTCACTAATAATGTGCTTCGTCATTATCAGGCATAATTGTCAATTAGTGGTTATTGGTTAATACAAACTATGTGTTCAACTGATTAGTTCACACTATACGACTATTACTTTGCCAATATTTACACCCTATTCTACCACAAAAGGTGAAAGAGAGCGAGAGAGAGAGAGAGAGAGAGAGAGAGAGAGAGAGAGAGAGAGAGAGAGAGAGAGAGACAGAGACAGACAGACAGACAGACAAAGAGAGAGAGAGAGACAGACAGACAGACAGACAAAGAGAGAGAGAGAGAGAGAGAGAGAGAGAGAGAGAGAGAGAGAGAGAGACAGACAGACAGACAGACAGACAGACAAAGAGAGAGAGAGAGAGAGAGAGAGAGAGAGAGAGAGAGAGAGAGAGAGAGAGAGAGAGAGAGAGAGAGAGAGAGAGAGAGAGAGAGAGAGAGAGAGAGAACGACACACGAGACATCATTACTCCAGAAACACGAGACCCAAGACGCTCGTCCTCACTCCAAGTTGGACTTTTGGTAGTTTCTCCCAGACCAAAGGTCGTGCGTCCTTTTGACTCGCGCTTTGTTCATACAGATCAAGTTATTTTGTACCTTTTCCAACCTTTGGTGCTATTCATCAGGCAATTTTTTTCGATTTGTTTTCTTTCGTTTTATTAATTTTTTCTCGTTTTTTATATCATGTCTCTGATAGTTTATGTTTATAATTTAACAATACTAAATTTTTTTAGTTGAAGATCTTGTACATGACTTATGTTTGCAGGTATTAAGTTCCAGGTTAAGAGCCTGTGGCTCTTAAGAGCCTGGTTAAGAGCCTGTGGCTCTTAACATCAACCCAGGGGATTCCTTCTTCACTTTCTCGTTAGTCCATGAACGAAGTCTTCCTTCACTTCTTCATTCCCTCTCCGCTCTTGCTTTCTTCATTCTACTACTACCGTATATGTTTAACAAATCTGTAACCCTGTCCATGGAAGACAGAAGAAAATGTATATATGCTGGTTAGCATTGTAAATGTGTGGCCACGTCTGTGGTAGAAAATAATAAAAAATCTACCTGTCTGATCCAACTGTGTTTACCCCTTGTTCCTGTCCCACCTGTCCTGTCCATACATGCCTAGCAAGCTGTCTACACCGTTTACTCCGTCCCATTAGGGAGTATTTTGCATGATTTTAGATAAGCGGCGAACGATGAGAACCCCCCTTCCCCATTATTTGATTCAAATTCCTCCAAGGAGAATGGATTCCCTCTCCACAGTTAATAACCCACCTTGGAGCCTGTTCTCGTAGCTCATACCTCTTAGTTTTGGATAGGTAAGCTGGCGTACCTCCCGGGGTATCTCTCCATGGGTACCACCGGGGTACCTATAGGTTATCTACAGGAGAGACCTTCAGGGGGTACCACCATTCAGTAGTACCTTGAAGAATCAAAGCAAGATTTAAATCCAGCAAATATCTCACTCTTTTCAAAATTACGAAATATTCCCCCATGATCATGGTCACCATGACACAGTCACCATGACACAGTCACCATGACACAGTTACCATGACACAGTTACCATGACACAGTCACCAGCTAACCTGGGCTGAAAAACATAAGGCAACATTAGAGATTAAGCAAGCTTAATCTCCCACAATGTTTGCCTCGTCTAATATACTTGGTTCAAAATATACTTATTAACCCAAATATTTTTTCCGCCGTGAAAGGCGCTTAACCCCGAGATGTTAATATTAAACTTGCGCTTTTCGGAAAAGGATGTATTCAAGATCAAAAGATCAAAATTCGAAAAATCGGGGATATGTTCATGAATGAGTAAAGATATATATACACATACTGTTTGTGTGTGTGTGTGTGTGTGTGTGTGTGTGTGTGTGTGTACACGTGAGTGCTGGCTGGTGTGCTTACTCATTTTTAAGCTCACCCACCTAACTAATCCTAGCATAACCAATCCTAAATAAAATGAACCAAACCTAATCGAACCTTACAAAACCTAACCAAATCAAACGAAACAACACCTCATCTAACCAACCATAACTAACCTTACGTAACCTATCCTAACTTAACTAACCAAACCTAACCTAAATAGACCAAACCTAACTAACCAAATCTAACCAGGCCAAACCTCACCTCACCAAACCTCACTAAACCTCACCTCACCAAACCTCACTAAACCTCACCTCACCAACTTCACCTCACCTGCCTCTCATGTCCACAGGTACACCGCTTAATCTTGGCTATGAGGAGTCCGGTGTTTGAGGATCTATTGGTGCTTAACCCCGTTAGTAAGAGCGGCGTCTTACCACTGAGAGACGACTCGCCCTGGGCATTCTACTGGCTCCTCGACCATATCTACACTGACAAGAGGGAGATTGACAACATGGAGCTCGCCCTCCAGATCCTTGGGTAGGTGAAGGACTGATAGCTCGCCCTCCACGTCATTGGGTAGGTGGAGGGGTCGACAGCAGGAAAAAAAAAATCTTTTGTCCATAGATTGTATGGCCAGCAGAAAATTTTTACTATTTTCAAAACTTAAATTAAAAGAGCCGAACATTAAACAAAAATCACACACATAAGCTATATTAAATTTTCAAGCAGTAGAGATAACTAAATAATTTAAAAGAAAATGTTCCTAAAAATCAATAAAAAACATTAAACAATATAGTTAGGGAAAAAATAACATAATATTTAATTAATCATACAGTTACCCTCTTTCTAGAGTGTTAAAAAACTTATTTTACATAGATATTTACAAAGAATATTTAAAAAAAAGAGTAATAGCCATCTGCATCTTACTTCCTCCCATTCAGTCCATGCGGACCGTGATGCTGCAGTACTTTTAAACAGCTGCGCAGTACAGGGGTTAAAGACTAAAGTTATCATAATCTTCTTCTTAACCAATTTTTAGGAAAAGGAGGCAACCCCTCACGAAATTAACGGGAAATTCAAAACTGGCCGCTATCAAACGTCTTGTTCAAAACAATTAATAATCTCAGGTCAAAAAAAAAAAAAAAAAAAATATATATATATATATATATATATATATATATATATATATATATATATATATATATATATATATATATATATATATATATATATATATATATGCATATATATATATATGCAGTTTGAAAGTGACCTAAACGACCAATTATGGGATCATTCCCACTCCAGTTTGGCTAAAATGCCTTTATGACTAATAACACAAGAGCCAAATAAAGCTAAACAAAAGATATCTTGGATCTTCCTCCTAAGGAATCTCTAAGACGTGTGGACGATCAGGACACATGGCTAAGAAATGAGACATTTAACTCACGTCCTTTAATTAAACGCTTGAAAAGTTTGTGAGGAGTTTGTCGGTGCAGCGGGTGTGGACGTGTTTTATGCTAATTCCACTTCCTTTGAAGTTAGAGTGCAATTATAACTTTTTATAAAGAGAGAGACAGAACTAAAATATAGAATATTGAATCCTGTAAGAACCATTGGAGTTCGTTGTGTGTGTGTGTTGTTAATGATTGCTATTGTGTACTCACCTATTTGTACTCATCTATTTGTGCTTACGGGGGTTGAGCTTTGGATCTTTGGTCCCGCCTCTCAACTGTCAATCAACTGGTGTACAGATTCCTGAGCCTACTGGGCTTTATCATATCTACATTTAAAGCTGTGTATGGAATCCGCCTCCACCACATCTCTGCCTGATGTATTCCACCTGTTAACTACTCTGACACTGAAAAAGTTCTTTCTAACGTCCCTGTGGCTCATTCGGGTACTTATGTGTGTGGGTGGCTCATATGGCTCATTTGTGTGTGTGGGAGCCCTGTGGCTCATTTGGGTATGTGTGTGTGTGTGTGTGTGTGTGTGTGTGTGTGTGTGTGTGTGTGTGTGTGTGTGTGTGTGTGTGTGTGTGTGTGTTGCTGTTGCAGTTGTTGTTTATGTTAGTATGTGGTCATCTTTCATTGATCATAACACTATACAGTGTCATTCACCTTTGCCACAGTAATTACAATGAAAAGCAACTTTTAATCACATAACTTCTTTCCACAGCTTAGCGGACAAGTACATGGTCGCGAGCGCGTACGACACCTCCATCAGGGTGAGTAAACGCCCACAACTCCATCATGGCTGAGTTAAGAGCACGCTCAAGGTAAGTTCAAGTACGTAGCTCAATTAGCCTGAGTAAGAACCCCCACATATTACCCTGTACAAACTCTTAGTAAGGCACAATCGCCGTTTCAGGCCTCGCGCGAGCTCCCTTAATTACACCAGGAAACACGAAACCATTACTGAAGACTCTGAAGTCTGCTCGTGAAGTGTGCATTAACAAAAGTGTAAATTAAAAAAATAACAAAATCATAGTAGTATGATATGTAGAATTTCATTTACAAAATGGGTGATATTCTGTATATGGATGAATGGATATGATATCTTCCATATATTTATATCTGCAGTTCTTAACTTAAATTCAGCATCTGAACATGGATGCGGCAATTAGGTACTAAAAAATTATATATATATATATATATATATATATATATATATATATATATATATATATATATATATATATATATATATATATATATATATATAACAACATATATTGAACTGTGCATTTCGTTAAAGTAATCTCCATTATTTCTGATTCTTTCCAGTACCTGCAAACAGTCGTAAAACGCAACAACGTCCTCAAAATATACAAGTTCCTGGTTCATCTGTTTGCTGATAATGACTCTCTACGGAGTCTTTGCAAAGGGGTAAGGACCATTTAGGTAGGGAGGGCGTCAGCTGGGAATGGGCAAGAAGGTTTCAATTGAAGGGGAGAGTCCACAGAAAAATAAAGAGAGGGGGCGATTAAAAATGCAATGAATACCGAGGCTGGCACTAAGGTTAGTGGCGGAGCAATATGTTTCAAGTCTAAAGGAGGAGCTTCATATATGAGTTTTTATGTGACTAATGGCTGAAGGGGGATTAAGGAGGTAATATGATAGACGCTTTAATGGTTCTGGGGATAAAACTTTGGAGATGTATATATATACCGAGAAACGCAGGACGGTAGGGAGTGTGTTACAGGGAAAGATAGTTACAGTATTTGTTTTCTGTGTTATAAAACATATTATTGAATGCGACAGAGAGGGTAAGATCAATTATTCTTGCACTAATGTTCTCTTTATCTTACATATTTTTAAACTTGCGAAGTTAAAAAAAGTTATTTTCACTGGCCATTCCCACTTAAATTGTATTCTCATCGTCAGATATTTCATGATATTGTGACTTATCTCTTAGGTAAATAATTCACTGTAAATTTATGTAAACTAACCAAACTATAAATGTACACAACAGACATAAACAAAATAATTTATTGAAATGCATCAGAGAATTGAAAGAAAGTGCTCATAAATATTGAGGAAAGTGAACATGTGAAAGAAACTGGGGAGGGGAAAGAAGGTGAAAGCCCCCGCCAAACAACACCTTTAGGAACAGACACGACAGTCACTAACAACTGGGTGGATCAAATACAGGAGCTTACAGACCTTGTGATCACCGTAATCCTGTGCAAAGCACTGCAAAATCCTCTTTCCTGCGTCGGTTGTGTATCGACTTCGTGAGTCTGCCCTTCTCTCTTTGTTTTCCTTTCGTGCACAGGTCGTTCGTGTCATCCTGAAACTGGTTGACGTGATCTTCCTCCCAACCCACTCAAGGTGCTCTCAACCGTTCAGCCCAATTAACGTGTAAAATAATAATAATAATAATAATAATAATAAAAATAATTATGTAATCAAAATTGCCCCATTTGAGAATAGCAAAACAAGCGTATTAAACAAATCCACACGACGATGCGTACATGCGTAATGATCGTGAAGAGCGCAGGTAAGAACAGGGCTTCACTTCCTCACCAGCTAATTATAGAATACCAAGATTATTATTTTATTCGCTGTTAGTATTTTATCCACCACATCTTTCTCACTCTACGACTCGCTTTCCCTTCCCATCATCATATATCAAATGTGTTTATATTCAACAACTCACTCACACGCACATTTACACACATACACATAAACATGCACATTGACACACACACACACACACACACACACACACACACACGCACACACACACGCACACACACACACACACACACAGTTCGAAATTACGAGAGAGGAGGTCAAGAGACACCTGCTGGATCTGGATGTTAGAAAGGCTGTTGGTCCAGATGGGATCTCACCATGGGTACTGAAAGAGTGTGCAGAGGCACTTTGCTTGCCACTCTCCATAGTGTATAGTAAGTCACTAGAGACGGGAGACCTACCAGAAATATGGAAGACGGCGAATGTGGTCCCAATATACAAAAAGGGCGACAGACAAGAGGCACTGAACTACAGGCCAGTGTCCTTGACTTGTATACCATGCAAGGTGATGGAGAAGATCGTGAGAAAAAACCTGGTAACACATCTGGAGAGAAGGGACTTCGTGACAAATCGCCAACATGGATTCAGGGAGGGTAAATCTTGCCTTACAGGCTTGATAGAATTCTACGATCAGGTGACACAGATTAAGCAAGAAAGAGAGGGCTGGGCGGACTGCATTTTCTTGGATTGTCGGAAAGCCTTTGACACAGTACCGCATAAGAGGCTGGTACATAAGCTGGAGAGACAGGCAGGTGTAGCTGGTAAGGTGTTCCAGTGGATAAGGGAGTATCTAAGCAATAGGAAGCAGAGAGTTACGGTGAGGGGTGAGACCTCCGATTGGCGTGAAGTCACCAGTGGAGTCCCACAGGGCTCTGTACTCGGTCCTATCTTGTTTCTGATATATGTAAATGATCTCCCGGAGGGTGTCGATTCATTTCTCTCAATGTTTGCGGACGATGCTAAAATTATGAGAAGGATTAAAACAGAAGAGGACTGTTTGAGGTTTCAAGAAGACCTAGACAAGCTGAAGGAATGGTCGAACAAATGGTTGTTAGAGTTTAACCCAACCAAATGTAATGTAATGAAGATAGGTGTAGGGAGCAGGAGGCCAGATACAAGGTATCATCTGGGAGAGGAAATTCTTCAGGAGTCAGAGAAGGAAAAAGACTTGGGGGTTGATATCACGCCAGACCTGTCTCCTGCAGCACATATCAAGCGGATAACATCAGCGGCATATGCCAGGCTGGCCAACATACGAACGGCATTCAGAAATTTGTGTAAAGAATCATTCAGAACTTTGTATACCACATATGTCAGGCCAATCCTGGAGTATGCAGCCACAGCATGGAGTCCATATCTAGTCAAGGATAAGGCTAAACTGGAAAAGGTTCAAAGGTTTGCCACCAGACTAGTACCCGAGCTGAGAGGTATGAGCTACGAGGAGAGACTACGGGAATTAAACCTCACTTCGCTGGAAGACAGAAGAGTTAGGGGGGACATGATCACCACATTCAAGATTCTGAAGGGAATTGATAGGGTAGATAAAGACAGTCTATTTAACACAAGGGGAACACGCACAAGGGGACACAGGTGGAAGCTGAGTGCCCAAATGAGCCACAGAGATATTAGAAAGAACTTTTTTAGTGTCAGAGTGGTTGACAAATGGAATGCATTAGGGGGTGATGTGGTGGAGGCTGACTCCATACACAGTTTCAAGTGTAGATATGACAGAGCCCGATAGGCTCAGGAATCTGTACACCTGTTGATTGACGGTTGAGAGGCGGGACCAAAGAGCCAGAGCTCAACCCCCGCAAACACAACTAGGTGAGTACAACTAGGTGAGTACACACACACACACGAGCCACAATGCAACAGCAGCTGCAACGTTTCAGCAAGAAACCTACTTGATAAATCCCAGAAGCAGTTGCGGGTTCTAGTAAGTGGCAGCCTCAAGAAAACTGGGTGTAAAAGACTGGATACAGTCACATATAACTGCTATACATTTCTGAGTGTAAGACCGGTGCCAAGGGACGACTGGCTGAGCAGTTAACAGTTCTGTGAGAGGAAGATCCCATTGCACTTCCGCTCCCTACCCAACCCACACACTTAAAAAAATAATGAACTTATTAAAAGTATAGTCTCCGATAGTGAGGACTCTTCGACAAGCATTGCCTCCCTCCCTGGATATGCTACAGGTAAAAACTAAGTGAATTACTAGAAAGCTGATTCAGTAGTCACATCAAAATGCTAAAGATAAAGGAGATACAAGACACTTATAGTTAACGAGTGGAAGGCCCCGGTGAACATTGATAAGGTGAATGAAAATGAAAGGCAAGTAAAGACTCAAAAACAGTCCCAGCCCCGCTCTCACAGTGAAAGGCTCGCTCAAACGCATCACCTTGGAGGAAAATAGACTCAGAGAAGATACGACATGGTACAAAATAATTAAATCGAGTCGACAAATTCGATTTAAGAGCGATCAAAATGACTGAATCCGATCAAAATGAGAAAAGGAAAAGAGACCTACGGGACATGGGTGAAAGCTTCAGGCCCAGGTGTGCTGGAGAAACGCTCAGGAAAGCTTCTTAAGCTATAGTGCTGCAAGTAAATGAAAAGAGCTACAAGTCAAGATAAATCCAAATAATTAAAATAAATTAAAATATTTATTTTAAAAGGAATTACGATGATAAATATGAGGCATGATAGTCATTGTATTAACTGACCAGGCCATGGACATCCGGGGCTTGGGAGCTAGTGTTGAACCCTGTAAACTCCTCTTGGCTAGTATGCGGACCTAGCTAAAAAAAAAAAAAAACGGAGCTCCCCCACACAGTTGAGAGGCGGGACCAAAGAGCCAGAGCTCAACCCCCGCAAACACAACTAGGTGAGTACACAGTCACAGACAGACATACACACACACACACACACACACACACACACACACACGTCCACGCAAACACCCACTTGTGTTTTTAAGAGTTTGCATGGAAGTGTTCTCCTACAAAACACACACAACGCCCACTTTCACCCTCACACAGGATTATGCCATAGTGAGAATGTAAACAAACTCACCCAATCCTCCCCTAATCTCAAGATCTTTCAGCTCCTCCGTAGAAACTCTTAAGAAAAGCACAACAAAACTGCTCTCTGGTGCTCCGGCAGGTGTTTCTGGACAATGGGAACGCGGTGCTGGTGTCTCCAGCCCTGATGGACCTCACGCCGGAGGCTATGTCTCAGCTCCTCAAGGAACCTCTGACCATTACTTCAGAGACCGTCATCTTCAATGCTCTTGTCAAGTGGTAAATACACTCGGGTGTGGATGAGTGGGATGAGTCAGGGATGAGTGGGAACCCAGTCAGGGATGAGTGGTGAATTTTTGCTGTTTACACTGTTTAAATGTCTTTGTATCTGCTATTGAACATCCCTGCTCATTTTATGACTGTCTATCTGCATCTATTTAAATCTTTGTTCCTATTTTACTGTTTAAGCAAAGTTTTCAGAGCTACTGTAATGTGTGGCTCATGTAAGGGGTTATTTTAGTGTGCAGCCCACTTCCAAATATCGTATTGAAGAATGGAAGCAAGTTATCTTGAATATATATTGAGAAAAATAAGTAAAATAATCAAGGGTATTAGAAACCTTCATTACGAAAATTGACTCGTGCAACCCTATTTCCATTTTTCAGAAACGTGTAGGGAAAGACGACACGAAATTGTTGATGTGGAGAGATTTATCAACATGTTTACGGATGTTTGATGACGTGACTAGTAGTGTACAAAATGATGAATTGGTCCTTAGATGATTCGTAGTGTACGAATGGATCAATTTTTAATTTTTTATCAAGGGAAAGCGCAAAGCCATTAGGACTTTATAGCACTGGGAAGGGGTCAGGATAAGGATTTGGGATAGGACGGGGGAAAGGAATGGTGCCCAACCACTTGGACGGTCGGGAATTGAACGCCGACCTCCATGAAGCGAGACTGTCGCTCTACCGTCCAGCCCAAGTGGCTGGGTACGAATGGATCAGTTATCCTTTACTCAGGCGTGACTGGTTAGTGTACGAATTGATGAATGGCTCTTACTCACGTGTGAGTCGTAGTGTACTAATTGATGAATTGGCTTTTACTCAGGCAATATCATCTATAGTGTGACTGTCCACAAATGTGGATTCATCAAGGTTTCATTTACTGTAATAAAAACTATATTACATATAAATTTACAATATCATTCCATAAATTAATATATATTGCAGCTTTGTGCATAATTAGGCTTATAGAGATGCGTTTTGAATATAGGAAATGAACGAAGCATTGTTCAAGGAGGGCTCGAACATTATCAGTTGTGAGTTATACATTGATGTATAAATGTATAAGACATACAAATGTCTTTCATTCTCGAACTGAGCCGTTATTAGATTAACGACCTAATCCAGGCCATAACAGCTAAACTACAGGAGCTAGAGTCGTTTTAGTTGGATTTGTGTGCTTCCTGAAGGTTAATTAGCAATGTAGTACGAAAAAAAATTATTTTTCAAAATTTTTTTTGTCTTGAGCACATGGGAGATGTCACTAATGACAGTTAGCATTCAAATGGTTAACGGGCATTTCCCAATATTCTGCGACCTGTCCTCATAAACAATGGCCAAATGCTCGTTAATTCAGTCGTCAAACCCTTCGTTTATGAATGAAAAACGCTTTACACACGACTCCAAAACGGATGACGTTCGAACATTTGCAAGAACATTCCTTCGTTTTTCAGGGGCCAAGCACAACTAAAGCTCCAGGGAAAGCCTTCCACTCCGTCGGATCTCCGCAAGGAAATCATCCAGTTCCTACCTCTAATACGATTCTACACCATGACCTCAGACGAGTTCGTACAGCACGTCCTCACCACAGACGTCTTGATGCCTGACGAGAGCGTCTACATGCTGAAACACATTGCCAAACCACACGCCGAACCGGTTTCGTCCACCCCTCTGGGCAAATCGCTTCATATCAACACCAGCAGGGAGAGCAGAGCCTCTCCCATCACCAAGGTAAGGGTGATGGGATATCAAGCCAGCCTCTCACAGCAAGTCAACGTTTTATGTCACTCGTGTTTTATTTATCCATGATTCTCTCTCTCTCTCTCTCTCTCTCTCTCTCTCTCTCTCTCTCTCTCTCTCTCTCTCTCTCTCTCTCGTACTCTTAATCTCACTTCACCCTTCATTAAGGTGTTGTCTCCCTCCCACCAGGACCGGATGAGGACGTGTTTGTGTGAGGGTGTGAGCCGGACGTGGCTAAGAGAGCCCAGCTACCAGTTCCACCTCGTCTCCTCCGATAACATCGTCCTATTGGCTGTGAAGGTGCAGCTGGATGGTGGAGCGGAGGACGTGCAGGTCTGGGAGGTTCTGGGTGTGTGTTGGGGTGGGTGGAGAGGGCGTATGATGTAGGGGATGGAGTGGGGTGTGGGGGTATGTAGTATGGGATGGGTGTATGGTGTGGGGATGTGTGTGTATATGATGTAGGAGATTGTGCATATGATGTAGGGTGTATTCATATTTTGGGGGCATGCTTGGTGTGGAGCTGCATATTGCGTTGGGTTTATATAGTTTGTATATATGGTAGGGAAATGTATATATGGTGTAAGGGGTGAATATAGTACAGGTATGGATCTAAATGTATCAAGAGGGCGTAGATGCAAGTAAATACCTAGGTGTAGGTAAGCATTATACGTTATGTAGGTATGCACCATTGCCCAAGTAAGTAGGTATCTAATGTAGTTGTATGTCAGTCCCTTACTTACAATCACTTAAAACCAGTTGAAGTGATGGTAAGTGAGGAATTCACTCGCATTCGGGTCTTTACTTAAATTCCCTTCGGTGTACATGAGACTCAGGTCTTTAAGTGTGCTTTAAGTGATGAATTACTTACAATTTTTCCCGTTGCAACATGCAACACACATTAAGTTTTCATAAAACTTGATGCTCAATATATCACAAACACGATATTTTTGTTGGCTAATTAGAGAAAACATTTGCAACTGCTATTGTTCTCGTTGTATTATGCTGCTAATTAACTTGAGCGATAAAGATGGGCTAAATATAAATTCTCAAGATTAGTCTATTGGATATAGTGGCATCTTTATCTTCAAAATCCCAGGTGAACCATGCTTCATTATATAATTTTATTTGCTGGTAAAATGACTTAAAGTTGTAAGTTCACAGAGAGTAAACAATTGAAATCCTCAACTGTTCTTAATCTCTATCGCTTAATCACGCATCTTCTAAAAGTTTCTTTCGTAGCGCGTCTAACAACAGAAAATAATTCCAGCTGGAGATACGGAAGGAGGACGCCAAGTCTGCGGTCTTAGCGAGTGCCGAGGGCCGCGGAGCTAACATTTCCTTCAAGAATCCGGTCCATCTCCGCGAAGCCGTGCCCTATGTCTTCACCCTCCAGGTCACCGACTCGGCCACGGCCCTCTACGGCAACAAGTTCTCGCAGAAGGTCTTTGAAGCGGAGGGCTTCCAGATCTCTTTAAGTCAGGGAGTCTTTATTCAAGCGTTTATTTTCTTCTGATCAAGGTACCATCGTGGCTATGGTCTCGAGGGGGTGCTGAGAGGTATTCACCGGCAGTAATTATTTCGAACAGTGTGCCCAGCGTATACAACAACACGACCCATTCTCCAAATGATATTATTTATAATAACTATTTGGTGAAGCGTACAAAAATGGCTGACCCAATCAAATTCAAAGTTATGTACTATCAGTTTTAGAGTGCTCGACAAAAAACTAATTTCCTAGGACTAGTATAGTGCATATATGTATTAAATTAGACTCACTGTAGTGAATTTAAGACTTGGATGGCTTATTTTGGCTTTAGGCAGGTTAGGTTAGGCTTTATTCTTCCATCTCTTTAGTATGCTATTTGGGGTAACTGAATTGCACAAAACCAAAAGTTTTTGGGGTCCAGCAGTCAATTGTATACATCTGACTAAAGTTGCTATTAGTACTATAATTGTTGAAGTTTGGGGGATTACAAATAAATCGTAAGATTGAACAATATTTTAAGATAAGCAGTAGTTTATAGTATGTAGGCATGCTTCCTTGATGAGCAATGTACTTATAAGTGTTCCATCATTTACTACCGTACTTTCATACACTTAATTATAGGTAGTAGTTCCTGAATTAACCTTATATAATTATTAGTGGATCCAAAATAATCATCCAACGAAATATCTTATATATTTGTCTCATTAAACACATTCAGTAGCCACCAACACGTTGACATAAACTCTTAGAAAAAAGTAACTCAACACAATTTTATATCCGCATCTCTGAAAAAGGTGGATGTGAGCACGAGTCGGCCAAAACAAAAAGACGGATGAAAAACTTATTGGTGGCTGTGTCCGGTGAATATTTTCCGAGACAACAAAAAATTGCAGGTCTTGGGGGGGAAAGTTTTGGAACCACGGATCAAACTTCACCTGTTCAAAGTTGTTGTAGTTGTTCAAGATGGGTTCTGGAAAATGGTTAACTTTTTTTTAAGTGACAAGTCTGTCCAACAACAAGTTCAAATGATTTATTTCTCGTTTAACTATAATAAATAAAGTTTTTATTATGTTGTAGAAACCTATATATTTATATACGACGATCCTTATTAAAAAAATAAAGGTAAAACTATTTTGAGGCATTTTCTACTCTTGCTCCGGAAACATATGCTTAAATATGCATGACTTTTACAAAAAACTCTTGCTAAACATTTTGCCAAATGGCATAAAAAGTATGCTTGCTTATTAGGTTTAATAATGCAGGTCTCAAGATGTACCGATTAAGTAACATGCAGTATGTAGTTTTCGTTTTTACATCAAGTATATAAGTGCGTGCGTATGTGTGTGTGGGTACACGCGCGCGCGATTGTGCGTATTAATATGCTACATATTCTTGCATTGTCTTCACATAAAAGCAACGCTGTAATTTCTTCCTCTGCCGTAATAATCGCTAAATATTTGCCCCAAGTTCCCCTTCACGAAAACACATCAGTATTCAACATTGCACTGAAGAACCTGCCATGGAAATATTAAAGTTACATTTCCGAATTTCTGTTTTATTTCATATTTTTTTTTGTGATGTTCCAAGAATACATCATTTTAATGAGACTCCTTCAAGGATGATACTTTGCCTGTTGATGAAGTCACTTTTACGTGATGGAGCCATATGAAAATGACACCATCGTGACCGTGTGGTGACTCAAGGAGTCACTTTCACGTGATTGATCCATAAACAAATGACTTCTCGACAATGAAGAAGGCCAATATGATCACATTAACGCCACTCATGCTTATTTCGTCGCCTGAAAGACAACATGGAGGTACCGTCCTGACATTCGTAAGACGCCAGTCTTTCGTAAAAATTATGAGGGGAGCTATTTCCCTGTTCCTAAACCATAGACAGTTTGATTTTTAAACCCTATGATTCCGCATCCAAATTAAAACAAAAGGTGAAATTGAGTAGACGGGCTAATTGTTGGTTTAATTATATATATATATATATATATATATATATATATATATATATATATATATATATATATATATATATATATATTCCCATTGTTGTGTTTTTCAAGAGATCCATAACCTTTAAGCAAAATATATATATATATATATATATATATATATATATATATATATATATATATATATATATATATATAATATACTGGTTAAAATTCATTCATTGATAGGACTTAAGCCTAAATCTAAACCAATTGATATATGAATCATATATATTAATATTTTACTGTTACTGAAGCTAATTCTCTTTGTAATGTCGTGAAGGCGTTTGACTCACAAGTAGTGAAGTGTCCAAGGCAGTCGTCTGCTGTGTAAGAAAATGGCAAATACATAAATATTTGTTAAGTAGATATATATATATATATATATATATATATATATATATATATATATATATATATATATATATATATATATATTATTTCCTAAATATAATATATATTTCCTAAAAATTTTAGGAAACAAGTAAAATACATTTAGAAAGAGGTTCCACAGGGCACGTTTGGACATGTCAAGTCAGACTGCGTTATCACGGCCTGAAACAAAGGCTTATTTTTCCACCCTGAGATTTCACAGAATAATTGAAGTATACAAGCATGCTTCAACTCTCGTCAGGATTCCGGTTACTAAAGGTACTATGACCGTATCACTGTTGTGATGAGTTTGTTTATAGAATATTGTTGCTGTTGTGTGAATTTGTTAAAACAAAAAGTTGGTAATGTTTCTTGACTAGTCGGGATGCTTGAAATGTTGTCCCCAATCGGTCTAAAATGAAAGAGTTATGTACTTTTTTTCGTGGATGTGTTGACGTGTGTTTTATATTTGTGTGTGCATGTGTGTCGCGCTTGTTTGTTGTGTGTGTGTGTTTACTCGCCTAGTCGTGCTTGCGGGGGTTGAGGTCTGGCTCTTTGGTCCCGCCTCTCAACTGTTAACTGATGTACAGGTTCCCGAGCCTATTGGGCTCTATGTGTTTGTGTGTGTGTGAGCGTGTGTGTGTGTGTGTGTGTGTGTGTGTATGTGTGTGTGTGTGTATGTGTGTGTGTGTGTGTGTGTGTGTGTGTGTGTGTGCGCGCGCGCGCGTCCATATATTTGTACACACCTAACTAGTAGCTGCAGGATCGAGTTATAGCTCTTTGCCTCCGCCTTTCTAGCCGCTGGATGCCTATAAATCCCTGACGCCTATCCCTAATTCTTATATCATATCTACTTTCGACATACAGAACTTCGTTTCTACAACCTGCTCATTTAGCTATTTCCATTTTACCATTACTCTTACGCTAAAAGTGAACTGTTATGTGTATAACTCGTTTGATTCTCAAGCTTCAAGTCACGCGATATTAATGACTGTAAGGAGGATTGAATTTGCTTTGCATTTGCAGTTAAATGAAGTATTTTTTCTTGAATATTTACAATGATAATATTGTGCTTGGGAGATCCATTGCGTTTCACAGCTGTTACATTACCAACCTTCGCTTTGCGTGCATCTAAAATTAACAGCATCACGCGAGGTGTAGACCTGGCACAAAATTAAATCTAATGCAATGAAATGAATAATTTCTTGGGATTATTCCATTGCACATTGCTGGTGAAGTATCCTTAATGTTTATTCATAAGTCAACTGTTTCATTTCTATTCAAATTTCTGATATTAAATGCCCTGGGCTATATAATTAAATTCCTCCATCAATGTTGAATTACAGATCAACATACCAAAGTGTAGCCACATTGCTCGAGCCAGTAAACGAGCCAACTCAGCTAAACAACGACTAAGCTGCTCTTACTAAGAATGTTTAATTACTAACACTTGGTAACCCGTTTGGGCTCTGAGACCTGCTGATAGGAGTAATGATGACAGACAGACGTCATTACGTCCCGGGTTATGACAGCAGATATAAGCAGATAGTGAACGCATTTAAAATTTGCTTACGTGGGGAATTCATATGTTTAACGGTACGTTTAAACTGGGAATTATTTATCACACCTGTTAATGAATGCTTACTCAGAAGCAGAAAATAAAGGATGCTGTTCATTGACTACCATTTGAAGAAGGTGTGAGATTAGTTCACTATGTGGGCGATTTTGTTACATAGCCGCTCAGTGGATGAGTACCTTTTACGTACATATTTGCTCAGTGGGTGAAGACCTATGGTGAGATAAGCTACATGGGTGCGGACCTTTTATACACAAATTCATTCAGTGGGTAAAAGGCTTTTGTGTATAGATAAGTAACGTAGGTGAGAGCCTTTTGGGCTCAATTTAGGAAAAAAGGTGAAGGTTTGTATACAGATTAGCTTAGCGTTAAACTTTTCCGATTTTATAACTTATTTTTCACCTGGATGGTGTTGCAGTAGACTTGATACATCCCCCTCCTTATCCTCCTAACTTACCCTCACACACTTCCCTCCCTCCCTCCCTCCTTCCCCCCTTCTCTACCTTCCCTCCCTCCCTCCCTCCCTCCTTCCCTCCATTACACTCTGACTATCATCCCTGCAAGCACTCCTTCCCCTTTACAACCTTCTATGTATTTCACCTGCTGGTATACAGAGCCAAGAACGAAGTTATCAGTAAGGTAATTGAGTCGTTCAGCAAGCAATTACTACATACAATTCCATTCCCTACGAGAGATTTGAACCTTTAAGTGGTGCTTAGGAGGCTGGATCAGTAGTCTTGCTGCGTTCATGTGGAGTTCAGTGTGCGCAAGGGGAGGGAGAGAGAGAGAGAGAGAGAGAGAGAGAGAGAGAGAGAGAGAGAGAGAGAGAGAGAGAGAGAGAGAGAGAGAGAGAGAGAGAGAGAGAAATCGTGTTGAAAGCCGATTGGTGGGTTTGTTGCACGGAAAATCTAGCCAGGAAAAAGACTTATCATGAGCTATGTAAAAAGAAAGTTCTCATCCTGTCAGAGTAAAGAGGGAAAATGATCTTATTTCGAACTTTGTCAACCCGTGTACTCTCTCGTCTGCTTATATATACCGACCGTTGAGTCAGACTGCCTCGGATCCTCTGAACGCCTCGATCAACTACTCCAGAACTCGGAAACTAGCGTTCTCGGAGTTTACAGCCATGACCTTAAAAACGTGTGTGGATGAGGGCTTAAAATCACATATTCAACTATAATTTATCTTCATTCGAGGCCCGGAACTTCCGGGGTGTCTGTAATGACTTAAGGCGATTTGACAGTCTTACCTCCAACACGGTGAGTCGTATTGGAGTTTCTCGACCCATGAATTCTCAAACAACTCTTGTTCGAGAATGATGCTTCGTAGAGAGAAGCACCATTATCTTAGAAGATAAAGGCGCTTCTCTCTAAGCAATTACGAAGCATCATTCTCATAGAAGATAATGCAGAATGCTGATTATCGAAATGAATTTTTCATGAATGTGATACCAACATCAAATCGTATATCAAATGTCACCCTATCCCTCTGTGGATTTTGAAAAAGCCATAGACAGTATGCCTATGCACTCTGCACCAGGACCTGATTCTTGGAACTCTATATTCATCAAGAACTGTAAAAATAACACTTTTTCAGACTTTTCATATTCTTTGGAGACAGAGCCTAGATACTGGCGTTATCCCTGACATACTACAAGCAGCAGAGATAGCACCATTCCATAAAGGAGGAAATAAGGCAGATGCAAAAAATGACTGATCGATAGCACTAACCTCACACATAAAAATCTTTGAGAGAGTGCTAAGAAGTAAGATCACAAAATATATGGAATCACAGCTTCGCCATAACCCATGACAACATGGTTTCAGAACAGGGCGCTCCTGCCTATCACAGTTTTATATCATGAAAAAGAGATATTAATATGATTCCCTTTAATCACACAATAAACAGGTGGATGAACAAGATAACTGTCATGTCCTGTCGATTATAATGTCATGAGGACGTCATCATGGGTCATACACATCTTCATTGTATAATCGCCAGTATATATCTCCTTCATTATATTCTATGTCTTCACTCTTTCCATCCTGCCTCTCACACCTGGTTCACGCAGCTCATATTCCGTCCCCTCGTTCACACACTTCGACGCCTTATCAATTAATGGAACCCCCAGAGCTTCCCTTTGTTGCTGCCCAACTGACTATTCAACACTCCCCAATTCCACGTTCAGATATATTTTATGCATAATTTTTTGGGGGCTATCCCCTCTTCTCTCATTGTTTTGGGATTTTTTCCCCTTACATTTATATATATCTCCCCTCTGTTCCCTTAATCGCCATCATGTTCCTGTTACTATTTTTTTTATGAATTATATTTATCGTAATTCATATTTAATACTTTGTCTAATTTGTATCGTCATTGGTTACACAAACCTTGATTATCTTGCGTCCATCTTCTCCTCGAACTTTTTCGTCTCTGCACACAGCTATTTAAGTTCTTTTATATATATAATGGAGCTCTAATTACTTTAATGTTTTATTTTTGAGAAGCAGTCTGTATACAACTCATGATGACTTGATGACTTGTGTTTTGTAGTTGTTCCTATTATGTTTCACGCTCCTTAGGACTGCCATCTATCCCCTAGCCCTGCCTTCCATCACTAGCCCTGCCATCCATCCCTGGCCATGCTCTCTACCTGCGGTCATGCTGTCTTGCTCTAGCCCTGAACGTTCATTGAATATCATTATTCCATATATTATTAATTTCCAGTTGTATCATCTTCGCATCGCAAGACTCTTGCCGGTCTCGCTCCCCACTAGAGCCGTGGCCGGTGAGGCGAGGATGGCCGGATATATGCATCACATCCGGCTAAGTAAAGAACTCGTCCCCTTCTTGCTAATGAATAGATTCTGAATAATGGTTACTCTATTTTCCCCGGCTTGTTTGCTCTTCTGAAGCAAATCTCTCTCAATGTTCAAACGCTCCCTAGCTTATATATATATATATATATATATATATATATATATATATATATATATATATATATATATATATATATATGTCGTACCTAGTAGCCAGAACGCACTTCTCAGCCTACTATGCAAGGCCCAATTTGCCTAATAAGCCAAGTTTTCCTGAATTAATATATTTTCTAAACAAAATTTCTTCTGAAATGATAAAGCTACCCATTTTATTATGTATGAGGTCAATTTTATTTTATTGGAATTAAAATTAACGTAGATATATGACCGAACCTAACCAACCCCACCTAACCTAACCTAACCTATCTTTATAGGTTAGGTTAGGTTAGGTAGCCAAAAAAGTTAGGTTAGGTTAGGTTAGGTAGGTTAGGTAGTCGAAAAACAATTCATGAAAACTTGGCTTATTAGGCAAATCGGGCCTTGCATAGTAGGCTGAGAAGTGCGTTCTGGCTACTAGGTACGACATATATATATATATATATATATATATATATATATATATATATATATATATATATATATATATATATATATATATATATATATATTTTACAATCTATAATATAGTGAATAATAAGCAATAAACCATTCCCTCATCTGAGCCATATAATTCAATATTCATTCCCTTGGGTAATATCATATAATATAGCCAAGTCTTTGGGAAATTTATAACGAGATAAAGTCTTGTAAATTGCTCTAATTGACCGAGGAAGGATTTCGACATCAATGTATTCAAACAGCACAAGGCAGAAAATCAGTATTAAACATCAACGCACTCGTGACAATGTGTATATGCATCAATTTAAACATAGGCCAAATTAATTCCTTTGCACACATTAGATACAACAGATCTCTCCAACAAATTTGTTGTTAATATACTGTAATAGTTATAGAATTAGTTGTAATATCTCCACCCCTCCCTGGGTGAACAGAGACAACGGGGCAGTCTTTAACTGCGTGTGTACGTCCACCTGTTTCCTAACACCTTGATGACAAACTAGAATATTAATATTTTACATTTTTAGCACAAGGGAATTAAAGTTATATAAAATTAAATGAATACTCTCACGGGATTGGTGAGCCTTGATATAAGCTTACGGTGTGTGTGTGTGTGTGTCCGTGTGTGTGTGTGTGTGTGTGAGTGAGTGCGCGTGTGCGTGTGTAAAGGCTCCCTGTCCCACCAAAAAACGAATTATAGATAAGTTTGTCCAAGGTTTACGGTACGAGGTTGGCGTGACAGATGCGCAGAGGTGGGCGTGGCGGGAAAGAGATGCGATTCATAGAAAACGTACGTCCCCCGAGGGCAGTCTCAAACTGTCACACTCACCAACTAAGATGGGCTGCCTGCAAGGCTCTGAAGTAGATGGACAAGGTCTTCCAGAGTCCCAGCCAGAGTTTTAAGGTGAATAAAATAGTTTGACACACTCTAGTTGGGTTTTAATTGGATGAATAGTCGTCATAACCGTCGATCAGGGGTCTTCAAGTGAATGAATGACCCTTTATTTCACCAATAGACGTCAAAAGTCCACCAAAGCTAACCACCAGATACTTCTAAGAGGCTAGAGGTGAAGGTGGGGTTCCTTGAACGTTTCAAACGTGGGTTGGACTGAGGGGGATTGAATATGAGGGGGATTGGGAGGTTATGAGTGGGAGCTGCCTCATATGGGCCAGTGGGACCTCTGCAGTTGTCTTATTATTTATTTATTGGAGGTTTATTCATGCAGGGGAAATGATGGCACAATGATTGGAAGGTGTATTAATTTTTTGTAGTAAAAAAAATCGTTTCCGAGTACGTAATAGACAAGAAATATTGCTGGAGGAAATAATGTCAAATAGAACATGAGAGAGCTCGAAACGAAAGATATATTCGGTGATGCAATTGAACACACAGAGATAAATGTATAAATGTATACATTAGACACACTGATTATATATATAAATATATATATATATATATATATATATATATATATATATATATATATATATATATATATATATATATATATATATATATATATATATGTATATATATATAAAAGTTTGTGAGGGTACCACCTCTGGTGCCAATGTGGGGACCCATAGCCTCGGAGAAGAAAATAAAAAGTATTCAGAGGAGACCTTGTGGTTTCTCACTGAACACTAATATTATCTTCTCCTACCACTCCCATTCTTTTGTATGTACACACACACACACACACACATATATATATATATATATATATATATATATATATATATATATATATATATATATATATATATATATATATATATATATATATATATATATATATGTCGTACCTAGTAGCCAGAACGCACTTCTCAGCCTACTATGCAAGGCCCGATTCCGGCTACTAGGTACGACATATATATATATATATATATATATATATATATATATATATATATATATATATATATATATATATATATATATATATATATCAAGCATAATATCCAGACCCATACGATAAGGCCGAGAGAGCATGAATCGTTTCGCTAAATGACCCAGAGTGTATACGTGTATTTTGTGGGGAGCAATTCCTACAATGTCTTTGTACACACACACACACACACACACACACACACACACAAACCTATAAGTAGACATAACACTAACCGTTACCACCGAGGAACACATACATAACGTCAAAGGGAATATTCTTTACTGGGGTATATCAAAACTTGAGACCTTTCTTAGAGTATGCAGCCCTCTCGTCAAACCATTCCTCAATATACGAGTAAAGAAACTTTCTTTATTGAGAAAGTACGAAGGTTGGAACGAAGCTCTTCCCAGAATTACGTGGAATGGGGATGCATAGAAAGGTCAAAAGGGTTTGACCCTAAAACTGCTGCTCCCAGATATTCTTTTCAGCTACTATAAAAAAAAATAAAACGTTCAACTGAGGTAAAGAAAATATGAACAAATTCCTGGCATAGTACCTGATTCCTAAACCCTTCTTGAGACACAAAGAAGGGTTCTTCTTCTATCCCAAAGAAGCCCTAACAGAACCTGACCGACCGTGCGAGATTGAGAATGATCGCGTTTCCGTCTGGAAAAACCAACAAACGAAAAATGGGAAGTTAGGTTTCATTCGCTCTCCCGTGCTCCCAAAAATCTCATTACACTGCGCGGCTTAACCTGATCTCCCAGTTCAGGGAACACTTCATCCACGAACCGCAAAAAAAACACAAAACAAAACACGAAAAAAAACACTTCTTGTACCTGTAGACTGGCATCACTGACTCCAAAACTTCCTCGATCATGATAGCCAATTATGTTTTAGTAACGGTCTGAAACGTTCTGAAACGTTATCAACGTTGAACGTTCTGAAACGTTATCAATTTCATGTCTTTTCACTTGGTCTGATTGGATGTTTTATTTTGTTTTCTGTCACGTTATTGACTTATTCTCTGCACATTTAACTTTTTTTTTCCCTGCAATTTCTATGGTCTGGCACGTGATGAAACTGCCAGAAGGGGGAAAGAAAGCAATGGGGAAAGGGGGTCACAGGTGCTCGTTGGAAAGGCAAAAATAGCTTTGATTGGATAAACAAAATGCAAATCCGAACCTTTTGTTCCACTGTGAGCTTGTTTTCGACATTGGAGTTGGTCGGAGGACCCCAAAAAAATATATATAAAATAAATAAAAGCCATTTAGATAACTAGAAACGAACATACAAGCAGCGTCACGCATTTAAAAAAATTATCTTAGCTGCAAATGATCCATAACAAATATTTTATTAATAACTGTTAAATAGCCACTATATATATATATATATATATATTATATATATATATATATATATATATATATATATATATATATATATATATATATATATATATATATTTATACATTGACAAAATGTACATGGGGAATCTGGAAACATGAAATTGATTTTATATAAATTGTCACTTTAAATAGGCTCCTTGTCGCCATACAGAACCTCTGGAGCCTGTGTGACCGGTGAGTTCAAAGCATAGCAAGACGAGGAGAGGAATAATGTCGCAGGAAGTGAATGAGGCAAGGCGTGGTGTGGTGGAGAGTGACGAGAGAGACAAGAGAGGATGCTGTGTGAATCTGAAGTGTGTGTGTGAGAGAGAGAGAGAGAGAGAGACAGACAGACAGACAGACAGACAGAAAAACAAGAGAGACAGAGAGACAGACAAAGAACGGAGAGTTGAGATGAGAAATGATACTGAAATTAGAGTTAATGAGTATATACTGAAGATATAATAACGGGAAGTGAAATACGTAAATGAGCAAATGTAACATGAAAAAAATAACTAGAGAAAAATACTGCAAATTTTAGATGAAATAATAAAGTAAAGCACGAAAGAAAAATAGGAACCAGAGACTAAAGTAAATAGAACATAGTGTAGAGAGTAATGATAATACTGCAGAAGAGGAGCGAAAGGGGTGTAGGGGGAAAAATGGAAAAAGAGGTGAAACGAAGAAGAAGAAGAAAATCCAACATATCAAGAAACGCAATTACTACTGGAAAATATCATCTCCCTCTCCCGTCTCGCTTCGCCAACCCCGTTAATAAGATTAAACCTTCAAGTAAATAAGATTTAAGTCTCCTGGGTCAAGTGGATCTCGAGGCAGCGAAGAGGGAGGGGGAGGAAGAGATCGTCAAAGAAGGCGTCGAAATTTCACATCTCTGTGGCAAGTTTTCAGCCAGAGTACCACCATAACATAACCCCAGAGGCAGCAGTGCAACTGAATATTTCCAGAGCGACCTCAACTCTACCCAACCAGCTTCTTCTCTGCCTCTCCTAATAACATCTTTGCAACAACGTAGCAACACTATATGTGCCACTAACGTCTTTAAACCGTTAATCAGCAACGTTATTTGATTTGTTGGAGTAACGTCTACTCCAAAAGATTGGTTTATAAGTGCTAACGGTTTAATACAGTTTTTAGCACCAGTTTGTAAATGTATTTAGATCACCAAGGGTTCATTAACCTCTTTATGCCCATAATGCCCCAGCCGCTGTGTGCCCATAATGCCCCAGCCGCTGTGTGCCCCATAATACCCCAGCCGCTGTGTGCTCATAATGCCCCAGCCTTTATATGCCAATAATGCCCCATCCTCTTCATGCCAACAGTGCCCCAGCTTCTACATGCCCACAATGCCTCGAAACTCATTACACTTCCAGCGTTCCTTCCTATCTCTATGCCAAAAACGCCTCAATACCGTTCAATTAGCATTAAATAAGACGGCCGGGATGGTGTAATCATTTTCTTTCACTCAGAATAATTGAAGAATATTCTTTTACTACGACAATTTACATACAATTTAGCTAGAAGACCGCCTCGATTTCTTCAGGGTTCGATCCCCGACAGCCCAACTACTTGGGCTGTCGGGGATCTATATTTTATATAGGAATATAAAATATATGTACGCAAAATATAGGTTTTGTGACGTTTATACGCAAAACAACTTCAGATGTAACTCCTGTTATATCGTGAGAACTGGCAGCCGAGACTACATGGAATACCTTTGATGAGTAGAGCATTGCTTCAGCAGAGAGGAAGCCTACAAAAGGTAGATGAGTAAGCAGATGCTCCAGCAGAGAGGAAGCCTACAAGAGATAGATGGGTAAGCAGATGCTCCAGCAGAGAGGAAGCCTACAAGAGTTAGCTGAGTAAGCAGATGCTTCAGCAGACACTCAGCCTGTATGAAGCTGAAGAGCATACGAGACAAAAATAGGAGGAAGGATGAAGAGGAACGAGGAAGAGAGGCAGGACAGTGATCAGGAAGACAAACGGCTTCACACGTAGCCACGGCGTTATTGAATCATTAATCACCTGTACAAATGCTGGTGTACAGCTGTCCTAAAGAGGGAACACGCGAAAGGAACGGTGAAATACTATCAATGTACAACACCCAAAAAAATTGTTTTTACACGTATTCTATCCGTAGTCAACTTTTATTTGGTCAGACAGAACAACAGTTAGAAACTACAGCCGTAAACACGTAACAAAAAAATTAAATTGATATGCATGATGTATATATAAATATAAATAAATTGTTTCTGCATGAAGAGAGAGAGCATCATGCAACATGCAACAAGATTGGATACATGTTGCATGGCATAGTTGAGGTGGAACTATATTTTTTAAATGATTCCTTCCTCTTACTTTTCTATACTCCCTAGTGATCTGTTTCTGTAGCTTTTTTCCCCATACTCAATCTGCCTCGCTGGGTGACCCCTCCCAGTGGCAGTGTTTTGTCTACCGTTTTGCTTACCCAGTCTTTGTTCTATATTTCCCTGTTGCTCTCTAACAGCTTTTCTGCCTTCCCTCTCATTCACTCTCTCGACTGGCCAGTACTTCATAGGCACAGCGAACTTTCTTGCTTGCAGTGAACGTATTGTAAGCACGTGCCTTGGAGCATAGATCAGACTTGGGGGGGGGGAAAAATTCTGCCTGCCTTTATTTTACCTCAGACTTGTCGCACTCCTACCCCAGCCTTTCCGGAGCGAGAAGTGTAAGTTAGTCTCCCTACAGCGATCTCTCGGGACGTCCACTAGTTGCAGAAATATTTGCGTTACTTCAATCTCTCAATTTCATTCTGCTTTCTGAATGTGTGTGTATGTATATGCATGTGTATTTAGTATTTGTGTGTGTATGTATATGCATGTGTATTTAGTATTTGTGTGTGTGTGTGTGTGTGTGTGTGTATGTGTGTGTGTGTGTGTGTGTGTGTGTGTGTTTAGATTAGCTGTCACATGTTTAGCTGTCAAATGATGTTTGTTTATATTTGTCTACCCACATGTATTGTCAAAATTTGTTTGATTGTCTACATTTTTTGTCTGTGAATATATACATATATGTGGGACATACAGGCAAACACTATATATATATATATATATATATATATATATATATATATATATATATATATATATATATATATATATATGTCGTACCTAGTAGCCAGAACTCACTTCTCAGCCTACTATGCAAGGCCCAATTTGCCTAATAAGCCAAGTTTTCCTGAATTAATATATTTTCTCTAATTTTTTTCTTATAAAATGATAAAGCTACCCATTTCATTATGTATGAGGTCAATTTTTTTTTATTGGAGTTAAAATTAACGTAGATATATGACCGAACCTAACCAACCCTACCTAACCTAACCTATCTTTATAGATTAGGTTAGGTTAGGTAGCCGAAAAAGTTAGGTTAGGTTAGGTAGGTTAGGTTGCCGAAAAACAATTAATTCATGAAAACTTGGCTTATTAGGCAAATTCGGCCTTGCATAGTAGGCTGAGAAGTGCGTTCTGGCTACTAGGTACGACATATATATATATATATATATATATATATATATATATAAATATATTATATATATGTCAAACATACATAGTTTGGCTGTCTACTCGTTTCTCTCTCTTTTTCTCTCTCTCGCTCTCTCTCTCTCTCTCTCTCTCTCTCTCTCTCTCTCTCTCTCTCTCTCTCTCTCTCTCTCTCTCTCTACCTTACTTTCCCTCTTTCTTTCCTCCCAAGATTCAAATGAAGCCAATATCTTAACCAAAGTAGGACTTGGGTAACAATGGTCTCCTCCGACCTATTCAATTCTTTCTCCATTTGCATAGGAATCGACCTTCGGTATGGGACGCATTGTGCGGTTTGAGTTCTAATTGCTGACAAATGCTTAGGGGCCAAAAATTGTTGGTGTCTTTGTATACGAGGATATACGAGACGAAGCTTCTGCTGCCATTAATGTCCTTGTTGCTGAAATGATGTTTTTGGTATTGACTCCTGTTGTTGACGCTGTTGTTGCTACTGTTTCTGAAGCTTCTGTTAGTATTGTAGTTGTTGCTACTGTCCATGTTAATGCTGCTGTTGTTGCAACTGTTGTACTTGCTTCTGTTGATTCTGGGGAGCATGGTGGTGTAGCTATTTCTGTTGTGGTGTGCTTGCTGTTGAGGCTAAAATACATACTATTGCTTCTTGCTAGTGATGGTGTTCATTGTAAGCCAAGTACTCTACTGCTCAATTTGTTCCCATTGCATAATATAAAGATGTAAAAAAGTAGGTCTGCAGTACATCTATAGGTTTGCGCACTGCAGAACAATCTCGGTATGACATAAAAAATCTATTTACATTTTACGTTCCTTTATTAAAAAGTTTAATGCATGAAAGTATTTTTCAAACAAATATTTCTATGAATTGTTTAGCAATCAATATTTATATAACTCAAATTCTCTTTTCTCTGTCTATTATTGGTACTTAAATCCCTTTATAATAACTTTAATCCATTTGTATATCTTAAAAGTTATCTCTCATAGTTGTAAAATATTATATATATATATATATATATATATATATATATATATATATATATATATATATATATATATATATATAAATATATAAATATATATATATAAATATATAAATATATAAATATATATATATATATATATATATATATATATATATATATATATATATATATATATATATATATATATATTTAGGGGTACCACCACTGGTTTAATTAAAGGGACCCACATCCTCGAAGAAGAAAATAGTGTTCAGAGAAGACCTTGTGGATTCTCACTGAATACTTTAATCTTTTCCTCTCCTACCACCCCTATTATTTTTTTTTATTTTTTTTTATTTGATTTTATTGCAATGCTACAGTTTGCAGAAAACACACACTTATACAACAATATACCAATCAGTGTTCGAAGACCTCGTCCAGTTCCTCGGGGGTCGGGTGCGTACCCAAGATACAACACGCATTTCCCCTCTGAACAGCGACACTGAGGCGCTGAAACATAAAACTGGCCGCTCTTGGGTCTCTAGTCTTCCCAATGAGTTCCTCGCCCAGCTCCTTCAGGAACTTAAGTGCACATTTACCCCAGGCGCCCAGAGTCTCAGAGCCTATTGGCACGAACCTGTTACAACGTTCTAGGTCCCTGTACTTGTTAGTTTTCTGGGTCTCCCTGAAGGTGGCCGCCCCGCCTCCCTCAGCTGCGCTGTAAGGTAGATAGGTATCAGCCAATGTGGATGCACACGTGTAGTCCCACACGACCTGTTTACCTTCCCTCCACGGCTGCAGGGTGACTCCATCTGGGCGTTTTTGGCTGTTGTCAGGTCTGCACAACTGAGGTTCCCTTTGTGCTGGGCATCCAGCTGAAGCCAAACTTCTCTTGATGTCATTGACTGCTTCATGTCTGGCAATCTTTCCCTGTGTCTTACGACAGATGAGACCATGGCTGCCGTATTGGTCTGCCCGTGCATGGCCGCAAATACACCGATGCTCGGTGGAGATAGGGGCGGCAAGGCGCAGAGCAACACCAATACTTAGGGTCCGATGGTCCAGGCGGGTGCCCAAGGCAGAATTAGGGACTGCCAACAGGAAGTCCCCGGCATGGGGCGCTTGCACAGCTAGAAGACGCGCTTTGTCCTTCCTGGAAGCTGCCTCCAGCAATGATGTGGCGATGTTCTCCACTATGGGGCTATCCCATTTCGACTGTTTGCAGTCATTTGGAAAAGTCGGTCGAGGATGAGAGTTGACGAGAGTGTCCCACTGACCGGCTCCTTCCGCGAATTTGGGATCATGAATCCCAATGAAGAAAACCTATATATATATATATATATATATATATATATATATATATATATATATATATATATATATATTAGATCAATTAGATAGGTTTAATTAATCAATTAGATCAATTAGATATATTAGACAATTAGATATTAGGCAATTAGATCAAAGGTACAACTTCGTTCCAATAGGGTCTGAGACCCTAGGCCCATGGGGTGAGAGTGCAAGAAGGTTTCTTATGGATCTTGGTTCCAAGCTCATTGACACCACAAGAGACCCTAGAGCAGCAAGTTTTCTCTTTCAGCGCCTCAGTGTCGCGATCCAGAGGGGAAATGCCCGCTGCATCCTCGGTTCCTGCCCGGCGTCGGAGGAGTTCGAGGAAATCTTCAGCCTCTAGGAAGCGAACTTTTTCTTGTGTCCTCTTAATGTTCATTTTTTGTATAAAATCAGATATGTAACTGTATAACCTTGCATAATAAAGTGTACATCATAATAAAAAAAAAGGGGGGTGGTAGGAGAAGTGAACACTCTTTCGTATTCAGAGTTAAATGTCAAGTTTTTCCCTGAGTGCTCTGTGTTCCCTTCTCTGAGGCTGTGGGTCCCTATAATTGCACCAGTGGTGGTACCCCCCTATATATATATATATATATATATATATATATATATATATATATATATATATATATATATATATATATATATATATATACCTAGTAGCCAGAACGCACTTCTCAGCCTACTATGCAAGGCCCGATTTGCCTAATAAGCCAAGTTTTCATGAATTAATTGTTTTTCATCTACCTAACCTACCTAACCTAACCTAACCTAACTTTTTCGGCAACCTAACCTACCTAACCTAACCTAACCTATAAAGATAGGTTAGGTTAGGTTAGGTAGGGTTGGTTAGGTTCGGTCATATATCTACGTTAATTTTAACTCCAATAAAAAAAAATTGACCTCATACATAATGAAATGGGTAGCTTTATCATTTCATAAGAAAAAAATAGAGAAAATATATTAATTCAGGAAAACTTGGCTTATTAGGCAAATTGGGCCTTGCATAGTAGGCCAAAAAGTGCGTTCTGGCTACAAGGTACGACATTATATATATATATATATATATATATATATATATATATATATATATATATATATATATATATATATACCCCAGAATTCCTACCTCTCTTATGGCTTTGAAGTATAGCGTAGTGGATACAGCATGCAACTGCCACCTTGTTGGCCAGTGTTCGAGTCTCCTGGTGGGTTGAGTGTCTAAAAAGTTCTAAACTTCAGCTACTGGAATAGGGTAGTCTGTGCATATATATATATATATATATATATATATATACACACTAGGAGGGGCACCTGGTATTTCCCGGGGTAGTCTGTCTTTCTCACCACTCCCTATGCCACTCCTTTTCTTTTCCTCTCTCGCCACCTCCCACTCTCTATTCTCCCTTTGCCCCCTCTTCCCTCCTATTTTCCCCACCCTCCCCGGTTTCTCTTGCACCACACCTCCCTACCTCCCTCTCCCCTCTCCTCCAGCCTCGAACAGACATGCAATTCTATTTATATATAAAGTAGATGAGGAAAATGAGCTGATCTTTACTCCCCCCTCTCATCCTCTTCCCCTTTTCTCCCCTTTTCTCCCCTTTTCTCCTCCTCCCTCTCACACTTTACTCTTCTCCTCTATCATTTCAATCTCCTCCCATTCTTCTCCTCCCCACCTTTAAATTCTCACCCTTCACTACATACCCTACCCTCCTCCCCTTCCAGCCTCGAACAGGTACACATTGCTATTTTAAACTATATCAAAACAATGCGCGGGTACACGGCGGGAGTAACTTAAACACTCTACGGACAACACATCTCCGATTTCATTTCAGAATTTAGGAAAACTCCACATGGGGGTGAGGAGTTACATGATTTATTTCTTAAAGCATTCACCTCAGGCCTACTCTGACCATCCTATGTCCGTCCCATACCTCAGACCATTCTTTCTACAAATTTGGTTGAGGTTACATCCAAGTTGTTGGCCCTCAGCTTTGATCAGAGTCACACATTCTCTCACATAGTGCGAGTATATATAAAGTGATGAGGCATATATTGATGCTGAACCAAAATGATGTTTCTGTTTTACAATTATAGGAAAAAATCTATATAAGATTAAAAATCTTATAAGATTAAGATTATATAAATCTATATAAAAATCTATATAAATCTATATAAAAATCTATATATAAATCTATATTATTCAAGCAATATTAAACACTGATACAAAATACAATTAAAACCAAAATATGTCACAATACCGTTCATACAAGGGTCAGGGGATTCGGGGCAAGAAAGGGTGATATCGCCATCAGAAATAATTATTTTATAAGCTACGAATATGGAGACTTTGCAAGAATATTTCATAAGGGACAGAACCATAAAATGATAAAGTCAGAGTAGGAGAGTAACACACACATTGAAAATGAAATATAACTGAATGAAAGAGAGGGGAAAGGGAACAAAAGTGTCCGAAAAAATGTAAAGGGGGAAGGGAGCAGTATACACAAAAGAGAAAAAGGGTGAAAGACCACAGAGGGGGTTAGAAGCGAGGTATGGACTGGTGTCTAGTCCCGAGAATATTATATATATATATATATATATATATATATATATATATATATATATATATATATATATATATATATATATATATATATATATAAATTGACACAGGAATTTCGTTAAGTACTTTCGTATATTAATACATCTTCAGAAGGAGTGAATTAATACATTTTTAATATGTTATTAATATTAATACATTCTGAAGATGTATTAATATACGAAAGTACTTAAGGAAATTCCTGTTTCAATTTGCCTCCGTGGTCTGACACTGGCACATTTTTAATCACGTGTTTATTTTTCGTGATTGAAACACACACATACACCCACACACACACACACACATATATATATATATATATATATATATATATATATATATATATATATATATATATATATATATATATATATATATATATATATATAACCTACTTTGACAGACTAAGAGAGCATCTATAGAAACTAGTGGGTTACTAAACCCTTTACTAGAAAAGGTGATTAAGATGGATTTCATGCTCAAGTTTCACATATATTACATATATATATGATTCTTGACAGTTACTCTTGGGTACAAATCCAATATAACACCATATCTCAACCTAGGTGTGGGCAAGTCAATCAGTATGGGACACTACAATATAATGTTCAAGGGAATCCATGCTTTCTCTTTCACAAAGTTGACACATGGTGAATTCGACACCATGTGTCGAATTCACACGTGTCATTCGACATGTTTAAGAAAGCTACCAGATACGTCAATATCCCAGCTGAATTCTGCCCATTATAATATCTCATTTTTGAGTTTTAGCTCATTAGTTCCAAATATATATGTCTCCTCACTGAGACATGGATCAAGGAAGGGTGTCAACGTAGGGCTCGAGGGAGAAAGAGAGGGAGAGGGAGAGAGGGAGAGAGAGAGAGAGAGAGAGAGAGAGAGAGAGAGAGAGAGAGAGAGAGAGAGAGAGAGAAAGAAAGAGAGAGTGGGCGGGCTTATCAACGAGAGAAAAAAACAACATCTCCCCAACATTAGTTACAACTTTTCACAATATCTGACTGCAAGATAATCAGTAAATTAAAACTGTCAGCCGCTGAGAAATGTTTTAGTGCAGTAATTATGGTACTTACGATAGTTTGCTTTTGATCTGCACAGATGTAAACACAATAGTTAATAAGCTTTCATTATATAAATACTACCATCAGCAATATTGTTGTGGGAGTTCGCGAATAAAATTAAGAAACGGGAACACAAATCATGCACACGAATAAAACATAAAAAAATCACAAACAAATGCATAAAACACAAACTTTCAACAAATAATTTTATTTGTTTGCAAAGACCTTCAAACATTCCTTGATTTATGTTTGTCTTAAGACACAAGAAAAGCCCTCAAATTGTTAACATTATATTAAGTATAAAATCAGAATGCTTAATCTGCAACGCAGGAAGACGTTTTCTCCTTGGTGGTAGTGTGCCGCCTGACTGTTGTGCGAGGTGTTATGCACGGTCAACATGGGTCTCGGAACTGATAACACCTGGGAAGGATAACGGCTTGGAAAGGTAACTGCTGGAAATGATAGCTGCTCGTAAGGATGGCTATGGTGTTCCCACGTGACTATGGTGTGTGAAAGGGATAGTGATTTGAGAGTTTGGTCATCATCAATCATCATTTAATCATCAAAAATCGTACAGGAACGATTGGCTGCCTACTTCGAGTCAGGTTCTTCCCGTTTCTTCGTAATGGGAGAGGTGAAGTTCAGACATCGTTCCGTATGTTCAAAAGAGCAGTTACAATTCAACAAGTTAAGATGTATTTGTGATGTTAAGAGTAGACACATATTGTCTAAACACCATTTGGAGCATAATCCTTTTTTTCAAAGAAAATGCAGTTACATTTTAATTCCAGTGTCGTGTATCCGTCCATTAGGAATGTTGCAGCATTCTATTAAACAATCTAACTGCATCTCTTCCAACCATCTCTTGTAAGGATAAATGCTGGCTGGCAGAGCTTGCATTTGCAGAGATCAGGAAAAAATGACAACTGGTGTTTCTCCTCCCGACCGTCATAGAGGTTGGGCATCTTTCCTTCCTCTCCGTCCCATCCTTAATCCTTATCCTGATCCCTTCCAAGTGCTTTATAGTCGTAATGGCTTGGCGCTTTCTTTTGATAGTTTCCTTCTCCTTCAAACAATCAATAATATATAACTAGAATAATATATAACTTACAGGAAATGAAAATAATATCAGTAGCAACCAAAGAATATTTTTGTATACAAAAATTTCTCAAGCTAAAATTGTTTACAACAAATCATATTATGAATCATATAAAGTTTTGTAAACACGGAACAATCTTCATATTCTCTCTTATCTCGCGTGAATGACACCAGATCATCCTATCAGAAGAGAATCTTCGTCGAGCAGCGAGAGAGAGAAAGAGAGAGAGAGAGAGAGAGAGAGAGAGAGAGAGAGAGAGAGAGAGAGAGAGAGAGAGAGAGAGAGAGAGAGAGAGACAGACAGACAGACAGACAGACAGTATCGGTGTGGCGTTTGTGAATATAGAGCTGAGTGGATTTAGACACTTGAGTATCCCTACACACACACACAACTTCCTTCTCATTTCCAGAGAAAATTGAGTTTAAATCTTGCACCCCGGACGACGCTCATAAACTGGAAATTCACGTCATGTTGAGCAAAATATAGTGCAGGCAGATTCCCTCATATTTTAGGGCCCTCATGTGAGTTTCTTTTTTATACCTAAGGCTGTGATCAGCATCTCGGCCGAACAGCATCCCCAGGACCTGATACGGGAGATTCCACCTTACATTATACAAGATACCCAAGCATATCTATTTTTTTTTACACTAGTCAGTAGCAAATAACATTTTCGACGAACTAAAACAAAACAAGAAAACACAGTCACTTCAACCTAAAAAAAACACAAAAAAGCACGATACACAGCGACTAGGGATCAGAACGAAGCACATCATGATCGCTTCACATTCGACAAGAGAACACACTCCCAGCTGGAATTTCCAAAACGGTGAAGCGAGAAAGAAATTCCTTGATGGAGCTTCCCAGCCAGTATTCAGGAATCAACATTCCGGTCCGCTCTGCTCTGCAGACCCCGGATAATGCAGTTTCAACATGAAGTAAGGCTACGCAATTATCAGAAACCATACGCCACACCAATATGACTGTATACAGCAATAGGGTGACATGACGAAAAGAGATTATCTTCAAGACAGACCTATGATCTATTTGAGTTATTATCTGTGACCTTTTTTAGTTATTATCTGTGATCTTTTTTAGTTATTATCTGTGATCTATTTTAGTTATGATCTATGATCTATTTTAGGTATTATCCGTGATCTATTTTAGTTATTATCTGTAATCTATTTTAGTTATGATCTATGATCTATTTTAGTTATTATCTGTGATCAATTTTAGTTATGATCTATGATCTAATTATCCATGACAGTTTAAGACCTATATGCCCAAACATTTGTACCAGCGGGGGAGCCAACTGATGCAATAATCTTTTCTCATATTAGCTTGTTTTCCAAGTTGCTACAGTCATCTAAGCGGCTACATCGTCGATCTGAGTGGCTACGAGCTCGGTAATCAAGTAGAATTAGACACTCATATGAACAAGTGCGAATACGGATACCTGCGCTGATCAACACTCGCAGAAACAGAAAATACAAATAGATATGAAAAACACCTCCCCCCCCAATTTTTTTTTATAAATTATATTAAAATAAGGAAGGGGGATGGAAGGAAGGAGAAGCGAACTATTAAAGATAAAGTTTAAACACGTAATTTTCAGGATAGACAAAACAAAAAATAGAACCGAGTTTAAAGCAAAAAAAATCTGAATCTGAGCCACTTACAAAAAGATAGACGTTTCTATTAAGCGAGTAGTCAGCGTCACTCCGCTTAATTAAGAACGCGCTTATTTGGATGAAACGCAAAAATAGCGAAGATGAGAGGGGGGGGGGGGGATAATATCTTCACACGTTTGCTCATGATATAAGGGTATTTCAGACGCCAGGAGAAATTGAATGGCAGTTTCATTACTCTCCAAAATGGCTGTGTGCTGAAAGTCTATCTTCTCCCCTCCCCCTCTCCCCCATTTCACTACCCCTCACTCCTGGGTCCCCCCCAAGACTCCCACACTCCTGGAACCCCCTCTTATACCTCCCCCTCTTTCACTTATAGGGGCTGCCTTGTGTTTTATTTTATTGCATTGTGTGGTACTTAATAATTTCGTCCACTTTAGAAAAATACTAATCACTGAGAGGCGCAGCATTAATTTTCTCATACAGATGTATACTAATATAATAATAAATGTCAATGACATGAATTAATAATAATAATAATAATAATAATAATAATAATAATAATAATAATAAAGAATCCTCGCATTGCTATAAATTAAATAAACAATTCCAGTTCTAGCTTGCAAGCTTCAAAGTAACTCCAGCAACATAACAATATTGCAATAAAAAAATTAATAAATAATAATAATACAATTTATGGATAATAAAAATATAACCATTATTAAATCTTCTATTCACTGTGAATAGAAATTCTCCGCTGCTTCTGTAATTCAATAGGATTTTCCTCACACCCTCCGCGGCCCGTCTCCTGCTGCTTGCTGCTTCTCCTGCTGCTGCTGCTGCTGCTGCAAGAATTTAATAGAGATCTCTATATCAGAGCAGCTCACTCACCCCCACCTCAACGCCACGGAGCCTGGAAATGACTCTATCGTCCCACCCCCTTCTACCCCCTCCCCCTCCCCTCCTACCCATTCACCCCCTTCACCTTCCCCATCCCTTGCTTTATAAGGCCCTGAAATTGCTCTATATATAACAGACAAAAAAGAAGTTTATTTCCCAAAAGTAAAATTTTAGGAAAAAAAAAACATTTGACTCTCCTTTTATTCTCTTACTTTCCCGAGGAAACAGCTCCTTAATTTAATATTATATATATGTTAGTGGAGTATGTGAATAGAAGCGATAATTGTGATGTAACAAAACGCACTGATGATAAAGGAAGCACAAGGTGGGTTAATTGGAACTGTCTCCAAGTTGTGCTTAGCTTCAATGATGCATCTGGTAAGTCAAAACACGACGCAATATAACCTTCAAGCCATGAATTTAAGAGATGAAACGCAGCACAAACTCACACAGCACAAGATCACACAGCACCAACACAGCCCAAGCTCACACAGCCCAAGCTCACACATCACAAACACAGCAGAAACTCACACAGCACAAACTCACACAGCACAAACACACACAACACAAACTGACACAGCACAAGCTCACACATCACAAACTCACAAAGAACAGACTCACACAGAACAGACTCACACAGCACAAACTCACACATCACAAACTCACACATCACAAACTCACAAATAACAGACTCACACAGAACAGACTCACACAGCACAAACTCACACAGCCCAAACTCACACAGCCCAAACTCACACAGCCCAAGCTCACACATCACAAACACAGCACAAACTCACACAGCCCAAGCTCACACAGCCCACGCTCACACAGCACAAACTCACACAGCACAGACCTTCTAAACACCCTTCTTGCTTACCATAAACACGTGCCAAAGCTGCCCAGGACCACCTGTCGTGAGGTGTGGCTGAGGGAGAAGTGGTTGAGCTTGTCTGACAGAGGTAAGGGGAAGGTCGAACTTGTCTAACATGGCGTGGAGATATGAGGGGGTTGGATCATGGATTACGACGGGCATGGGGAGGGAGGGAGTGGAATGTAGGGGAAAGGGAGGGGAGAATGTAGAGAGAGAGAGAGAGAGAGAGAGAGAGAGAGAGAGAGAGGGAGAGAGAGAGAGAGAGAGAGAGAGAGAGAGAGAGAGAGAGAGAGAGAGAGAGAGAGAGAGAGAGAGAGAGAGAGAGAGAAGGGGGTAAGTATGCGAGGAGAAGAAAGAGGGGATTCACGGCGAAGGGAGAAAAGGGGGTATTTTTAGGGAAAAAATATATTGGTGGGGGAATAACGTTGAGGGGAAGAAGGATAAGAAATGGAAGATGAACTAGTAATGTAGGAGAAAAAGAGAAGGGTGAGAGATAAGAGAAGGGTGAGAGATAAGAGAAGGGTGAGATAAGAGAAGAGTGAGAGATAAGAGCAAGAAGAAATGAAGGATCAGGGAGAAACCGATGAGGATTGCAGTCGAAAATAAAGGGTGTAAGTATGAGGGGATGTGAGTATGATTGAGGGTGTATGAGTGAGGTATATGAGTATGAGTGAGGGATGCGAGTATGAGTCTAAGGGTCTCTCTCATTAATAAAACCTTAGCAATATACTTGAAAACATAACAACGCAAGAAGCACCAGCGTCTGGGATCCTCTCAGACGTAGGTTCGAACCCTCGTCACGGCTCTTGTGGATTTGTTCATTTGATGCATCACGCTATTGTTATTTCTGTGTGTAATCACCATCTCATCTATATTACATGATGGTAAAGACATGGGGGGGGGGATCTAGGAAGTAGGGGGGTGAGGTTGGATATGGGGAAAGATGGATGAATTTGGCAATGGTAAGAATAGGGTAACCATAGAGAAGGGTGGAGAAATTGATGATCTTGATGAACATGGGTAACCTAAGCATAGGTAATCCCTTGTAGAAAGGATAGGGGAAGCCCTGTATAGGGAGTGGATTTCAGGATTATATCTCTAAGGGTGTGGCGAATACTGTTGCGTAAGGTCGGACATCGCTGGGTGAAGGGCGAGGCATGTAGACCTTATCACAAGCGCTCGTCCTCGAAGGACCTTCCTAATGCGTCACATTTTGCATAAGAAACAGGATTAGTTGTCGAGTCACAGTGCTCACTTGTGCAGTCATTTGGGATTTTTGTGTATCTTCACCGCGTCCTCTGGCTCATTGTGCGCTATGTGGGTAGCGTAGTTTTCTGGCTGTTCGGAATATGTATTGTTTGATCCACGCACGAGGCGACAAGCGTTAAAAGTGGATCTCTGGAGCAATATTCCCCTCTGGATTGGCTCGCAATGCACACAGATGGCCGAGGATGATGCCAAGAGCGAAACAAAACGAGAAATATTTTCCGTCAAAACTGGTTCTCCATATCTCTGTCTCACTCGCCTCTGTCGACCCTTGGTTCATCCCCACCCCCTCTCTCTCTCTCTTTTCCTCTCTCCCTCTCTTTTTCTCTCTCTCTCTCTCTTTTCCTCTCTTTTTCTCTCTCTCTCTCTCTCTCTCTCTCTCTCTCTCTCTCTCTCTCTCTCTCTCTCTCCCCTCCTGCGTCGACTATTGTTTATGCCTTGCGTGCCTTCTTGGAACACCGATCGCTCGCTAATTTATTCAGATCATATTCATATTCCAGCTTCTCCGGGAGAGGCAGGAGCTCTCATTATCATTCTCTTGGGTCGCTTATCAGCCGTGTTCCTCCCTCGCTCTTGCTTTGTGGACCAGTTACTCTCTCTCTCTCTCTCTCTCTCTCTCTCTCTCTCTCTCTCTCTCTCTCTCTCTCTCTCTCTCTCTCTCTTACTCTTTGTCTCATCCGGTTTCTTTCCCATTTTCTCTCTCATCCAGAGGAACGAATTTTTCCCAAGTTATTCACGAAAACATCACTTCACTAAGGACAATCATTATTACAGACCAATAAGTCATTTTTCACCGCAGCTTAAACGCTAACGAGCTCGTTCAGCTAGACAAGCAAGAGATACAACAAAAAACATAGAAAATATCTTTTGTTTTGCATCGCAGACACGAAAAAAAATAAATAGGTCGACTCACTTCGGCTGAAAGCATGAATCTTTGATTGCCAAATATGAATGCCAAATATCATTTGCATATTCCTCAACCATCTAATTACGCTTTCATTCACTGTCGCATAGCAGGGGGGGGGGGAGGATCGTCACCCCGGCAACCAGGAGCTGGAAATGTTTGCCTGGAAATTAACGATGAAATAATAGTGAGAACTATGTTAATTACGTATATATATATATATATATATATATATATATATATATATATATATATATATATATATATATATATATATATATATATATATATATATATATATATTAAATTACCGATTGTTCTTCTTGTTATTTTCGGTTTGCTTCCCATTTCTCTGGAAACCCCTAAGAACGTTCAACATAAGCCAGGTTAAAAAAATTCAACCGACAGATGAAAAGGCTGAAGAATGATCCTGCAATCTCTGTTAGGTAAAAGTTGTTATGGAACAACAAATACCCCCCCCCCCCCAAGCACACACACACACACTCAACAAACACTCCAGGGTCTGGCCAGCAGGTAGTATTCACGCTACTACCCACGCACCTTTGCTGCTCTACAGAAGGTGACCTCAAGGACACCAGCGGCGGGCTCACCATAACCCGTGCTACTTGGACTTGTTCCGAGTAGCTGAATCTATAACAACAACAGCAGACACCAGCTTGGCCAGCCAACACCTCTACCAGTAGCCAAATCCCCTGTGACTTCCTACCTCTCCCTACACTTATTCCTTCTCTGCGTAACTCTCCCATTTTACAAATTTACTCTAACGCTTTCACCACTGCTCTCAACATTTTTACAAAATACTGTGGACAGAAATCGCAAATAAGTGGCGGGCACTCTAGAGTACATTTTTTTAATTTACGAGTGACAGAATACAACTCGATACACATCGCAGACATGCTAATTTTCGTGTCGCATTTGGTAGCAAAGTGCACCACGAGAACTATGATATTGAATCATGATATTGCTTTAACGCTACGCCAATATATCGTCTAACAACAGGTTAAATATTATAGATAAACGTCTTCCGCATAACAAATTATTTGTCGTTAACCATCTGGGTGGAGTTGCTATCCACGTGGTGTAAAACAGAATATTACCGAGTGCACTTTACAAAACAGATCAGATGCGAATAAAAGTAGCTACACATCCACTTTTTTTTACACTTTTAGATTGCCACTACAATCTATCCGTAAACATACAGTCCAGTTTGAATCTAATGATCTCTAGTTTGACTTTCTTGGTAATGCTCTCTAATCCTTTGGCATTCATCCATATGCTCTCTGACAGTTGCAGGAAATGTGGACTTGAAATTATTGTTTCAGCAAAGGAGCAAATGTAATTAGATGTATTGCTGGAAATGTTTACCTTAACATTTCGAGCCTTGAATGATAACTCATTGTGTTTTATATGGATGAAGAGATTAAATTAGACTGCGTGAGAGCCAATGTTGGTTTTCAATGTGCGTTAAGCTACATTTCTGAAAGAATCGTGAACATGTTAAAGTCTTGTATGTGCCTTTGTATGTTAGAGATTGTGTATGATAATGTTCAGAGTGTATGTTAGGTTCTTTGACTTTTTCAGGACCCAGCTTGTTTCAGTGTATAAATACCAGAGTTTACTGATGTTAGAAATTGCGTAATTTAGAATTAATGAATTTTAGTGTATGATAGATTGCGTATACAATTAACTTGAGTTTGTGTCCACTTGTACTTATTACTGGTTTCCAAATATCTTATTTCCTGTCTATTTACTCATACAATTTTATTCACATTTATCATATCTACTCTTTTCTCTTTGCTTCCAAATGTGTGTAAGCAAGCTCGGGCGCTTATGTATATTCCTTAGTGCACCTGAAGTTATATCCTTTATTATCGAATTTAAGTAAGAAAAACACATGCGTATGTATAAAGATTCAATTATCATTGTGAATAATCACAGATACATATTACTGTGATTCATTAAAAACACGCTTTTACCGAATACATTTTATGGTTTAGGAGCATTGTATAATAAACCTTGTATAATTGTATGTCACTTTCCTCATTGTGCCACTGGAACTTAGGTGGCAAAATTTTGGAAAGTTCTTGATAATAACTTTAAGACTCTTTAACTGCTCAGAACTTTATGCTAAAATACGTCGTCGCTTCCTCAAACGCGTTTTTAAGGAACTTTAAGAAAAAATGTAGAAATTCCGAACTTTACCTAACCCAACCAAACTCAGCTTAACCTAGTCTAACCCAACCCAACCAAACGCAACCTAACGTAGCCTCACCTCATAGTTAGAATCGTCATATTTAGTTAACCTAACCTAACCCACTCTAACCAAATGCAGACTTCTTGAAGCACGGAGTCCATATCTAGTCAAGGATAAGACTAAACTGGAAAAAGTTCAAAGGTTTGACACCAGACTGGTACCCGAACTGAGGGGTATGAGCTACGACGAGAGACTACAGGAATTAAACCTCACGTCACTGGGTGACAGAAGAGTTCGGGGGGTACATGATCACCACATACATGATTCTCAAAGGAATTAATAGGGTAGATAAAGACAGACTATTTAACACAAGGGGCACACGCACTAGGGGACACAGGTGGAAACTGAGTGCCCAAATGAGCCATAAGTAGTAGACAAATGCATTACATTTGTCTTCTACTCTGACACTGAAAAAATCTTTCTAATGTCTCATTAGAAAGATTTTTTCAGTGTCAGAGGAGTAGTAGACAAGTGGAATGAATTAAGAAGTGATGTGGTGGAGGCTGACTCCATACAAAGTTTCAAGTGTAGATATGATAGAGCCAAGTAGACTCAGGAACCTGTACACCAGTTGATTAACAGTTGAGAAGCGGGATCAAAAAGCCAGAGCTCAACCCCAGCAAGCACAACTATGTGAGCACAACTAGGTGAGTACGAGCACTCAAAATAAACTGTGAATAGTCATCAAAGTTGAGGAAAATCAAGGCATGAGTACCAAGGTAATTATAATACTCAACCCAGTACTATTGTCGTAAATGACTTGTAGGTGAATGCATTCAACTCATTATTCATGTCTTTGAACGGTTGAAAATCCAAGAAATGTCAGAACACTCGAGGGGGAGTAAGAAATTTCAGGAGGACCTTGAGAAGCTCAGTAAGTAGATGGCGTGAATAACATGAAGGAGCAGTTAAAGCTTACACATTACTGAATAATAAATACAAAAACTAACAAGAGAAACGAGAAAACATTGTATTAAAGACAAAAGGTTTAAAAAAATGATTGGGAGTGAGGAGCTGACCCTCAACCCTGCAAGCACATATAGGTGAGTATATGCAGGTAAGCGCACACGCTCGCGCACACGCTCACACGCGCGCGCACACGCTCACACGCGCGCGCACACACAAGCAAAAGTGGTCACAGAGTGGTGTGAAACACAGTGAAACACTGTGAAACAGGATATTGCACTTTAAACAAGTAAAAACTCATGAAAAAGATAGAACTTTTAATTGCCTTTAAACTCCAAAAGCGAAGTCTAACCTGTGTGAAATTGAGCAGAAAAATTAATTTACCGCTCTTAAAAGTTTTATCAATAATGCTGACTTTATTTAAAGTTAACCTTGCAAAAAAAAAAAAAATCTCTGCGAGTCAAGGAAAATACGTAAATAAAATTTATGATGCTACTTGATATTTACAAAATATATATATATAAGCAGGAATTATTTTAAATTTTTACAACAGAGGTCGAATTCAGTTTACATGTTCCGTGGCAGACTGTCTTTAATCGCTCGATTTTTGGTTAATGGGGTTAATACTTATCAACCTTAGAAGGGTTATTAAGACCACAACAACAGCTTTCTAACCAGCCTGTAAGTTCACGTTATGGGACTTGGTTCCTGGGCCCATTATGAGCCTCTGTAACCTCTTCCAGTTACACCCACAAGATAGGTATGAGGTCCATTACCACTCACAGGATAGGTATGAGGGTCATTACCACTCACAGGATAGGTAAGGGGTCCACTACCACCTCCAGGATTGGCATGCGAGTGCATTATGAAACCAATGTGAATAAATCCTAATTCAAGACTATAGATTGATGAAGATTAAGCCACCCAAGAGGTGGCATAGGCATGAATAACCCGCAAGAACTATAGTATAGTTCTTGCAGGCTACTATATTTACTATAGCCAAGACTATAGTAAACTCAGGAAGTTTTCAGGAAGAGGAAGTTTCGATACAAATACAGCCAGCTTCAGAAATATATACAGACGCTGGCTACACCTCTCCTCGTACATTTATATACAATTCAATAAAACTTTGTTTTTACTACACAACAACTGAAATTACACACGTTGACCTCGGGTTGATGACGAAGACGGGAACAAATGAGTCTGGTTTTTGTGTACCTGTGGTTAATTACGCTAAGTTGTGTGTGTGTTTACTAGTTGTGTTTACTAGTTGTGTTTTTGCGGGGGTTGAGCTTTGCTCTTTCGGCCCGCCTCTCAACTGTCAATCAACTGCCTACTAACTACTATTTTTTTTTTCCACACACCACACACACACACACACACACACCAGGAAGCAGCCCGCGACAGCTGACCAACTCCCAGGCACCTATTTACTGCTAGGTAACAGGGGCACTTAGGGTGAAAGAAACTTTGCCCATTTGTTTCTGCCTCGTGCGGGTGTGTGTGATTCATATAATTTCCCCTTGTGTCGAGTGGGAGGAAGTCTGTTTTTAGCCATATCAAGTCTCCCACGGCAAGGTACTTACCTTCTCCAGGATGCAACCCAACATCACTTGCCTTGCTCCTGTGGTATTCTTAGTTACTGCTAGGTGAACAGACGCTTCTGGTGAAAAAAAACGTGTCCGGCGTCCTACAGTGTGCGTCGAGGACATTTGTTCACTTTTTCCACTTTTGTGGAATTATATTTTCTGTAATTTTCCATTTTGTGGAAATTTACATAATTTTGTCCATATTTTTTATAAACCAATAAATATAATATTCCATATATCTACGCGTCATTATTCACTCTAGTTCACTGGAGTTCACTCGAGTTCGTTCGAAACAAAACGAAAAGAATATGAGAACTGAACTATAAAAGACCACTGTAGAAGGCCTTTTGGACCTAACGAGGCAGTTCCTATTTATATTCACCCAAACCTTATATGTCTAGCCAGCACTTGAAACAATCCATCAACCCCCACGTCTGTTATATTAACCGCCATTTTGTTTCATAAATCTACAACCTTATTCCCAAACCAGTATTTACCCAGGTATTTCCTAAACCAAAATGTATACAATTAATGTTATCAGTAAGTATTGTTATTAAATATTGTATACAATCACACATAGGTTCACTCATCTATTATTCAACAAGAAAAGCAAAGCCACAATATTCCATTCACCTTGGCTCTATGGGACTTTAAAGCCACAATAAAAATGAATCTTTTAATTGTATATATATATATATATATATATATATATATATATATATATATATATATATATATATATATATATATATATATATTATATATACGTCGTACCTAGTAGCCAGAATGCACTTCTCAGCCTACTAAGCAAGGCCCGATTTGCCTAATAAGCCAAGTTTTCATGAATTAATTGTTTTTCGACTACCTAACCTACCTAACCTAACCTAACCAAACTTTTTCTGCCACCTAACCTAACCTAACCTATTAAGATAGGTTAGGTTAGGTAGGGTTGGTTAGGTTCGGTCATATATCTACGTTAATTTTAGCTCCAATAAAAAAATTGACCTCATACATAATGAAATGGGTAGCTTTATCATTTCATAAGAAAAAAATAAGAGAAAATATACTAATTCATGAAAACTGGGCTTATTAGGCAAATCGGGCCTTGCATAGTAGGCTGAGAAGTGCGTTCTGGCTACTAGGTACGACATATATATATATATATATATATATATATATATATATATATATATATATATATATATATATATATATATATATATATATATATATATACACACACACACACTGTGTGTGTGTGTGTGTGTGTGTGTGTAAACCACAGAGATAAGGGTAAGATATCAGAAAAAATAACGAACAAAAACTTCAACAAAAGGCTGCCTTAAGCCTTAAGGTAAATTTCATTTGCAGGACAGTTTGAGAAAACTTCACTGCAAAATGGGTATAAAAAAAGGAATAGTATTTATGGAAGTGGTGGAAGGCTCGGTGGAGCCGAGGCAAGATGGTCTCAACAACCCTGTGTTCCCAGATCCTCCTCGCACTTTACTGTATAATGTCATATTCCACTCAAATTTTTTTTTAAACTCCTGTCTTCTCAAATTTTTGTTCCCTTCTTTTTTCTCAGTTTTTACAATATGTTAGTATATTTACGTCATATATGGGTGCTTATATTAACATCATAACACACACACACACACACACACACGCAATTAGGTGAGTACAGAGTTTCACAGTGATGTGGTGGAGGCTGACTCCATACACGGTTTCAAATGTAGATATGATAGAGCCCAATAGGCTCAGAAATCTGTACACCAGTTGATTGACAGTTGAGAGGTGGGACCAAACAGACAAAGCTCAACTCCCCGCAAGCACAATTAGGTGAGTACAATAAGGTGAATACACACGTGTGAAAATAAATACATATGTACACATACAGTTCCCCTTTGATGGGAATAAGCTTATTTCAGGCTCACTAGGTCCAATGCTGATCTTCTCCATCGTGTATCTTTAAACACTGCTCAAACTTCTGGGTTATCAATTTACTGCGAGGTGAATAGACCCATCAGATGAAAGAGCATTGGTCAAATCGTCTCTGTTCTGCAGTGGGCAGCAAGCCCAGTATATTTCAGTTGTGAACTGACGTTAGAATTGGCACCTGAAAACAATAATTCGTAAATTGCCACTGAAGGTAATCTTGCATAACAAGGTCCAATACTAATGCAAGAGGATTGAAAATATTAATCGTCGGGACATATATTAATAAGAAACTTTCACCAGCGCTCCAAGCGTTTTCGATTAGATAAAATAAGGTATTAGGGGGACATAAGTCGAATGATGAGAGATAAACATTAATCAATAACTACAAAGTTGAGGGGGAACTGAGCAAGGATAAGACAAAGAAGATATAAATTAACACAAGTTTTAAAATAGTAATTAATAGTCTGGGTCCTTGTCCTAGAGATACTCATATTACGTCTCCTCGGCTTCACATTGGTAAAACTAAATTCATAAAAAAATATGTACTATGTGAAAAGCCTGTGATATTCCACTAGCTAGTAGTTCAGCTCCATTGTGAAGGAAAGTTCAACGCACCACTGTGTAAACTCACTGTGGAGGAAAGGTTAGCGCCCCAATGTGTAAACCCACACCATATAGAAATTTAGCACCAAAGTGGAGGAAGGTTCAACGCCCCACTGTGTAAACTCACACCATCTAGAAATTCAGCCCCACTGTGGAGGAAAGGTCAGCGCCCCACTGTGTAAAGCCATCTCTGACTCCCACAAAACGACTGGCTTTATTAACATATAAATTTGGACTCGTGGCAATATCCCGGGTGTGTTGAAAAACGGTGTAAATTGGAAAGAATAATAAAGTAATTTGTTTTCTTTACAAAATAATATATATTTAAAGAGACTGATTTATTAATAAATGAAACAAATAAAAAGCTCTCTCTAGACGTTTGATTATATATATTATATATATATATATATATATATATATATATATATATATATATATATATATATATATATATATATATATACACATAATGTTAAGTGGAGTAATTAATAAAATAATACAACTCGAAGGAAAACGAATTTGAAGTACACGGAATGGCTGAGCCTATATAAGAAACATGAGGAGCATGAAGAACATGAGGAACACGTGGAGCATGAAGAACATGAGAGACACGTGGAGCATGTATAATGAGCATAAAGGACACACTCTAAGATTCATGTCATTGAGTCAAAATTTCATTTCCCAGTTCTTCTCTTCATGTTCGTAGACACGATTGTGTGGAAAACTAAATGAAGTCTGCAAGAAGCTTATGATGTATAAGAGGTACGTATACATAGCATACATGTATATGCAGTATATGAAGTCCTTAGGGGCTATATTAGTTATGAGACGACATAACCACACTGTATTCATATATTATTTCATTCAATGTTTACCAGTGAGATATCCAGGTTTCTTTATTACCTTTACTTGCTGTTGTGTAGAGAAAACGTGTATGAAGCAGTCATGATGAGGATGATGATATTCTCATACCAAGACCATAAGCCATAATTATTAATGGTATCGTTGCTGCTCTACATATCACTTCAATTCGTGAGAAATTATAGTTCCAGGAAACTATTTTGTGTCATTTGTTACCAGTTGAGAGATGAGTGAATTGTTGTCCGAATATTATTAGTCGCCAAAACAAAGGATATTATGAATAAAATTTATGATACTAGAGTGGAAATTTCTCTGTTCGTTCAATGGTAATTTTTTTGTATGATCCTCTGTCCTCCGTGATAGTGAATACCAGCATTATCCTCACTAGGATAAAATTGTAATTAATTTTTGTCAATAAAGATGTTAATAATATTAATTCTGATATTCGCTTTTGGTACCATCCGTGTGGTACGTTAATAGAGAGGACTGCAGAGTTTGTTAAGGGTTGCATTGTACTTGCGTGGGTTGAGCTTCGGCTCCTTGTTCCAGCCTCTCTACTGCCTGAGCTTAATGGGCTTTAACACATCTACATTTGAAACAGTGTATGGAGTCCCAATTTAAGGTAAGTACACTAGTCATATGTGAGTCATACAGAATTAGCACATAAATTATATTATTTGGATAATATAATTCTTACTTTTTTGTAAACATCACAAATGTTACATTTTGTTTTGCGTGACATAATTACATTGTTTTGTATATGTTTTCCTCGTAACTTCTGGTCTAACATTTCATCTGATAATCAGACACCAAGTCACAATAACGGGGCAGAAACTTAAGACACCAAACGTACTCATCTGAAAACATAGAACGGACGACGTTTCGGTCCGCCTCGGACCATTATCAACGGACGTCAAGAATGGCAGGAACACACAGGGAGGCAGGAGACTGTTGTGGGTTGCATCGTGGAGAAGTCAGTCGTTGCCTTAGGGTAATCTGGCTAAACATAACCCGTTCCTTGTTCCCTACAATAAGAACCCGTTCAAGTATCGAAATTAGAGATAAAAAACACAAAAAAAACACATCTTCACTGACTCTCACTTGGGTCACAGTTGTTTTTTGGTGGTTTGCTCTTGAGGGAGAGAGCTGGATGGTAGAGCGACGGTCTGGGAGTGGATGGTAGAGCAACGGTTTCGCTTCATGCAGGTTGGCGTTCAATCCCCGACCGTCCAAGTGGTTGGGCACCATTCCTTCTCCCCGTTCCCTCCCAAATCCTTATCCTGACCCCTTTCCAAGTGCTATATAGTCGTAATGGCTAGGCGTTTTTCCCCAGATAGTTACCTCATCTTGTCTTGAGAGAGAATGATTCATTTACATTAGTTCTACTTCCACTTGCCTTATCTTCCTAATTTTGCGATAACAATTGCCCCAATATGTTCCTGCTCTAATAGTTCATGGGATCAAACACTGATCCCAGGAACCAAATAAAGGTACACACGCAGGTATTCCATCAAAGTTAGCTGTAATATATATTCATGACACAAAGAAAATTGACCAATTTCTACATACGTTAAGAAAGGCAAACGATGAGACGCAATAACGTGGCTGAAGATATGTTGACCAAACCACACAACAAAAGATGAGAAGACGACGACGTTTCGGTCATCCTGGACCATTATTGGCAAGATTTCGGTCCAGGACGGACCGAAACGTCGTCGTCTCCTCGTCTTCTGATGTGTGATTTGGTTATCATACCTAAAGAAATAGTTTATATATGAAGTTTATCTAGTCTAGCCTGAGATAAGAATAATTTTTCATGACTCCTCTATATAACCATTTTTTTATTGATCATCAACAATACATTATAAACACCGGCTTCAAAAATACGTAGTGAAAAAGGTTTAATTCGTGTACTTTGCGCTTTACTTAATGTCTCCAGTAAAATAAAGTGCGCAGTTACCTGCAAAAAAATTAAATTAATGTAGAATTAGATTATTATTTGATTAATATATCCCACAATAATTCTTATTGCTAGTTTCATGCCGCTTATTTGCAGCAATATATATATATATATATATATATATATATATATATATATATATATATATATATATATATATATATATATATATATATATTGCATGTTGTCTTAGTGTTGTGTTGTCTAAGGTATAGACAACACTTGGTGAGCTTCCTGACCATTGTATTCCCTCCCAACATAAACTGCACTCTTCTACTGCTTCTTGTAAAATGTTAATGTTCTATTTCTCCCAAACGGGAAATGCTTTACATCTTTCCCGTTCTTGCACACATTTTTCTCATTAGCATACTCTACAGACTCCGGTGGTCGCGTTTATATTACTTGCGGGGCAATGAACACTGACAAACCCTTTCTTTTGGAATTAATGGTTGAATTGGAATTAATGGATATGAATTAATAGATATAATGGATTAACAGATTAATGGATGAATAATGGTTATCTCAAGATAACCTCAAGATACATTTGAGTTTGTAGCAGTTGTCCTACCTGTCTGGGTTTGACGAAAGAGCATAGACTACCTTTATGTATAGTCAGAACATCTATATAGTGCAAAAACAAGCCTTATGTGTAGTCAAATCGACTACATAAACCATAAACATCTTCTGTGCGTAGTCAAACCAGCTACAATGCCAGTTTAACAAAACTATATTTAACTGCATTGTACTACTACCATTTTTTTCTTCTGTGGCATTTGTGGATGTAGCGAAGTTCCTTGTTTACATCCCACGACAACAGGAGGGAGCTGTCTCGCCTCGCTGACACAAGCGACATAGTTCTGCTTTTGGTAACTGGAATCTGAACATGTGTGAGGACTTCGTTTATGCAAGACCGAGGTAACAGACTAGGTGTGTGTCTGAGCCCTTGGAACAAATGCGTTGGCTTTTCGCTGTGTACCGGCTTACCTAAACCTTAGGTCCTTACATGTGTTGATTTACTGTTCCGACGTTTGCTAAAACTCTCTTTCTGAGACCTTATTAAGCTTCTTTCACTGTCTCAATCTTTTCTACTATATTAATCGTTCTCAATTAACATTATTAATCTTGTCTAATTTTTTGGTGAACGTTTTTTACATATCTATCGGAAAGTTTACTGTGAATTTATTTCTTATTGCCCTCTTTTTTTAGAACATTTCTTTAATTTCTGTTTCTTTTATTATATATTTTTGAGTCTTTGGGAGAATCTTTACGTCAAATCTTTACTTGATTTGACGAATTTGATAAATCTTAGTGTTATATATTTTAAACGTTTTAACATTTCTGATCTTGCTTGTAACCGTCATGAAACTGTTCCCTTTTTGATTAATTGTTTTGCTTGTGCTCATACCTCGCTAAAAGCTGCACCTCTGTTGCAGAATAAATTATTTATTTAAGCTACGTAGTGTTGCAAAGCCAGACAAACTTTTTAAATTTCCTGAAAGGGTGAAGTTAGAAAACACGTCTTTTTATAATCAGCACAGGCAAACCAATGAACGTTTAACATATATACGCAAACAATGACTATACGCAACCTACATAAGACCTACTTTTTGAGTATGCAGCGAAAGCATGGAATCCACAACTGAACAAGCACAGATAACTAGCTAATGTCTGAAATATATGCAACACGATCTGCTCCTTAGCTGAAGAGACTGAACTACGAAAAAGACTGAGGGAATTGAACCTTGAATAACGGAGAAGAGAGGAACCAGAACGGATATGATTATGGACCTAAGATTTGAAACAGAACTGACACAGTAGATAAAGAATCAATGCCTAGGGCGACGAAGAACAGAACGCGAGGGCATAGATGGAACTAAAGACCCTGAGGGTAACAGGTCTGTCGTAGAAAAAGCTACTTTATTTGAAAAATTGAAAATGGATTGGATTCAACAAACTCGATGGTTGAAGTTGACTCAGCTTGTAATCTGATACTTAAATATGATAATAAAACCAAGAAGAAGAAGAAGAATTGCATGACACTAATGCTGGTGCTAAACCTTTTACGCAGAGAGACGAGTTAAGAGGGAGACATGATCACCACCTATAAAATTCTCAGAGTAATTGGCAGGGTAGAGAAAGACAAACTATTTAGCACGGGTGGTATACAACCAAGGTGACACAGGTGGAGACTGAGTACTCCCAATGAGCCACAAGGACGATACCTCACCTTGTGGTTACCTTGAGATGATTTCGGGGCTTAGCGTCCCAGCGGCCCGGTTCTCAACCAGGCCTTCTCGTTGCTGAACTGGTCAACCAGAATGTTATATGCGGCTGCTCGCAGCCTGACGTATGAGTCACAGCCTGGTTGATCACAGCCTGGTGCGATAGAAAGAACTTTTTCAGTAGTCATAGTAGTTAAGAAGTGGAATGCCTTAGGCAGTGAGGAGGTGGAGGCTGACTCCATACACAGTTTCAAATGTAGATATGATAGAGCCCAGTCGGCTCAGGAACCTGTACAAGAGTTGACTGACAGTTGAGAGGCGGGACCAAAGAGCCGAAGCTCAACCCTGCATAAACACACACACACACACACGCACACGCACACACGCTGTTCTGTCTCCTCTCGGTGTCTCGCAGTTCCCACACTCAACTTCCCCTCTCCCTCTTTCAATCTTTCATCGCCCTTCTATTAATCTTCCACTGTTTAAACAAGAGAAATCACTAAATATATATTTGCTTGGCACTTCTCTTCTCTTTCTGCCTTCTTTCTCTTCTCATCTCTCTCAATTTCTTTTCTTATCCTTTCTCTGAAAAATATGTCACTTTATTCTTTTCTTCCCCTAGCGTTTGAGTTTTCAATTCTTCTCTCATCAGTTATCTTTATTCTCACATTTCTTTCTCAGAGATTATATATTTAAAACATTAACTTGATTCATATTTCCTCATACCTACTGGTGTCTCGTCACGTGTTCCTTACGTCACTCATCACATGTTTCTTGCGTCTCTCATTACGTGTTCCTTGCGTCTCTCATCACGTTTTTCTTGCGTCTCTCATCACGTGTTTCTTGCGTCTCTCATCACATGTTTCTTGCGTCTCTCATCACATGTTTCTTGCGTCTCTCATCACGTGCTTCTTGCGTCTCTCATCACATGTTTCTTGCGTCTCTCATCACGTGTTTCTTACGTCTCTCAGCCACTCGTCTTCAGCTTTCTCTCTTTACCTAGTATAGAGCTCTCTCTCTCTCTCTCTCTCTCTCTCTCTCTCTCTCTCTCTCTCTCTCTCTCTCTCTCTCTACCTGGTATAGAGTTCGACAGAGAAGAAATCCCAGTGGAAAGGGTTCTACGAGGCGCTTGCTAGACGACTAACGAGCTCTGTACCTCTTGACTGCATCACTGAATCTTAATTAGTACTTACTGAGACTTTGAATTGCTGCGAAGCGCTACGAGGTGTGCCATAATTGATAACCTGTGGTTGAACTCGTAGGGCTTTAGAGCTCCTAAACTGTTTATTAATACCGCAATATGGAAGGTCAGCTTAGAGGGGACATGGAGAAACCTGGCGGATTTCTGTTCTCGACAATGGGAAAGCATTATTTAATACTGTGTTAGTGGATGGTTGAGTGGGGTATATAGCAAGGGATCTTCCGTTGTGGTAGTTTGGGTTTGGGTAGCCCTTCGAAGGGGGCAAGAGGGGGGAGGAGGAGGTTGGGGTTAATGATGTAATTGTTAAATGCAGTTTAAGCTTCTTCCCAAACACACACACTCACAACCTCTGGCTCTGACCAAAGAGCCAGAGCTCAACCCCCGCAAGCACATCTAGATGAGTACACACACACACACAGATCAGATACATAACCAAAAATGTGTGTGTGTGTCCTTTCCTTCACCTTTCTCCTACCACCCACCTCTCTCTCAACCTTACGATGTTATCAGCCCTCCGAACTGCCAGGCCGAACGGGGCCCCCCAGAGCTGACAGCCCGCCTACCATAAGATAACAGGTCCGGACGTATGCCGAGGCGGACCAGACGGTCTCTGTTGCGTACGAAAACTCCAGGAAGAGTCTTCAGACCAGGAGCAGGGGACTATATATATATTATATATAGGGGTCAAGACCCCCTGAGAGAGAGAGAGAGACGCTGCTCTATTTTTTCCACAGTGAGTCACAATTTGGTTATTTATGTGATGTATATTTGAACCTTCTGTTGCTCTTAAGAGTTGTATGTTATGTAATTGGCCATGATTGAACGTCGTCAATCTTCGGTGGAAGAATCGGCAAGGCTGTCCCCCTGGATGCTGTTATAACTCACAGGTTCTACCTATACTTATAACTTTTTCCTTTACCTGTACCACTTTTTTTTATTTCCCCCTCCTCATACCCCACCACATACTCCCCCTCATACCGCACCACATTCTCCTCCCCACCTCATACCCCACTACATACTCCCGCTCCTCATATCCGAAAATACGTCGAACAGGCTTCGCTTTCACATGGGAAAGGTCGTCCACAAAATGTGATTTAAAACATTCTAGCACTTGAGAAATCCTTATGCCCTTAAATACATGTCTAGCTACATCGATGCATAAAAATGTGTCAATATTACGGAGCTTTTAATTTGAACAAATACGTCGCTATTTTAACGTTGTTGTTGTCCAAGATTCGCTACTTGGAACAAAAAGTTCCATGTAGCACGGGCTATGGTGAGCCCGTAGTATACGGATTGGACGATTCCGTACGAAATACGACGCATGAGGTGTGAGAACGAGTTGCTGTAATACAAATACAAATTTGTTTTCAAACTAGAGTGAGACCACTGTTTGTGACAGTTCCGGGAATCAATATCTCGCATGGCCCGGTCTACGACCAGTCCTCCTTGTTGGCGGTCTGGTTAACCAGGCTGTTAAACGCCGCTGTTCGCAGTCTAACGTATGTATCACATCCCGGTTGATCAAGTATCCTTCGAAATTGTTCACCAAGTTCTCTTTCGAACATCGGGCGGAGGCCAACGGTAGCTGCTGCTGTTTAGACAACAGCGGCGGTCATCGGGCGGAGGCCAACGGTAGCTGCTGCTGTTTAGACAACAGCGGCCAGCTACCCAGGTCGCCTCAACAACAGAAGCTAGAAACCCCCCCCCCCCCTTAAACAGACATGAGAAACCCCCCCCCCCTCCCCCAGAGAGAACCCTCCCTCCCCCCCAGAACAACAAAGATCTCCCTAAACAACAGTTCTCTGCAGCTTGGGACAGCTGGGTGTGGAGAGTAAGTGGGGTGTTTGGGATGGAACAACAGCGACTATAACAGCCTGGTTGATCCGACCAGGAGCTATAGGCCTGGTGAGAAACCGGGCCGCGGGGGGACATTGATCCCCAACACCGTAACAATCACAAGCTAAGGCATCTAAGATGGTAGTGAAGATGTGCATTCTTCCCTGAGTTTGTAGTCCAAGACTCTTCACTATAGTCCACGTAGCCCATCATCTTGTAGTCTGGCCTCTCGTGTTACTAAACCCAAAAAAACGATGTACTAAATTGCCCGAACCTAACCTAGCCGAGGACCCACCAAAAGAAAACGCAACTGCCCGTCAATTCATAGCGAGCCGCTATATAAGACTTAAATATTTTTTTGACGTTGAGGATTTTTACGTCAAAATGCGATGTGTTATTCATAAGGAGCGTCTTGAGCGCCGCTATTTGAGAAAGCGGGAAAGCCGTAGGGAAGGTGGGAAACTGAAATTTTTTATCGGAATTGGGTAATTGGGTGATGGCAGGGATGCTGGGGAGATTAGAGATGCTTGAGAGATGTTAACTGAATAGCGTGTCTATATACACGTCCACTACGGGCTCGCCATAGCCCGTGCTACTTGGAACGTCTGGTTCCGAGTAGCTGAATCTAAAACATTGACGCGTAGGACATTTCTACGAGTCTCGAAGGAGCTGTCGTAAGAGCAAAACCTTGAGAGCTGAGCAATGAGCTCAAACCCTTGAGAGTAGATGAGATAGATTGGAAGCGCCCCATGTTATGGATGTGAGAAGCTTGAATGAATCAGCTGGGTTGAATATCCACCTCCATTGTCTTTGGTGATTTCCCTCGAATTCTTAACTGTATTTTTCTTATCTACCTTGTTCTCTCTCTCTCTTTCTCTCTCTCTCTCTCTCTCTCTCTCTCTCTCTCTCTCTCTCTCTCTCTCTCTCTCTCTCCATCTCTCTCATACTTCTTTGACTATTATTATATCTTATTCACACCGTTACCCCAATTCTCTCCTCTTCTTTAACCCATTCTCTTTACCCTCTTTCATTTCCCTGATAATCCCTTCAGCCCCATTCCCTCCTATAACATATCCACTAATACCCTTCCATTATCTCCTAACCCACCCCCCTCACCTTCCCCCTTGTCACTATCCTCCCCTTACATCCTTATATCCCTTATCACCCTTCCCTTACCAACGCTCGTCTCCGATCAACGACCTGATAACCTCTGAGACAATTTTCCTCTTGGATGCCATCTCTGAAATATTTAATTACGTCTCGTCCCATCAGGGCCATAGAGGCTTTTTACAGCCTCGTGCCCCACTGCCACTTAAGTCAGACTGTCACCTTTCATGCCACTGTCTTGGGGGACCCGTCTAAGGAGAAAAAAATAAATCTATCGGATTTTTACCTCGTAAAATAATCATTCTGATCTCATGCTCTTACTGCAGTGTATTTCTTACGAGTTTCATGCGCAGTTTGGTGCGCAAGCATTGAGGATAATCTACGGAGCGTTACAGATTTAATGCGAGAAATAATGTATTACTTTGGAGTCTCTGAAAGTAGAGTCATTGTCGACGCCTTGCAGACGCCGACGCCGACTCCGACGCCATGCAGACGCCGACTAGGTCCCCTTCCGGCGCATGACCATCGAAACTGTAATTAGAATTTGGGATAGATAAAGATAGAGAGAAATATATATATTGAGATATAAACATAAATTTATCTTATCAGATAGAGCTAATATATAGAAATAACATATAGATATAATATGTGGAGAGACAAAGACAAAGATTAAAAGATAAAGAAAGGTATACAAATATATTTTGATACCTTGAGTTAGTGAATTTGTACATATAATTAAAATGACAGGACACAGGATTTAAAAAATGAGAGAGAGAGAGAGAGAGAGAGAGAGAGAGAGAGAGAGAGAGAGAGAGAGAGAGAGAGAGAGAGAGAGAGAGAGAGAGAGAGAGAGAGAGAATGAGTGTTCGAGTGAGAGGAGTGAGAGTGAGAGGAGTGAGAGTGAACGAGTGAGAGTGAGAGGAGTGAGAGTGAACGAGTGAGAGTGAGCGAGTGAGAGTGAGAGGAGTGCGAGTGAGAGGAGTGAGAGTGAGCGAGTGAGAGTGAGCGGAGTGAGAGTGAGAGGAGTGAGAGTGAGAGGAGTGAGAGTGAGCGAGTGAGAGTGAGAGGAATGAGAGTGAGCGAGTGAGAGTGAGAGGAGTGCGAGTGAGAGGAGTGAGAGTGAGCGAGTGAGAGTGAGAGGAGTGCGAGTGAGAGGAGTGAGAGTGAGCGAGTGAGAGAGCATATGACCTCGAGGTCAATACGTCTGGGAACAGTTTCCTTCCCTGGATGCTGCAGCTGCACCTTCCTCATTAGAGAAAACGCACCGGGGGTTGGAGAGACTTAAGCAAGACTGGCAAGCGAAGCCTTCTTGCAGCTCAAAGATTAGTTAGTGCTCGAGTGAGTATTTGGGTTATAGTCTGCACGTAAAAACTGGGGCACGACAAACCAAGCAATTATATATATATATATATATATATATATATATATATATATATATATATATATATATTATTAAATATGACCGAAAAAGTAAGATTAATAATTCTAACACGAATTTTCTCAATGTTTCTTACATTTTTTTTCACTGTTGATGGTAACTGAAAAATCAATTCTGAATTGATTTTTCAGTTACCATCAACAGTGAAAAAAATATAAGAAACATTGAGAAAATTCGTGTTAGAATTATTAATCTTACTTTTTCGGTCATATTTAATATATGTCTACAGGAAAGACTGCTACCAATATATATATATATATATATATATATATATATATATATATATATATATATATATATATATATATATATATATATATATATGTGTGTGTGTGTGTGTGTGTGTGTGTGTGTGTGTGTGTGTGCGTACGTGTGATGGTACTGATATGGTGTCCACCCACGTGCACTTTCGTGGATTGAACGCAGACCTGCAAGAAGAAAGCCCGTCGCTCTACCGTCCAGTCCAAGTGGTTAGTCATTTGAAGTAAGCTAAAAAGGTTTGTTCAAAATATCTTCTGATTTTTGTTATCATGAAGTCATGTACATTCAATTTTCCGAACAGAACAAGACATAAACTGAGTTACCAGAAGAAACTCAGATTTTTCACTTCTGCATCAATATCTATATTCAAAATAAATGAAAGTCTATCTATTTCTACACAACTTCCACTATGTCCGGGCATAGTAAAAATGCTTTGTCTGGGATGCTCCCGGACGCAGGTTCGAATCCTCGTCACGGTCCTTGTGGATTTGTTGCTTTGTACCCGTGTTCCATAGTGTTGGAACGAATCTATCTTCCGTTTCTGAACAATGTGGTCCACCATGTCTTCTTCATTATGGGATGGGGTCTCTCTCTCTCCCACTGCACGTCTTTCAAAAAATAAATTTATTCTGACATAATTCCCCCTTTCCTGCATGCTGATGTCTTTCTCCTCATACTGACCTTTACCTTGATGTTATAATGACCCAATAATAATCTACATGCCAAAGGTTAGTCATAATGTATTACCAATAATATTTAAAACATTCTCAGAGTAAAAATTATAATCCCAGTAATGAAGAAAAAATAACTTCACGTTGTGCGCGTAACTCCCAGCTTTTTACACTGTATAATTATTAAACCTCCCCATAAATAAACACTGCAAAAAAATAATTAACTCTCACATAAGCACCGTGGAAAAATCTCCACCTGATAATAAGTTGAGAATAGTCCAGAGAAATGGTTTAATTAGCAGATGAGGTCTTGAATTATCCCAGGCAGAGCGCCTTTCAGTTCTCGATTTAAAACCACTAGGACAAAAGACCTCCTAATCTTCTATAAATCCCTTAATTATGCCTCTAATTAGAAAATGTAAATGAACCACAAGAGGCCGGACCATAAAGGTTTGAGGATTTCTCGCTAGAGGCGCCCGATTACGAGACTGTATGAGACGAGAGTGAGAGCCCTGCGGACTCTTGGGACGAGAGTGAGAGCCCCCGGACTCTTGGGACGAGTGGGAGAGCTCCGCGGACTCTTGGGACGAGAGTGAGAGCCCCCCCCCGGACTCTTGGGACTAGTGGGAGAGCCCCAAGACTCTTGGGACGAAAGCAATAGCTCCCCCAGACTCTTGGCACGAGAGGAAAAAAAATCTGGACTCTTGCGACGAGCAGGAGAGCTCCGCGCACTCTTGGAACGAGAGGGAGAGCCTCCGGACTCTTGGAACGAGAGGGAGAGCCCCCCCGGACTCTTGGGACGAGAGTGAGAGCCCCGCGGACTCTTGGAACGAGAGGGAGAGCCCCCCCCGGACTCTTGGGACGAGAGTGAGAGCCCCGCGGACTCTTGGAACGAGAGGGAGAGCGCCCGAACTCTCATTGTTATTTAAGCTGAAGACATACCAGAGACTGCTGCGTTCCAGAAAGATGACTGATTTAAGACTATGTCAGTGTAACATATCCAGACGCTTATGAAAATTTCCCCTTGCCTGGAATTCTAATTATCACGACTGTAGCAGCCTGCACTCAAGACTTGAAGGCCAATATCGACGCACGCAAAATTTTCATGTCAAATGCTCGAGAAATGTTCAAATGTCATCAGTTGTGAGTCGTGTGTAAATAGTTTTCTCATTCACAAACACGGGGTTTAGAGGCTGGATTAATGAGCATTTGGCCTCTGTTGATGAACTATTTGAGAGTGATGCAGATGCAAGGATTCATCGTGATCCAATTCACTCGGTATTTCTTAACCCAAACACTTGGTTTGGACGGTAGAGCGACTGTCTCACTTCATGCAGATCGGCGTTCAATCCCCAACTAAGTGGTTGGGCAACATTCCTTCCCCCTCCTCTCCGTCCCATCCCAAATCCTTATCCTGACCCTTTCACAGTGCTAAATAATCGTAATGTATTGGCGTTTTTCCCCCCTGATAATTCCCTCCCTCCATTCGCCTCTATGACCTGTAACTATAAATGTCTTAAACGGAAAGTTGGAATGGTTCACAAAGTACATTTGTACATCAGTTCACTCAAATGGTTCGATCCATGGACGATCGATCCATGGACATTCGAGCCCGGGACTATTGCACCAGCGACGTGTGAGACGCACTGCAACGTCTAATTTGTTGAAGATCATTCAAGCATTCAACAAACTTTATGATATTCTGTGGAATCCCGACATATGGTGAATGGAGCGACGATAATATTGTGTCTTATCTCCACCACTGTAGCAGCGTATTGAATACATTCAACAGTGGTTGGAAAGATATAACAAATATTGATACGTCTGAATTGTTAATCATTTCCCCAGAATTAATATATTTTTGGACGCTTATCGACAGAAGCATCTACTTTAAAGTGCTCTATATGATTCTCTCAACCAATCGTTCTGTTTAGATAGTTCTTTTGTAACTATGTAGACCATCGTACACATATATTGACGCGACGGACAATTAGTAGAATTTGCTACTATTCACTTCTATAGAGTCCTGAAAATTAATGCTTAAAAAAACTAAATATTCCTAGGTCTAATATAGCGCATATATCTACTATACTAGGCCTCATATAGCGTGTATTAGGTCTAGGAGGATTAGGTTAGGCTAGGTTTCATTATCAACATATATACAAAACATATTCCCGTATTCACAAACGACTTGAGAATGGTCCAGGACGGACCGAAACGTCGTCGTCCCTTCACCTTCTAGTGTGTGGTCTGGTCATCATTATTCCCGTATGTCCAAATTCAGTAATACCAAATTCAACTTTCTAACTATACATCACGTCCCTATATGTACGATTTTCCACATCATTCCTGTAATAAGTATCTAGACAGAAGTATGGGCTGAAATTTCAGCAACTATGCTAGTGGATATTTTCAGACTAATGACCATTGATCTGGATATGCTAGGTGGATTTGACTAAGTTCCAATGCTAATGATTTGAAATATGACGCTTCTCAAAACGTGAAAACGGCTTGGAAATGCCACCTCAACAAATTCACATTTTCTCAACACTTTGTGGGAAACTAAAAAAAAACCCGCCTGGACCTCTGGTCCAAGCATTTATGCACGACCTGGCTATGTAATAACAAGATGGTCTGAGTAGCGGAGGCAAATTTAGACAGCAATAACAGCACTGCCAGTAGACGCAGCCTCGGTACGGAATTAATAATCTAAAGATAAACAGAGAGGAACAGCCCAGCGGCTGGCTTGGCCGCTATTGGCAGTGTTGTTACTGGATTCATCACTTATGCTGACTGGCTTTTGTAAACAGACTCCCGCTGTGCTCGGCCTTGGCGCTGCCTCACCCTTTGACCCCGAAATATTCCATTATACTTGCAAAATATTTCCGTGTAATGCTAAAAAAAAAGTAAAAATTTGCGACTGAGGTCAGACTTTGCCCTCTTGAGAAATGTTATTTTGGTTAAAATGGAAAACATTTACCCAAGTACTCAGCCATGAAGGAAATCTGAGGATAGATGAGAGGCCTACTTATTTTTTTTTATATAAGCCCATTACGCATTTTAGTTAAATTCATTTATAAGTACAACATACCCATCTTTTAAGCCATAGTGGAAAAGGTTAAAAATGCACATAATGGATTTAGGAACTGAACCCCAATATCCGTTTAGATAAGTTATAGTCCTGCTGAACTATCACATTATTACTGCTTATTCATTTCAGTGGATTATTTATGATCATATTAGTGAGAAGTTCCACTAGTGGAGGTGCTTGAGAGACCTTCGTTTAATATTTTCAGTGACTACTGCTCACGAAGAACATTAGATTCAAGATTCCTTTTTACCTCCAAATCGACACCCTATCTCTTGAACACCGCTCGACCTTGAGATGGAGTCGTAACTCTCACAGAGATCCATCGACCTTGAGAGAGACAATTGACTCTTCTGCTGCCTGTAACCTTGAGGGAGAGCTGTAACTCTCCCTCAAACCTTTAACTTGAAGGGGGAATCTGTAACCCTTGTGATAGCCTTGATCTGGAGGGGGAACTGAAACTTTCCTGGAGATCTCAACCTTGAAGGGGGAGGTGTGACTCTCCTGGAGACCTTGAGGTCTCCTTCTGTATATTTAACATGTTTAATTCATTCCCTCGTGCTCCTGTCTGCCTTAAACACTGCCTTTTGACGTTTTCACGTCCCTTGCATGTTCATTTATTAGTTCACACTTATACTGTATTTTTTTTAATATTGTCTTCGTCTCTTCTATATTAAACAATTCGAGTTTTGTATATTTCTCAGTTTTTCCACCTCCAACGAACATGAAAACACGAATTGAAGCTCACACACACACACACACACACACACACACACACACACACACACACACACACACACACACACACACTCACACACAAAATAACATCATTATATAAACGTAAAAAATAATAGGGTGCACGCAAGTTGCAGAACTGCTCAACATCGTCGTATAAACCCCTCCCCCCCCCTCCTCACTCAATTATTTACGAAAGACGGACATGAAAGCACCCAAACACCTCAAAGCAAACTCGCGTCCCCCTTCCTCCTCCCCTCCTCCCCTTCCACAATCACGCCACTACGGGATCTCCAGATCCAGTATCGCCTCCTTAATTAGCTCTCTTTGGGGGCTTCGACTACTAGGACTCATTAGCGGCTTCAGAGCGAGGTGGTCGAGTGTCCTTGGACGACAACTTCCCTTTGCGCCCCTTTTCCTTAAAGTCACATCTCAAAGGGGTCGGGATAACTATAAGGAAAGCACAAAGAGCAGTTTGGTAATCGTTTCCTTGCGACGTCTATGCTGGAAAAGGGTGTTACGATATTTTGTTATCCTAGTTTACTAGAATGACTTTGCTCTAAAGCTGGAAGACTGGAATACATAAGACAGGCATTCATCTAAATCTAAGTTGTTAAATACATATGGCAGAATGTTACTGAAGCGACCATACGAGTCCTAAATACTCATACACCGTCCAAGTAAAATAGAAACAAGCAACACTTAGTCGGCCTATCAGAGGCTTAGGGTACGCGCAGGAATATCCCTGCACAATAAAATATAAATCTTAAACCACCAGTCCGGTTTAAACGGAATCTAAAACCATCGGTGTCAGGATTAACAAAAAAACTTAGAAATCATGGATAATCACACGAAACGCTCATCAAAGGTTATCAAATTAAAGACAAACTAATTGAGTCTCATGGAACAAAATACCTGGTCGTTAGTCATTTTGTAAATACACTGAAGAGGGAAGGTGGTGAGGGAAAGAGGTCATAAGAGAGAGAAGGAGGTGAGGGAGAGGAAGAGAGGTTTATGGTGAAGGAAGGTGAATGGTAGGGGAAAAAAAAATCAATTTGAACAATTGAAATCTAATGACTAACCTTCCAGCAAGTATTGGGTGATGAGGATGATCGTGGGTCGTGTACATGGATATAGTGATGAAGAATATATATATATATATATATATATATATATATATATATATATATATATATATATATATATATATTATATATATATATATATAAACTATTTATGCACCAATACACATTTTCACCCATGACATGCCATTATTTAGCCTCGTACTGATAAGTAAACACCCAGGATGGCAGCCATTCGTCAAAGGTTATCGAGATGCCGTACAACCAATCTATATGTTAAGGAGAATCAGGTGGCCTATGGATAGATTCCATCACGGTATCCATTATGCGAAGATTAAAACTGTTTTCTGCTAAATTGGACGGATATGGGTACGTTATCGCGACGATGGCAGAGGGATTACTACAGCAATGGGGAAGGGAATGATGGGTAGGAAGGGGAGGGGGAATGGGAGGAGGGAAAGGGTAGGGAAGGGGGGAGGGAAGGGAAAGGAAAGGGAGAAAGAGACAGTATAACAAAAGAGAAATGACAGTGTGACAGTGACAGAGGCAGAGTGATTCAGACGGGACAATTGTAGCACAGAATATATATATATATATATATATATATATATATATATATATATATATATATATATATATATATATATATATATATATATATATATACACACACACATTATAATATAACGGCAATAAAACTTAGAAAATAAATTAAAACGGAACTATTAAATTAACCTGAAATATAATTATTTAAAATAATTGTTTAATGGTATGTGTGCACGTGCGCGCTCATCTATCTGTTCTTAAGGGGTATATAGCTCCAGGGCGCCGCCTCTCAACTGAGCGCTCGCACGTTTAAGTATCCTTGTGTGCTAACTGTCTTTCCCCAGTCCACGATTTCTACCTGCAAGGAATATGATTATACAATAACAAAAATGTTTAATCTTTTTTTGCTAACAAAGGAGTTATTCTCGTTGCTATCTGGACCGAGAGCACTCGCATCGACCACTCTAACAAGCGAAACGAGATTTAACTACCTCGTTAAAGTCTTGTTTTGGTTGATATATTTAGTTTCCAGTGGCCACAGGTAGTTACAACTATGTATTAACGGTATTCAGGTGTGTTTTAAAGTATGGGGGCTCTGTAAAAGGGGCTCAGGGGCCATTAATAGCCCTGAGCTAGCGAGGGATGGGACTATAGGTATTCCCGACGAGAACAGTTTCCAATTATCAGAGAGAGGCAGCAGTCGCTCTGTAAGCCGTCAATTCTCGAGAATTAAGACCCAGTGGGAGCTTTGATTTCTATATTCACCTTATACCTCAGGTGTCAGTCTGTGTCTGTACTCGCACAGTAGTACTTACCTGCTATATATGTGTGTAGGGTCGAGCTGCTGCTCTTAAGTCCCACCTATCTGTCATTATTATTTCAGCTCAGTGACTCGTTTCTCTCGTTTAATTCTTATCCTATTTCCATTTAAAGTTGTGTACTGAATTGATTTCGACAGCGTCCTCTTGTAAGCCGTTGTTCTTATATATGACTCGTAGGCTGATAAGGTCTTACTGACATCTGAGACTCATCTGTGTTTCCCAGCTCCTAGTGGTGTTCTCTCGTTCCACTCTTCCATAATTTGAAAATTGCTTCTATCCAACTTTGTCAATCTTCTTTATTATCTTGGACGTCGTTATTATGTCTGCTCTATTCCTTCTTTCTTCCCGTGTCAGCCTCTGTGTCTGTGTGTCTGTGTACTCCCCTATTTGTGCTTGCAGGGGCTGAGCTTTGGCTCTTTGGTCCCGCCTCTCAACTGTCAATTAACAATTTGTGTGAGTTTGTGTATGTGTGTCTCTGAGAGTCTGAGTCTGTCTTCTTTTTTTTTGTCTGTGTCTGTCCACATATCTTGGTCTCTTGCTGTGTCTTTCACTGTGTCTGTGTGTGTGTCTGTCACTGGTCTCCATCTCTTATTCTCAATCTTACTACAATTACCCACAGACTTACTTTTCTTACGTATTTCACATTTACGACCAAGGCAATATAGTTTTTATTGCAGAATAAAACGTGTCTTACAAATTACGACTTAATTGCCGAGGGCTGCCATGAGCAAATTAAGGTGAGGAGTTTTAAGATGGAATCTTGTCGAAGGAAAATAACTCGGTTTAATATGGTTACACGTGCCACTGCACCAAGCTCTAATTGAAACTGTGGTGTTCTTTAAGAAATTATATGGGATAATTACTCTTATTTGTGGCGAGAGAGAGAGAAAGAGAGAGAGAGAGAGAGAGAGAGAGAGAGAGAGAGAGAGAGAGAGAGAGAGAGAGAGAGAGAGAGAGAGAGAGAGAGAGAGAGAGAGAGAATAATTATGAGATTTTCTTCTCACCTCTCTTCAGCCAATTTATTGTCTTCTCCTCCTTCAGTCATCATCCTCTATCGGAAACACACAGCACTGCTCCTGTGCCAGTTAAGTCCACTACGGGATCACCATAGCCCGTGCTTTTTGCCCCGCTCCTGTGCCAGGTAAGCTACGGGCTCACCATAGCCCGTGCTACTTGGAACTCGTTCCGAGTAGCTGAATCTATAACAACAACAACAACAACAATAACAACCTCAGTTATCACAATCGACTTGAGAATGGACCAGGACGGACCGAAACGTCGTCGTCGTCCCTTCACTTTCTAGTATGTGGTTTGGTCAACATAATTATGAGTTTCTGAGAAGACAAGTATAAGTATAATATACTTGAATAAGTATACTCGGGACGTGGGTGTTTTATTGACTATTAACCATGTAAACAGAGCAGTGTTTAATTTAACTTTGAGGGGACGTTGCCTTCCCTGTAAGTAAAATATTCTCAAGTCACGTTTAATCAACGTAAGATAAAAGTTCAATTAACGTTGCACAAAACTTCAATCATCGTTGGATAAACTTTCAAGCAACTTTGGATAAACGTTCAATCAACGTTATTTGGCCAAATTTTCCAGGGGATTTATGATCTAGTAACTTTTCGAGTTATAACCAGTGGTCTTCGATGCCAACAAGAGAACCGAAGAATTGTACCCACGAAGGCATCAAAGTCGTCATAAATATTCCCCCCATCGTCACGAATATAATAAAATCCTACGAATATATGAAATAAAACTTCTCCTTCAACACTTGATAATAATGGGAAAACCAACAAAAAACTTTCTTGAATGCAAAGGAGCATTATAATACAAGAGCGAGATATAACAAATGCTCTCCCAACTTTCTTCATTAAAGTGAAACTTTCCACAGAATGGATAATTAAAACCGCATCTGAAATCTCAGAACGAACCAGACGTGCTGTCTTTACCATGATAAACAACAGCGGTATTAACCTGCATCATGGGAGATTACCCTTTCCAAATTACGGTTCCCCATTCCTCTTCCCCCAGGAACCTAATTAGAGCTTAAGCCAAGCTTTGTCTTGAAGGCATGTTGGATGCCCACTAGTACAGTTGATATTCTGGCCACAGAACATTTTGTCTTCCCAAACTTACAGCTGACACACACACACACACATATATGGTGTAGCATATGTATGGTGTAAGATGTGTATAGTGAGGCATGCTTATGGTATGACATGGGTACAGTATTATGCTGCAATAACCCACCTCACTCAGACAACTAAACTTAATTAACCTGCCTAAACTATAACTTAATAATCCCACAAAATTTAATTTAGTTTAAAGTCAAAGTACGAAATAACAAATAAGTTCTAAACATGCCTCCATTTTTTTTTTTTTTTTGGACTTAAGGTTACTGTCACCTTCAAGTTAGAAAGGTTACAATGACCCTCGTCAAGTTGGAAAGGTCACTATTGTCAGGTTTAAAAAGCTATTCTGTCAACTTCGTTAACATAGTTGCTATCTAGGTCAAGCTAGGAAAGTTATTATCTCTTTGGCCAAACCTGGGGAGTTGCTGTTCCCATTGTCAAGTTTGGAAGGTTGCTCTCTCCTTCAGGCTTGGTAGGTTATCCTTCTCTAATAATCTATCATGGATAACTAGGATTATTTATGCTTCTATACACCAACCTAGTTTGCTTCAAAATAGTATCCCCTATTGGATCCCCAGTTAGCATAAATATAAATATAAAACGAAACACACAAACACACACAGACAGTTGATTGATTTCTCAATTGATTGACAGCTGAGAGGCGGGACCAAAAAGCCAGAGCTCAACCCCCTCAAGCAAAACTAGGCGAGTACAAATAGGTGAGTACATACAGTTTATCCACACCCATTCAGGTTAATTTCATTCCTTTATTTACGATTATCTCACTCTCTTTGTACTACAATTAATTCTTCTATGTTTTCTTGCATCTCTCATCCTTCCTCGTTCCTTAAGAGTCCCCTCCGCCTGCCTAAGTAACCACGACATGTGTTGAAACTACAAGAATTTGTAGGATTTAGTGAACGCTGCATAAAACGTAATTATGAACTTTATTTTTTTCGGAAACTCTATAATTAATCAGGTAAACTCATTAAAAATAAAAAAAATTTGAAAAAAGAAACAAAATTAATGGTAGGTAACATTTTATTTCCAGCGAGGCCGTTATTTAAAACACGAATGATGTACAACAATGCCAATTCAATCATTTAATAATTGATTGCGACCTGTCTCTGGTACTCAACTTAGCTTTAAACGACTGGTAACTCCCTATAATGATCCGTCCAAGTGGTTGGGCACCATTCCTTCCCCTCATCCCATCCCAAATTCTTATCCTGATTCCTTCCAAGTGATATATAGTCATAATGGCTTGGGGCTTTCCCCTCATAACTCCCTCCCTCCCTCCCTCCCTATAGTGAAAGTTTCTACTTTCTTTAGTTTTCTCCTCATAACAGGTTGAGTTTTCGCTCGACTTAAGAGGACTTATAGACTTTAAGGACTTAAGAGAGTTCTTAAACACTAAAGACAAGCTTTCCCTAAACAACATTTTTGAATTACCAAATAATGTTTTAATGAATAAATGACAACAACGTTGCTCAAAGGAAGAGATGATACCTTAAAAGGCCTCTTAAAGTGTAAATACATTTATTTTATTAAATAAATTATTAAATAAGTACTGCTTAAATTACATTGGTCATTCCCTATGTACAGTACGACACCTCATAGTTTCCTCTCCCCGTCAAGGAATCTATATAAAGGAGAATATATGTTCATCTGTCTGAGGTTCAAGGTCAGAAACCTGGGGTGCGTATCACAAACATTTGCAGGGTGACTGGTCTGAGGGTAGCCACAGGCGGGTTTAGGTCGAGTCGGATCCATCCATTTCCCACGTTTTTTTGCATGAAATGGCAAAGCAGACGATGAGACGCAATAAAGTGACTGAAGATATGATGACCAAACCTCACGCCAGAAGATGAGGAGACGACGATGTTTCGGTTCGTCCTGGACCATTGTCAAGTCGATTGTGATAATGGGTTCGTTACTGTTCCCAATTTATGTGCATTAGTTTGATTCGATCAAATCGACTTTATAATGGCTCAGGACGGACCGAAACAACGTCGTCTGCTCATCTACTAGCATGTTGTTTGGTCTTCAAATGGCAAATTATACCAGTTTCCAATGTCGCTACATAAAAGACTTCCTTCATTACTACAGTTTTCACTAAGATTACAGGTATGAAGGGAAAGTGATGAAGAATATTGTGGTGAAGGGAAGGAAGGTGATGAGTGGGAGGGAAGGTGGTGTGTGGGAGGGAAGGTGGTGAAGGGAAGGGAAGGTGGTGAAGGGAAGGGAAGGTGGTGAAGGATTGGGAGAGGTAGTGAAGGATTGGGAGAATGTTAAAGTTAAGGGAAGGTGGTGAAGGATAGGAAGGGTAAGGGAGGGTGGTGAAGGGAAAGGAGGATGAAGGGGCAAAAACAATATGAGTAAGAAATGACTCATAGACTTAAATCAATGGGAACTATATCCAAACTCAACATTGACGCCAAATACACGATACTTCCGACTTTTGTCACGCAGACAATCAGATCTTAATCCTCTTCGCCCTCCTCTCACCACTCTCAGAATCCATTAAACTCCTTGACATGACAGCTGGTCTAATCAGAAACCTTCAACCCATCAGATGTACAATAAATAGCTACACAACAAGGCCTTTCAGTGTGATTAAAAGGCTTTATCAGCTCTCATGACTGAAAGCTCTGAAAATCATGAGGAGTTGATCTCTCCGGCATTTTCATACCTTGTGAATCTCTTGAATAACCTATTGATTAAGCTGACAGAAACTGTGAATCTCAACGCGACAGTCTTCCTCTGCATTCAGATCTCGTCAACAGACGAGGGCGATTTATACGACCTGAGAATATATTTATAGGCAATATACAGTAAAATACACAGTGAATTAAGCAGTGTTTTAAGGAATTCTTCGTTTGATGGAGTGGCATCATCAGCAGGTAGTTTGTGGGAGGCTCTCACATAATGGCAAGAGTTTCAGTTTGATTTATGTTAAGTTTTCCATGTTCTGATTTATTGATGATTAACTGATGAAAATAGAAGTGGATAAAGTAGGAGGAAGCAGGGCAAGGAAAATAAAAAGGAATACATTGTACGAAGAAGGTGATAAGTAGGGGAAAAGAGAATAGTTATAATAAAATAAAAGCATGGGTGAAAAATTATAAGTAACATTGGA